>NW_027478429.1:1346714-1683393 GCF_051014685.1 Ptiloglossa arizonensis
ATTTCTTGGCTTCAAACTCCCATATTTCGCGAACGGATTGACCTAACCCAAAAATTCGAATTGCATCTGAAAGTAGAAACTCGCCCGATTACAACGGTATGTGTATTTTTTCCCTAGACCATTCTGGTTAAGCGTTTGGAGCAGCAGAAGTGCGAAAAATTTGTTGTCTTCTCAACCATTTCTTAGCTTCAAACTCCCATATCTCGCCAACGGATTGACCTAACCCAAAAATTCCTATTGCATCTGAAAGTCGAATCTCGCCCGATTACAACGGTATGTGTATTTTTTCCCTAGGCCATTCTGGTTAAGCGTTTGGAGCAGCAGAAGTGCGAAAAATTTGTTGTCTTCTCAACCATTTCTTAGCTTCAAACTCCCATATCTCGCGAAAGGATTGACCTAACCCAAAAATTCCTGTTGCATCTGAAAGTAGAAACTCGCCCGATTACAACGGTATGTGTATTTTTTCCCTAGGCCATTCTGGTTAAGCGTTTGGAGCAGCAGAATTGCGAAAAATTTTTTGCCTTCTCAACCATTTCTTGGCTTCAAACTCCCATATCTCGCGAACGGATTGACCTAACCCAAAAATTCCTATTGCATCTGAAAGTAGAAACTCGCCCGATTACAGCGGTATGTGTATTTTTTCCCTAGGCCATTCTGGTTAAGCGTTTGGAGCAGCAGAATTGCGAAAAATTTTCTGCCTTCTCAACCATTTCTTGGCTTCAAACTCCCATATCTCGCGAACGGATTCACCTAACCCAAAAATTCCTATTGCATCTGAAAGTAGAAACTCGCCCGATTACAACGGTATGTGTATTTTTTCCCTAGGCCATTCTGGTTAAGCGTTTGGAGCAGCAGAATTGCGAAAAATTTTTTGCCTTCTCAACCATTTCTTTGCTTCAAACTCCCATATCTCGCGAACGGATTGACCTAACCCAAAAATGCCTGTTGCGTCTGAAAGTAGAAACTAGCCCGATTACAATGGTATGTGTATTTTTTCCCTAGGCCATTCTGGTTAAGCGTTTGGAGCAGCAGAGTTGCGAAAAATTTGTTGTCTTCTCAACCATTTCTTAGCTTCAAACTGCCATATCTCACGAACGGATTGACCTAACCCAAAAATTCCTATTGCATCTGAAAGTAGAAACTCGCCCGATTACAACGGTATGTGTATTTTCTCCCCAGGCCATTCTGGTTAAGCGTTTGGAGCAGCAGAATTGCGAAAAATTTTTTGCCTTCTCAACCATTTCTTTGCTTCAAACTCCCATATCTCGCGAACGGATTGACCTAACCCAAAAATTCCTGTTGCATCTGAAAGTAGAAACTCGCCCGATTACAACGGTATGTGTATTTTTTCCCTACGCCATTCTTGTTAAGCGTTTGGAGCAGCAGAATTGCGAAAAATTTTTTGCCTTCTCAACCATTTCTTGGCTTCAAACTCCCATACCTCGCGAACGGATTGACATAACCCAAAAATTCCTATTGCATCTGAAAGTAGAAACTCGCCCGATTACAACGGTATGTGTATTTTTTCCCTAGGCCATTCTGGTTAAGCGTTTGGAGCAGCAGAATTGCGAAAAATTTTCTGCCTTCTCAACCATTTCTTGGCTTCAAACTCCCATATGTCGCGAACGGATTGACCTAACCCAAAAATTCCTATTGCATCTGAAAGTAGAAACTCGCCCGATTACAACGGTATGTGTATTTTTTCCCTAGGCCATTCTGGTTAAGCGTTTGGAGCAGCAGAATTGCGAAAAATTTTTTGCCTTCTCAACCATTTCTTGGCTTCAAACTCCCATATCTCGCGAACGGATTGACCTAACCCAAAAATTCCTATTGCATCTGAAAGTAGAAACTCGCCCGATTACAACGGTATGTTTTTTTTTTCCCTAGGCCACTCTGGTTAAGCGTTTGGAGCAGCAGAATTGCGAAAAATTTTTTGCCTTCTCAACCATTTCTTGGCTTCAAACTCCCATATCTCGCGAACGGATTGACCTAACCCAAAAATGCCTGTTGCGTCTGAAAGTAGAAACTCGCCCGATTACAACGGTATGTGTATTTTTTCCCTAGGCCTTTCTTGCTAAGCGCTTGGAGCAGCAGAGGTGCGAAAAATTTGTTGCCTTCTCAACCATTTCTTTGCTTCAAACTCCCATATCTCGCGAACGGATTGACCTAACCCAAAAATTCCTATTGCATCTGAAAGTAGAAACTCGCCCGATTACAACGATATGTGTATTTTTTCGCTAGGCCACTCTGGTTAAGCGTTTGGAGCAGCAGAATTGCGAAAAATTTTTTGCCTTCTCAACCATTTCTTGGCTTCAAACTCCCATACCTCGCGAACGGATTGACCTAACCCAAAAATTCCTGTTGCATCTGAAAGTAGAAACTCGCCCGATTACAACGGTATGTGTATTTTTTCCCTAGGCCATTCTTGTTAAGCGTTTGGAGCAGCAGAATTGCGAAAAATTTTTTGCCTTCTCAACCATTTCTTGGCTTCAAACTCCCATATCTCGCGAACGGATTGACCTAACCCAAAAATTCCTATTGCATCTGAAAGTAGAAACTCGCCCGATTACAGCGGTATGTGTATTTTTTCCCTAGGCCATTCTGGTTAAGCGTTTGGAGCAGCAGAATTGCGAAAAATTTTCTGCCTTCTCAACCATTTCTTGGCTTCAAACTCCCATATCTCGCGAACGGATTCACCTAACCCAAAAATTCCTATTGCATCTGAAAGTAGAAACTCGCCCGATTACAACGGTATGTGTATTTTTTCCCTAGGCCATTCTGGTTAAGCGTTTGGAGCAGCAGAATTGCGAAAAATTTTTTGCCTTCTCAACCATTTCTTTGCTTCAAACTCCCATATCTCGCGAACGGATTGACCTAACCCAAAAATGCCTGTTGCGTCTGAAAGTAGAAACTAGCCCGATTACAATGGTATGTGTATTTTTTCCCTAGGCCATTCTGGTTAAGCGTTTGGAGCAGCAGAGTTGCGAAAAATTTGTTGTCTTCTCAACCATTTCTTAGCTTCAAACTGCCATATCTCACGAACGGATTGACCTAACCCAAAAATTCCTATTGCATCTGAAAGTAGAAACTCGCCCGATTACAACGGTATGTGTATTTTCTCCCCAGGCCATTCTGGTTAAGCGTTTGGAGCAGCAGAATTGCGAAAAATTTTTTGCCTTCTCAACCATTTCTTTGCTTCAAACTCCCATATCTCGCGAACGGATTGACCTAACCCAAAAATTCCTGTTGCATCTGAAAGTAGAAACTCGCCCGATTACAACGGTATGTGTATTTTTTCCCTACGCCATTCTTGTTAAGCGTTTGGAGCAGCAGAATTGCGAAAAATTTTTTGCCTTCTCAACCATTTCTTGGCTTCAAACTCCCATACCTCGCGAACGGATTGACATAACCCAAAAATTCCTATTGCATCTGAAAGTAGAAACTCGCCCGATTACAACGGTATGTGTATTTTTTCCCTAGGCCATTCTGGTTAAGCGTTTGGAGCAGCAGAATTGCGAAAAATTTTCTGCCTTCTCAACCATTTCTTGGCTTCAAACTCCCATATGTCGCGAACGGATTGACCTAACCCAAAAATTCCTATTGCATCTGAAAGTAGAAACTCGCCCGATTACAACGGTATGTGTATTTTTTCCCTAGGCCATTCTGGTTAAGCGTTTGGAGCAGCAGAATTGCGAAAAATTTTTTGCCTTCTCAACCATTTCTTGGCTTCAAACTCCCATATCTCGCGAACGGATTGACCTAACCCAAAAATTCCTATTGCATCTGAAAGTAGAAACTCGCCCGATTACAACGGTATGTTTTTTTTTTCCCTAGGCCACTCTGGTTAAGCGTTTGGAGCAGCAGAATTGCGAAAAATTTTTTGCCTTCTCAACCATTTCTTGGCTTCAAACTCCCATATCTCGCGAACGGATTGACCTAACCCAAAAATGCCTGTTGCGTCTGAAAGTAGAAACTCGCCCGATTACAACGGTATGTGTATTTTTTCCCTAGGCCTTTCTTGCTAAGCGCTTGGAGCAGCAGAGGTGCGAAAAATTTGTTGCCTTCTCAACCATTTCTTTGCTTCAAACTCCCATATCTCGCGAACGGATTGACCTAACCCAAAAATTCCTATTGCATCTGAAAGTAGAAACTCGCCCGATTACAACGATATGTGTATTTTTTCGCTAGGCCACTCTGGTTAAGCGTTTGGAGCAGCAGAATTGCGAAAAATTTTTTGCCTTCTCAACCATTTCTTGGCTTCAAACTCCCATACCTCGCGAACGGATTGACCTAACCCAAAAATTCCTGTTGCATCTGAAAGTAGAAACTCGCCCGATTACAACGGTATGTGTATTTTTTCCCTAGGCCATTCTTGTTAAGCGTTTGGAGCAGCAGAATTGCGAAAAATTTTTTGCCTTCTCAACCATTTCTTGGCTTCAAACTCCCATATCTCGCGAACGGATTGACCTAACCCAAAAATTCCTATTGCATCTGAAAGTAGAAACTCGCCCGATTACAACGGTATGTGTATTTTTACCCTAGGCCATTCTGGTTAAGCGTTTGGAGCAGCAGAGGTGCGAAAAATTTGTTGTCTTCTCAACCATTTCTTAGCTTCAAACTGCCATATCTCACGAACGGATTGACCTAACCCAAAAATTCCTATTGCATCTGAAAGTAGAAACTCGCCCGATTACAACGGTATGTGTATTTTTTCCCTAGGCCATTCTGGTTAAGCGTTTGGAGCAGCAGAGGTGCGAAAAATTTGTTGTCTTCCCAACCATTTCTTAGCTTCAAACTGCCATATCTCACGAACGGATTGACCTAACCCAAAAATTCCTATTGCATCTGAAAGTAGAAACTCGCCCGATTACAACGGTATGTGTATTTTTTCCCTAGGCCACTCTGGTTAAGCGTTTGGAGCAGCAGAATTGCGAAAAATTTTTTGCCTTCTCAACCATTTCTTTGCTTCAAACTCCCATATCTCGCGAACGGATTGACCTATCCCAAAAATGCCTGTTGCGTCTGAAAGTAGAAACTCGCCCGATTACAACGGTATGTGTATTTTTTCCCTAGGCCATTCTGGTTAAGCGTTTGGAGCAGCAGAGTTGCAAAAAATTTGTTGTCTTCTCAACCATTTCTTAGCTTCAAACTGCCATATCTCACGAACGGATTGACCTAACCCAAAAATTCCTATTGCATCTGAAAGTAGAAACTCGCCCGATTACAACGGTATGTGTATTTTTTCCCCAGGCCATTCTGGTTAAGCGTTTGGAGCAGCAGAATTGCGAAAAATTTTTTGCCTTCTCAACCATTTCTTTGCTTCAAACTCCCATATCTCGCGAACGGATTGACCTAACCCAAAAATTCCTGTTGCATCTGAAAGTAGAAACTCGCCCGATTACAACGGTATGTGTATTTTTTCCCTACGCCATTCTTGTTAAGCGTTTGGAGCAGCAGAATTGCGAAAAATTTTTTGCCTTCTCAACCATTTCTTGGCTTCAAACTCCCATATCTCGCGAACGGATTGACCTAACCCAAAAATTCCTATTGCATCTGAAAGTAGAAACTCGCCCGATTACAACGGTATGTGTATTTTTTCCCTAGGCCATTCTGGTTAAGCGTTTGGAGCAGCAGAATTGCGAAAAATTTTCTGCCTTCTCAACCATTTCTTGGCTTCAAACTCCCATATGTCGCGAACGGATTGACCTAACCCAAAAATTCCTATTGCATCTGAAAGTAGAAACTCGCCCGATTACAACGGTATGTGTATTTTTTCCCTAGGCCATTCTGGTTAAGCGTTTGGAGCAGCAGAATTGCGAAAAATTTTTTGCCTTCTCAACCATTTCTTGGCTTCAAACTCCCATATCTCGCGAACGGATTGACCTAACCCAAAAATTCCTATTGCATCTGAAAGTAGAAACTCGCCCGATTACAACGGTATGTGTATTTTTTCCCTAGGCCACTCTGGTTAAGCGTTTGGAGCAGCAGAATTGCGAAAAATTTTTTGCCTTCTCAACCATTTCTTGGCTTCAAACTCCCATATCTCGCGAACGGATTGACCTAACCCAAAAATGCCTGTTGCGTCTGAAAGTAGAAACTCGCCCGATTACAACGATATGTGTATTTTTTCCCTAGGCCACTCTGGTTAAGCGTTTGGAGCAGCAGAATTGCGAAAAATTTTTTGCCTTCTCAACCATTTCTTGGCTTCAAACTCCCATACCTCGCGAACGGATTGACCTAACCCAAAAATTCCTGTTGCATCTGAAAGTAGAAACTCGCCCGATTACAACGGTATGTGTATTTTTTCCCTAGGCCATTCTTGTTAAGCGTTTGGAGCAGCAGAATTGCGAAAAATTTTTTGCCTTCTCAACCATTTCTTGGCTTCAAACTCCCATATCTCGCGAACGGATTGACCTAACCCAAAAATTCCTATTGCATCTGAAAGTAGAAACTCGCCCGATTACAACGGTATGTGTATTTTTACCCTAGGCCATTCTGGTTAAGCGTTTGGAGCAGCAGAGGTGCGAAAAATTTGTTGTCTTCTCAACCATTTCTTAGCTTCAAACTGCCATATCTCACGAACGGATTGACCTAACCCAAAAATTCCTATTGCATCTGAAAGTAGAAACTCGCCCGATTACAACGGTATGTGTATTTTTTCCCTAGGCCATTCTGGTTAAGCGTTTGGAGCAGCAGAATTGCGAAAAATTTTTTGCCTTCTCAACCATTTCTTGGCTTCAAACTCCCATATCTCGCGAACGGATTGACCTAACCCAAAAATGCCTGTTGCGTCTGAAAGTAGAAACTCGCCCGATTACAACGGTATGTGTATTTTTTCCCTAGGCCATTCTGGTTAAGCGCTTGGAGCAGCAGAGGTGCGAAAAATTTGTTGCCTTCTCAACCATTTCTTTGCTTCAAACTCCCATATCTCGCGAACGGATTGACCTAACCCAAAAATTCCTATTGCATCTGAAAGTAGAAACTCGCCCGATTACAACATTATGTGTATTTTTTCCCTAGGCCACTCTGGTTAAGCGTTTGGAGCAGCAGAATTGCGAAAAATTTTTTGCCTTCTCAACCATTTCTTGGCTTCAAACTCCCATATCTCGCGAACGGATTGACCTAACCCAAAAATTCCTGTTGCATCTGAAAGTAGAAACTCGCCCGATTACAACGGTATGTGTATTTTTTCCCTAGGCCATTCTTGTTAAGCGTTTGGAGCAGCAGAATTGCGAAAAATTTTTTGCCTTCTCAACCATTTCTTGGCTTCAAACTCCCATATCTCGCGAACGGATTGACCTAACCCAAAAATTCCTATTGCATCTGAAAGTAGAAACTCGCCCGATTACAACGGTATGTGTATTTTTTCCCTAGGCCATTCTGGTTAAGCGTTTGGAGCAGCAGAGTTGCGAAAAATTTGTTGTCTTCTCAACCATTTCTTAGCTTCAAACTGCCATATCTCACGAACGGATTGACCTAACCCAAAAATTCCTATTGCATCTGAAAGTAGAAACTCGCCCGATTACAAGGGTATGTGTATTTTTTCCCTAGGCCATTCTGGTTAAGCGTTTGGAGCAGCAGAGGTGCGAAAAATTTGTTGTCTTCCCAACCATTTCTTAGCTTCAAACTGCCATATCTCACGAACGGATTGACCTAACCCAAAAATTCCTATTGCATCTGAAAGTAGAAACTCGCCCGATTACAACGGTATGTGTATTTTTTCCCTAGGCCATTCTGGTTAAGCGCTTGGAGCAGCAGAGGTGCGAAAAATTTGTTGCCTTCTCAACCATTTCTTTGCTTCAAACTCCCATATCTCGCGAACGGATTGACCTAACCCAAAAATTCCTATTGCATCTGAAAGTAGAAACTCGCCCGATTACAACGGTATGTGTATTTTTTCCCTAGGCCACTCTGGTTAAGCGTTTGGAGCAGCAGAATTGCGAAAAATTTTTTGCCTTCTCAACCATTTCTTGGCTTCAAACTCCCATATCTCGCGAACGGATTGACCTAACCCAAAAATTCCTGTTGCATCTGAAAGTAGAAACTCGCCCGATTACAACGGTATGTGTATTTTTTCCCTAGGCCATTCTTGTTAAGCGTTTGGAGCAGCAGAATTGCGAAAAATTTTTTGCCTTCTCAACCATTTCTTGGCTTCAAACTCCCGTATCTCGCGAACGGATTGACCTAACCCAAAAATTCCTATTGCATCTGAAAGTAGAAACTCGCCCGATTACAACGGTATGTGTATTTTTTCCCTAGGCCATTCTGGTTAAGCGTTTGGAGCAGCAGAGGTGCGAAAAATTTGTTGTCTTCTCAACCATTTCTTAGCTTCAAACTGCCATATCTCACGAACGGATTGACCTAACCCAAAAATTCCTATTGCATCTGAAAGTAGAAACTCGCCCGATTACAACGGTATGTGTATTTTTTCCCTAGGCCATTCTGGTTAAGCGTTTGGAGCAGCAGAATTGCGAAAAATTTTCTGCCTTCTCAACCATTTCTTGGCTTCAAACTCCCATATCTCGCGAACGGATTGTCCTAACCCAAAAATTCCTGTTGCGTCTGAAAGTAGAAACTCCCCCGATTACAACGGTATGTGTATTTTTTCCCTAGGCCATTCTGGTTAAGCGTTTGGAGCAAAAGAATTGCGAAAAATTTTTTGCCTTCTCAACCATTTCTTGGCTTCAAACTCCCATATCTCGCGAACGGATTGACCTAACCCAAAAATTCCTATTGCATCTGAAAGTAGAAACTAGCCCGATTACAGGGGTATGTGTATTTTCTCCCTAGGCCATTCTGATTAACCGTTTGGAGCAGCAGAATTGCGAAAAATTTTTTGCCTTGTCAACCATTTCTTGGCTTCAAACTCCCATATCTCGCGAACGGATTGACCTAACCCAAAAATTCCTGTTGCGTCTGAAAGTAGAAACTCGCCCGATTACAACGGTATGTGTATTTTTTCCCTAGGCCACTCTGGTTAAGCGTTTGGAGCAGCAGAATTGCGAAAAATTTTTTGCCTTCTCAACCATTTCTTGGCTTCAAACTCCCATATCTCGCGAACGGATTGACCTAACCCAAACATGCCTGTTGCGTCTGAAAGTAGAAACTCGCCCGATTACAACGGTATGTGTATTTTTTCCCTAGGCCACTCTGGTTAAGCGTTTGGAGCAGCAGAATTGCGAAAAATTTTTTGCCTTCTCAACCATTTCTTGGCTTCAAACTCCCATATCTCGCGAACGGATTGACCTAACCCAAACATGCCTGTTGCGTCTGAAAGTAGAAACTCGCCCGATTACAACGGTATGTGTATTTTTTCCCTAGGCCATTCTGGTTAAGCGTTTGGAGCAGCAGAGGTGCGAAAAATTTGTTGTCTTCTCAACCATTTCTTAGTTTCAAACTGCCATATCTCACGAACGGATTGACCTAACCCAAAAATTCCTATTGCATCTGAAAGTAGAAACTCGCCCGATTACAACGGTATGTGTATTTTTTCCCTAGGCCATTCTGGTTAAGCGTTTGGAGCAGCAGAATTGCGAAAAATTTTCTGCCTTCTCAACCATTTCTTGGCTTCAAACTCCCATATCTCGCGAACGGATTGACCTAACCCAAAAATTCCTATTGCATCTGAAAGTAGAAACTCGCCCGATTACAACGGTATGTGTATTTTTTCCCTAGGCCATTCTGTTTAAGCGTTTGGAGCAGCAGAATTGCGAATAATTTTTTGCCTTCTCAACCATTTCTTGGCTTCAAACTCCCATACCTCGCGAACGGATTGACCTAACCCAAAAATTCCTATTGCATCTGAAAGTAGAAACTCGCCCGATTACAACGGTATGTGTATTTTTTCCCTAGGCCACTCTGGTTAAGCGTTTGGTGCAGCAGAATTGCGAAAAATTTTTTGCCTTCTCAACCATTTCTTGGCTTCAAACTCCCATATCTCGCGAACGGATTGACCTAACCCAAAAATTCCTGTTGCGTCTGAAAGTAGAAACTCGCCCGATTACAACGGTATGTGTATTTTTTCCCTAGGCCACTCTGGTTAAGCGTTTGGAGCAGCAGAATTGCGAAAAATTTTTTGCCTTCTCAACCATTTCTTGGCTTCAAACTCCCATATCTCGCGAACGGATTGACCTAACCCAAACATGCCTGTTGCGTCTGAAAGTAGAAACTCGCCCGATTACAACGGTATGTGTATTTTTTCCCTAGGCCACTCTGGTTAAGCGTTTGGAGCAGCAGAATTGCGAAAAATTTTTTGCCTTCTCAACCATTTCTTGGCTTCAAACTCCCATATCTCGCGAACGGATTGACCTAACCCAAACATGCCTGTTGCGTCTGAAAGTAGAAACTCGCCCGATTACAACGGTATGTGTATTTTTTCCCTAGGCCATTCTGGTTAAGCGTTTGGAGCAGCAGAGGTGCGAAAAATTTGTTGTCTTCTCAACCATTTCTTAGTTTCAAACTGCCATATCTCACGAACGGATTGACCTAACCCAAAAATTCCTATTGCATCTGAAAGTAGAAACTCGCCCGATTACAACGGTATGTGTATTTTTTCCCTAGGCCATTCTGGTTAAGCGTTTGGAGCAGCAGAATTGCGAAAAATTTTCTGCCTTCTCAACCATTTCTTGGCTTCAAACTCCCATATCTCGCGAACGGATTGACCTAACCCAAAAATTCCTATTGCATCTGAAAGTAGAAACTCGCCCGATTACAACGGTATGTGTATTTTTTCCCTAGGCCATTCTGTTTAAGCGTTTGGAGCAGCAGAATTGCGAATAATTTTTTGCCTTCTCAACCATTTCTTGGCTTCAAACTCCCATACCTCGCGAACGGATTGACCTAACCCAAAAATTCCTATTGCATCTGAAAGTAGAAACTCGCCCGATTACAACGGTATGTGTATTTTTTCCCTAGGCCACTCTGGTTAAGCGTTTGGAGCAGCAGAGTTGCGAAAAATTTGTTGTCTTCTCAACCATTTCTTAGCTTCAAACTGCCATATCTCACGAACGGATTGACCTAACCCAAAAATTCCTATTGCATCTGAAAGTAGAAACTCGCCCGATTACAACGGTATGTGTATTTTTTCCCTAGGCCATTCTGGTTAAGCGTTTGGAGCAGCAGAGGTGCGAAAAATTTGTTGTCTTCCCAACCATTTCTTAGCTTCAAACTGCCATATCTCACGAACGGATTGACCTAACCCAAAAATTCCTATTGCATCTGAAAGTAGAAACTCGCCCGATTACAACGGTATGTGTATTTTTTCCCTAGGCCATTCTGGCTAAGCGCTTGGAGCAGCAGAGGTGCGAAAAATTTGTTGCCTTCTCAACCATTTCTTTGCTTCAAACTCCCATATCTCGCGAACGGATTGACCTAACCCAAAAATTCCTGTTGCATCTGAAAGTAGAAACTCGCCCGATTACAACGGTATGTGTATTTTTTCCCTAGGCCATTCTTGTTAAGCGTTTGGAGCAGCAGAATTGCGAAAAATTTTTTGCCTTCTCAACCATTTCTTGGCTTCAAACTCCCATATCTCGCGAACGGATTCACCTAACCCAAAAATTCCTATTGCATCTGAAAGTAGAAACTCGCCCGATTACAACGGTATGTGTATTTTTTCCCTAGGCCATTCTGGTTAAGCGTTTGGAGCAGCAGAGGTGCGAAAAATTTGTTGTCTTCTCAACCATTTCTTAGCTTCAAACTGCCATATCTCACGAACGGATTGACCTAACCCAAAAATTCCTATTGCATCTGAAAGTAGAAACTCGCCCGATTACAACGGTATGTGTATTTTTTCCCTATGCCATTCTGTTTAAGCGTTTGGAGCAGCAGAATTGCGAATAATTTTTTGCCTTCTCAACCATTTCTTGGCTTCAAACTCCCATATCTCGCGAACGGATTGACCTAACCCAAAAATTCCTATTGCATCTGAAAGTAGAAACTCGCCCGATTACAACGGTATGTGTATTTTTTCCCTAGGCCACTCTGGTTAAGCGTTTGGTGCAGCAGAATTGCGAAAAATTTTTTGCCTTCTCAACCATTTCTTGGCTTCAAACTCCCATATCTCGCGAACGGATTGACCTAACCCAAAAATGCCTGTTGCGTCTGAAAGTAGAAACTCGCCCGATTACAACGGTATGTGTATTTTTTCCCTAGGCCATTCTGGTTAAGCGCTTGGAGCAGCAGAGGTGCGAAAAATTTGTTGCCTTCTCAACCATTTCTTTGCTTCAAACTCCCATATCTCGCGAACGGATTGACCTAACCCAAAAATTCCTATTGCATCTGAAAGTAGAAACTCGCCCGATTACAACGATATGTGTATTTTTTCCCTAGGCCACTCTGGTTAAGCGTTTGGAGCAGCAGAATTGCGAAAAATTTTTTGCCTTCTCAACCATTTCTTGGCTTCAAACTCCCATATCTCGCGAACGGATTGACCTAACCCAAAAATTCCTGTTGCATCTGAAAGTAGAAACTCGCCCGATTACAACGGTATGTGTATTTTTTCCCTAGGCCATTCTTGTTAAGCGTTTGGAGCAGCAGAATTGCGAAAAATTTTTTGCCTTCTCAACCATTTCTTGGCTTCAAACTCCCATATCTCGCGAACGGATTGACCTAACCCAAAAATTCCTATTGCATCTGAAAGTAGAAACTCGCCCGATTACAACGGTATGTGTATTTTTTCCCTAGGCCATTCTGGTTAAGCGTTTGGAGCAGCAGAGGTGCGAAAAATTTGTTGTCTTCTCAACCATTTCTTAGCTTCAAACTGCCATATCTCACGAACGGATTGACCTAACCCAAAAATTCCTATTGCATCTGAAAGTAGAAACTCGCCCGATTACAACGGTATGTGTATTTTTTCCCTATGCCATTCTGTTTAAGCGTTTGGAGCAGCAGAATTGCGAATAATTTTTTGCCTTCTCAACCATTTCTTGGCTTCAAACTCCCATATCTCGCGAACGGATTGACCTAACCCAAAAATTCCTATTGCATCTGAAAGTAGAAACTCGCCCGATTACAACGGTATGTGTATTTTTTCCCTAGGCCACTCTGGTTAAGCGTTTGGTGCAGCAGAATTGCGAAAAATTTTTTGCCTTCTCAACCATTTCTTGGCTTCAAACTCCCATATCTCGCGAACGGATTGACCTAACCCAAAAATGCCTGTTGCGTCTGAAAGTAGAAACTCGCCCGATTACAACGGTATGTGTATTTTTTCCCTAGGCCATTCTGGTTAAGCGCTTGGAGCAGCAGAGGTGCGAAAAATTTGTTGCCTTCTCAACCATTTCTTTGCTTCAAACTCCCATATCTCGCGAACGGATTGACCTAACCCAAAAATTCCTATTGCATCTGAAAGTAGAAACTCGCCCGATTACAACGATATGTGTATTTTTTCCCTAGGCCACTCTGGTTAAGCGTTTGGAGCAGCAGAATTGCGAAAAATTTTTTGCCTTCTCAACCATTTCTTGGCTTCAAACTCCCATATCTCGCGAACGGATTGACCTAACCCAAAAATTCCTGTTGCATCTGAAAGTAGAAACTCGCCCGATTACAACGGTATGTGTATTTTTTCCCTAGGCCATTCTTGTTAAGCGTTTGGAGCAGCAGAATTGCGAAAAATTTTTTGCCTTCTCAACCATTTCTTGGCCGCAAACTCCCATATCTCGCGAACGGATTGACCTAACCCAAAAATTCCTATTGCATCTGAAAGTAGAAACTCGCCCGATTACAACGGTATGTGTATTTTTTCCCTAGGCCATTCTGGTTAAGCGTTTGGAGCAGCAGAGTTGCGAAAAATTTGTTGTCTTCTCAACCATTTCTTAGCTTCAAACTGCCATATCTCACGAACGGATTGACCTAACCCAAAAATTCCTATTGCATCTGAAAGTAGAAACTCGCCCGATTACAACGGTTTGTGTATTTTTTCCCTAGGCCATTCTGGTTAAGCGTTTGGAGCAGCAGAGGTGCGAAAAATTTGTTGTCTTCCCAACCATTTCTTAGCTTCAAACTGCCATATCTCACGAACGGATTGACCTAACCCAAAAATTCCTATTGCATCTGAAAGTATTAGGGGGACCGGAAAGTAATGTCGTTTCCTTACATTAAATTCAAACACATAAATTTTTAACGAGTTTTTATTTTTAATCAATGATATAATCACCCTCATTATCAACAACCTTTTGCCATCTAGTGTGCAAATTTTCAATGCCGGATCGATAAAAATCAATTGGTTTTTGAGCAAAATATACAGAGATGGCATTTTGAATATCATCCAAATTTGCAAATCTTTTGCCACTTAGAAAGTGTTGAAGCGATCGGAATAAATGGAAATCCGATGGTGCAACATCGGGCGAGTATGGTGGGTGAGGCAGTACCTCCCACCCCAATTCATTAATTTTTGCCAAGGTTCGTCTTGCGCAGTGCGGTCTTGCATTATCGTGTTGCAGAATAACGCCTTTTCTCTTGACAATCGCTGGCCACTTTTCAATTAAAGATTTATTTACACGATCTAATTGTTCACAGTAAAGGTCTGCATTCACAGTCTGTCCAGGTTTCAGCACTTCAAAATGAACAACGCCGCGAATACTCCACCAAACACACAAAAGGGCCTTTTTGGGGTGTAAACCTGGCTTAGCAGTACTTTGTGGCGATTCATTTGGAGAGAGCCACTGCCTTTTGCGTTTTGGATTATCATAAAGAACCCACTTTTCATCTCCGGTGATCAAGCGATCAAAAAACGCTTCTGTATTGTGCCGTTGAAGCAATAAGTTGCATGTGGTGGATCGGTTAGCCTTGTTCTCTTCGGACAGATTATGCGGGACCCAAACACCTGCTCTGCTTACTTTCCCAATCTGCTGCAAATGTTCTTGGATGGTCGACCAAGGTTGGTTAAGACTGTTTGACAATTCCTCGATTGTCTGACACGGATTTGCTTCCACTTCCGCACTTAACACGTCATTGTCTAACGTTGTTGGTCTTCCTGATCGATACGAGTCGGAAAGATCAAAATTACCGGATTTGAACTTGGAAAACCACCTTTGGCAATTACGAACGTCTAATGCATTTGGATAAACATCGCAAATGTTTTTGGTAGCAACTGTTGCGTTACTACCCTTGCGAAACTCAAAAAGCATGCAATGCCGGATATGTACCTCTTCTGGTATTTGGCTGGCCATTTCACCCAAAATTGTAAAGAAAAATTTTAAATTTAATTATTTACAACTAAACAAGTCACTATAACCTCAGAATGTCTTTGCTACGACTTTAATGTACACAATGAGCTGACAAATGACAATCAAATAGTGACATGCGCAGAAACGACATTACTTTCCGGTCCACCTAATAGAAACTCGCCCGATTACAACGGTATGTGTATTTTTTCCCTAGGCCATTCTGGTTAAGCGCTTGGAGCAGCAGATGTGCGAAAAATTTGTTGCCTTCTCAACCATTTCTTTGCTTCAAACTCCCATATCTCGCGAACGGATTGACCTAACCCAAAAATTCCTGTTGCATCTGAAAGTAGAAACTCGCCCGATTACAACGGTATGTGTATTTTTTCCCTAGGCCATTCTTGTTAAGCGTTTGGAGCAGCAGAATTGCGAAAAATTTTTTGCCTTCTCAACCATTTCTTGGCTTCAAACTCCCATATCTCGCGAACGGATTGACCTAACCCAAAAATTCCTATTGCATCTGAAAGTAGAAACTCGCCCGATTACAACGGTATGTGTATTTTTTCCCTAGGCCATTCTGGTTAAGCGTTTGGAGCAGCAGAGGTGCGAAAAATTTGTTGTCTTCTCAACCATTTCTTAGCTTCAAACTGCCATATCTCACGAACGGATTGACCTAACCCAAAAATTCCTATTGCATCTGAAAGTAGAAACTCGCCCGATTACAACGGTATGTGTATTTTTTCCCTAGGCCATTCTGGTTAAGCGTTTGGAGCAGCAGAATTGCGAAAAATTTTCTGCCTTCTCAACCATTTCTTGGCTTCAAACTCCCATATCTCGCGAACGGATTGTCCTATCCCAGAAATTCCTGTTGCGTCTGAAAGTAGAAACTCCCCCGATTACAACGGTATGTGTATTTTTTCCCTAGGCCATTCTGGTTAAGCGTTTGGAGCAAAAGAATTGCGAAAAATTTTTTGCCTTCTCAACCATTCCTTGGCTTCAAACTCCCATATCTCGCGAACGGATTGACCTAACCCAAAAATTCCTATTGCATCTGAAAGTAGAAACTCGCCCGATTACAGCGGTATGTGTATTTTTTCCCTAGGCCATTCTGGTTAAGCGTTTGGAGCAGCAGAATTGCGAAAAATTTTTTGCCTTCTCAACCATTTCTTGGCTTCAAACTCCCACATCTCGCGAACGGATTGACCTAACCCAAAAATTCCTATTGCATCTGAAAGTACAAACTCGCCCGATTACAACGGTGTGTGTATTTTTTCCATAGGCCATTCTGGTTAAGCGTTTGGAGCAGCAGAATTGCGAAAAATTTTTGCCTTCTCAACCATATCTTGGCTTCAAACTCCCATATCTCGCGAACGAATTGACCTAACCCAAAAATTCCTATTGCATCTGAAAGTAGAAACTCGCCCGATTACAACGGTATGTGTATTTTTTCCCTAGGCCATTCTTGTTAAGCGTTTGGAGCAGCAGAATTGCGAAAAATTTTTTGCCTTCTCAACCATTTCTTGGCTTCAAACTCCCATATCTCGCGAACGGATTGACCTAACCCAAAAATTCCTATTGCATCTGAAAGTAGAAACTCGCCCGATTACAACGGTATGTGTATTTTTTCCCTAGGCCATTCTGGTTAAGCGTTTGGAGCAGCAGAGGTGCGAAAAATTTGTTGTCTTCTCAACCATTTCTTAGCTTCAAACTGCCATATCTCACGAACGGATTGACCTAACCCAAAAATTCCTATTGCATCTGAAAGTAGAAACTCGCCCGATTACAACGGTATGTGTATTTTTTCCCTATGCCATTCTGTTTAAGCGTTTGGAGCAGCAGAATTGCGAATAATTTTTTGCCTTCTCAACCATTTCTTGGCTTCAAACTCCCATATCTCGCGAACGGATTGACCTAACCCAAAAATTCCTATTGCATCTGAAAGTAGAAACTCGCCCGATTACAACGGTATGTGTATTTTTTCCCTAGGCCACTCTGGTTAAGCGTTTGGTGCAGCAGAATTGCGAAAAATTTTTTGCCTTCTCAACCATTTCTTGGCTTCAAACTCCCATATCTCGCGAACGGATTGACCTAACCCAAAAATGCCTGTTGCGTCTGAAAGTAGAAACTCGCCCGATTACAACGGTATGTGTATTTTTTCCCTAGGCCATTCTGGTTAAGCGCTTGGAGCAGCAGAGGTGCGAAAAATTTGTTGCCTTCTCAACCATTTCTTTGCTTCAAACTCCCATATCTCGCGAACGGATTGACCTAACCCAAAAATTCCTATTGCATCTGAAAGTAGAAACTCGCCCGATTACAACGATATGTGTATTTTTTCCCTAGGCCACTCTGGTTAAGCGTTTGGAGCAGCAGAATTGCGAAAAATTTTTTGCCTTCTCAACCATTTCTTGGCTTCAAACTCCCATATCTCGCGAACGGATTGACCTAACCCAAAAATTCCTGTTGCATCTGAAAGTAGAAACTCGCCCGATTACAACGGTATGTGTATTTTTTCCCTAGGCCATTCTTGTTAAGCGTTTGGAGCAGCAGAATTGCGAAAAATTTTTTGCCTTCTCAACCATTTCTTGGCCGCAAACTCCCATATCTCGCGAACGGATTGACCTAACCCAAAAATTCCTATTGCATCTGAAAGTAGAAACTCGCCCGATTACAACGGTATGTGTATTTTTTCCCTAGGCCATTCTGGTTAAGCGTTTGGAGCAGCAGAGTTGCGAAAAATTTGTTGTCTTCTCAACCATTTCTTAGCTTCAAACTGCCATATCTCACGAACGGATTGACCTAACCCAAAAATTCCTATTGCATCTGAAAGTAGAAACTCGCCCGATTACAACGGTTTGTGTATTTTTTCCCTAGGCCATTCTGGTTAAGCGTTTGGAGCAGCAGAGGTGCGAAAAATTTGTTGTCTTCCCAACCATTTCTTAGCTTCAAACTGCCATATCTCACGAACGGATTGACCTAACCCAAAAATTCCTATTGCATCTGAAAGTATTATAGAAACTCGCCCGATTACAACGGTATGTGTATTTTTTCCCTAGGCCATTCTGGTTAAGCGCTTGGAGCAGCAGAGGTGCGAAAAATTTGTTGCCTTCTCAACCATTTCTTTGCTTCAAACTCCCATATCTCGCGAACGGATTGACCTAACCCAAAAATTCCTGTTGCATCTGAAAGTAGAAACTCGCCCGATTACAACGGTATGTGTATTTTTTCCCTAGGCCATTCTTGTTAAGCGTTTGGAGCAGCAGAATTGCGAAAAATTTTTTGCCTTCTCAACCATTTCTTGGCTTCAAACTCCCATATCTCGCGATCGGATTGACCTAACCCAAAAATTCCTATTGCATCTGAAAGTAGAAACTCGCCCGATTACAACGGTATGTGTATTTTTTCCCTAGGCCATTCTGGTTAAGCGTTTGGAGCAGCAGAGGTGCGAAAAATTTGTTGTCTTCTCAACCATTTCTTAGCTTCAAACTGCCATATCTCACGAACGGATTGACCTAACCCAAAAATTCCTATTGCATCTGAAAGTAGAAACTCGCCCGATTACAACGGTATGTGTATTTTTTCCCTAGGCCATTCTGGTTAAGCGTTTGGAGCAGCAGAATTGCGAAAAATTTTCTGCCTTCTCAACCATTTCTTGGCTTCAAACTCCCATATCTCGCGAACGGATTGTCCTATCCCAAAAATTCCTGTTGCGTCTGAAAGTAGAAACTCCCCCGATTACAACGGTATGTGTATTTTTTCCCTAGGCCATTCTGGTTAAGCGTTTGGAGCAAAAGAATTGCGAAAAATTTTTTGCCTTCTCAACCATTCCTTGGCTTCAAACTCCCATATCTCGCGAACGGATTGACCTAACCCAAAAATTCCTATTGCATCTGAAAGTAGAAACTCGCCCGATTACAGCGGTATGTGTATTTTTTCCCTAGGCCATTCTGGTTAAGCGTTTGGAGCAGCAGAATTGCGAAAAATTTTTTGCCTTCTCAACCATTTCTTGGCTTCAAACTCCCACATCTCGCGAACGGATTGACCTAACCCAAAAATTCCTATTGCATCTGAAAGTACAAACTCGCCCGATTACAACGGTATGTGTATTTTCTCCCTAGGCCATTCTGGTTAACCGTTTGGAGCAGCAGAATTGCCAAAAATTTTTTGCCTTGTCAACCATTTCTTGGCTTCAAACTCCCATATCTCGCGAACGGATTGACCTAACCCAAAAATTCCTGTTGCGTCTGAAAGCAGAAACTCGCCCGATTACAACGGTATGTGTATTTTTTTCCTAGGCCATTCTGGTTATGCGTTTGGAGCAGCAGAAGTGCGAAAAATTTGTTGTCTTCTCAACCATTTCTTAGTTTCAATGTCCCATATCTCGCGAACGGATTGACCTCACCCAAAAATTCCTATTGCATCTGAAATTCGAATCTCGCCCGATTACAACGGTATGTGTATTTTTTCCCTAGGCCATTCTGGTTAAGCGCTTGGAGCAGCAGAAGTGCGAAAAATTTGTGGTCTTCTCAACCATTTCTTAGCTTCAAACTCCCGTATCTCGCGAACGGATTGACCGAACCCAAAAATTCCTGTAGCGTCTGAAAGTAGAAACTCGCCCGATTACAAAGGTATGTGTATTTTTTCCCTAGCCCACTCTGGTCAAGCGTTTGGAGAAGCAGAATTGCGATAAATTTGTTTTCTTCTCAACCATTTCTTGGCTTCAAACTCCCATATCTCGCGAACGGATTGACCTAACCCAAAAATTCCTATTGCATGTGAAAGTAGAAACTCGCCCGATTACAGCGGTATGTGTATTTTTTCCCTAGGCCATTCTGGTTAAGCGTTTGGAGCAGCAGAATTGCGAAAAATTTTTTGCCTTCTCAACCATTTCTTGGCTTCAAACTCCCATATCTCGCGAACGGATTGACCTAACCCAAAAATTCCTATTGCATCTGAAATTCGAATCTCGCCCGATTACAGCGGTATGTGTATTTTTTCCCTAGGCCATTCTGGTTAAGCGCTTGGAGCAGCAGAAGTGCGAAAAATTTGTGGTCTTCTCAACCATTTCTTAGCTTCAAACTCCCGTATCTCGCGAACGGATTGACCTAACCCAAAAATTCCTATTGCATCTGAAAGTAGAAACTCGCCCGATTACAACGATATGTGTATTTTTTCCCTAGGCCACTCTGGTTAAGCGTTTGGAGCAGCAGAATTGCGAAAAATTTTTTGCCTTCTCAACCATTTCTTGGCTTCAAACTCCCATATCTCGCGAACGGATTGACCTAACCCAAAAATTCCTGTTGCATCTGAAAGTAGAAACTCGCCCGATTACAACGGTATGTGTATTTTTTCCCTAGGCCATTCTTGTTAAGCGTTTGGAGCAGCAGAATTGCGAAAAATTTTTTGCCTTCTCAACCATTTCTTGGCTTCAAACTCCCATATCTCGCGAACGGATTGACCTAACCCAAAAATTCCTATTGCATCTGAAAGTAGAAACTCGCCCGATTACAACGGTATGTGTATTTTTTCCCTAGGCCATTCTGGTTAAGCGTTTGGAGCAGCAGAGTTGCGAAAAATTTGTTGTCTTCTCAACCATTTCTTAGCTTCAAACTGCCATATCTCACGAACGGATTGACCTAACCCAAAAATTCCTATTGCATCTGAAAATAGAAACTCGCCCGATTACAACGGTTTGTGTATTTTTTCCCTAGGCCATTCTGGTTAAGCGTTTGGAGCAGCAGAGGTGCGAAAAATTTGTTGTCTTCCCAACCATTTCTTAGCTTCAAACTGCCATATCTCACGAACGGATTGACCTAACCCAAAAATTCCTATTGCATCTGAAAGTAGAAACTCGCCCGATTACAACGGTATGTGTATTTTTTCCCTAGGCCATTCTGGTTAAGCGCTTGGAGCAGCGGAGGTGCGAAAAATTTGTTGCCTTCTCAACCATTTCTTTGCTTCAAACTCCCATATCTCGCGAACGGATTGACCTAACCCAAAAATTCCTGTTGCATCTGAAAGTAGAAACTCGCCCGATTACAACGGTATGTGTATTTTTTCCCTAGGCCATTCTTGTTAAGCGTTTGGAGCAGCAGAATTGCGAAAAATTTTTTGCCTTCTCAACCATTTCTTGGCTTCAAACTCCCATATCTCGCGAACGGATTGACCTAACCCAAAAATTCCTATTGCATCTGAAAGTAGAAACTCGCCCGATTACAACGGTATGTGTATTTTTTCCCTAGGCCATTCTGGTTAAGCGTTTGGAGCAGCAGAGGTGCGAAAAATTTGTTGTCTTCTCAACCATTTCTTAGCTTCAAACTGCCATATCTCACGAACGGATTGACCTAACCCAAAAATTCCTATTGCATCTGAAAGTAGAAACTCGCCCGATTACAACGGTATGTGTATTTTTTCCCTAGGCCATTCTGGTTAAGCGTTTGGAGCAGCAGAATTGCGAAAAATTTTTTGCCTTCTCAACCATTTCTTGGCTTCAAACTCCCATATCTCGCGAACGGATTGACCTAACCCAAAAATTCCTATTGCATCTGAAATTCGAATCTCGCCCGATTACAACGGTATGTGTATTTTTTCCCTAGGCCATTCTGGTTAAGCGCTTGGAGCAGCAGAAGTGCGAAAAATTTGTGGTCTTCTCAACCATTTCTTAGCTTCAAACTCCCGTATCTCGCGAACGGATTGACCTAACCCAAAAATTCCTATTGCATCTGAAAGTAGAAACTCGCCCGATTACAACGATATGTGTATTTTTTCCCTAGGCCACTCTGGTTAAGCGTTTGGAGCAGCAGAATTGCGAAAAATTTTTTGCCTTCTCAACCATTTCTTGGCTTCAAACTCCCATATCTCGCGAACGGATTGACCTAACCCAAAAATTCCTGTTGCATCTGAAAGTAGAAACTCGCCCGATTACAACGGTATGTGTATTTTTTCCCTAGGCCATTCTTGTTAAGCGTTTGGAGCAGCAGAATTGCGAAAAATTTTTTGCCTTCTCAACCATTTCTTGGCTTCAAACTCCCATATCTCGCGAACGGATTGACCTAACCCAAAAATTCCTATTGCATCTGAAAGTAGAAACTCGCCCGATTACAACGGTATGTGTATTTTTTCCCTAGGCCATTCTGGTTAAGCGTTTGGAGCAGCAGAGTTGCGAAAAATTTGTTGTCTTCTCAACCATTTCTTAGCTTCAAACTGCCATATCTCACGAACGGATTGACCTAACCCAAAAATTCCTATTGCATCTGAAAATAGAAACTCGCCCGATTACAACGGTTTGTGTATTTTTTCCCTAGGCCATTCTGGTTAAGCGTTTGGAGCAGCAGAGGTGCGAAAAATTTGTTGTCTTCCCAACCATTTCTTAGCTTCAAACTGCCATATCTCACGAACGGATTGACCTAACCCAAAAATTCCTATTGCATCTGAAAGTAGAAACTCGCCCGATTACAACGGTATGTGTATTTTTTCCCTAGGCCATTCTGGTTAAGCGCTTGGAGCAGCGGAGGTGCGAAAAATTTGTTGCCTTCTCAACCATTTCTTTGCTTCAAACTCCCATATCTCGCGAACGGATTGACCTAACCCAAAAATTCCTGTTGCATCTGAAAGTAGAAACTCGCCCGATTACAACGGTATGTGTATTTTTTCCCTAGGCCATTCTTGTTAAGCGTTTGGAGCAGCAGAATTGCGAAAAATTTTTTGCCTTCTCAACCATTTCTTGGCTTCAAACTCCCATATCTCGCGAACGGATTGACCTAACCCAAAAATTCCTATTGCATCTGAAAGTAGAAACTCGCCCGATTACAACGGTATGTGTATTTTTTCCCTAGGCCATTCTGGTTAAGCGTTTGGAGCAGCAGAGGTGCGAAAAATTTGTTGTCTTCTCAACCATTTCTTAGCTTCAAACTGCCATATCTCACGAACGGATTGACCTAACCCAAAAATTCCTATTGCATCTGAAAGTAGAAACTCGCCCGATTACAACGGTATGTGTATTTTTTCCCTAGGCCATTCTGGTTAAGCGTTTGGAGCAGCAGAATTGCGAAAAATTTTCTGCCTTCTCAACCATTTCTTGGCTTCAAACTCCCATATCTCGCGAACGGATTGTCCTATCCCAAAAATTCCTGTTGCGTCTGAAAGTAGAAACTCCCCCGATTACAACGGTATGTGTATTTTTTCCCTAGGCCATTCTGGTTAAGCGTTTGGAGCAAAAGAATTGCGAAAAATTTTTTGCCTTCTCAACCATTCCTTGGCTTCAAACTCCCATATCTCGCGAACGGATTGACCTAACCCAAAAATTCCTATTGCATCTGAAAGTAGAAACTCGCCCGATTACAGCGGTATGTGTATTTTCTCCCTAGGCCATTCTGGTTAACCGTTTGGAGCAGCAGAATTGCCAAAAATTTTTTGCCTTGTCAACCATTTCTTGGCTTCAAACTCCCATATCTCGCGAACGGATTGACCTAACCCAAAAATTCCTGTTGCGTCTGAAAGCAGAAACTCGCCCGATTACAACGGTATGTGTATTTTTTTCCTAGGCCATTCTGGTTATGCGTTTGGAGCAGCAGAAGTGCGAAAAATTTGTTGTCTTCTCAACCATTTCTTAGTTTCAATGTCCCATATCTCGCGAACGGATTGACCTCACCCAAAAATTCCTATTGCATCTGAAATTCGAATCTCGCCCGATTACAACGGTATGTGTATTTTTTCCCTAGGCCATTCTGGTTAAGCGCTTGGAGCAGCAGAAGTGCGAAAAATTTGTGGTCTTCTCAACCATTTCTTAGCTTCAAACTCCCGTATCTCGCGAACGGATTGACCGAACCCAAAAATTCCTGTAGCGTCTGAAAGTAGAAACTCGCCCGATTACAAAGGTATGTGTATTTTTTCCCTAGCCCACTCTGGTCAAGCGTTTGGAGAAGCAGAATTGCGAAAAATTTGTTTTCTTCTCAACCATTTCTTGGCTTCAAACTCCCATATCTCGCGAACGGATTGACCTAACCCAAAAATTCCTATTGCATGTGAAAGTAGAAACTCGCCCGATTACAGCGGTATGTGTATTTTTTCCCTAGGCCATTCTGGTTAAGCGTTTGGAGCAGCAGAATTGCGAAAAATTTTTTGCCTTCTCAACCATTTCTTGGCTTCAAACTCCCATATCTCGCGAACGGATTGACCTAACCCAAAAATTCCTATTGCATCTGAAAGTAGAAACTCGCCCGATTACAACGGTATGCGTATTTTTTCCCTAGGCCATTCTGGTTAACCGTTTGGAGCAGCAGAATTGCGAAAAATTTTTTGCCTTCTCAACCATTTCTTGGCTTCAAACTCCCATATCTCGCGAACGGATTGACCTAACCCAAAAATTCCTATTGCATCTGAAATTCGAATCTCGCCCGATTACAACGGTATGTGTATTTTTTCCCTAGGCCATTCTGGTTAAGCGCTTGGAGCAGCAGAAGTGCGAAAAATTTGTGGTCTTCTCAACCATTTCTTAGCTTCAAACTCCCGTATCTCGCGAACGGATTGACCTAACCCAAAAATTCCTATTGCATCTGAAAGTAGAAACTCGCCCGATTACAACGATATGTGTATTTTTTCCCTAGGCCACTCTGGTTAAGCGTTTGGAGCAGCAGAATTGCGAAAAATTTTTTGCCTTCTCAACCATTTCTTGGCTTCAAACTCCCATATCTCGCGAACGGATTGACCTAACCCAAAAATTCCTGTTGCATCTGAAAGTAGAAACTCGCCCGATTACAACGGTATGTGTATTTTTTCCCTAGGCCATTCTTGTTAAGCGTTTGGAGCAGCAGAATTGCGAAAAATTTTTTGCCTTCTCAACCATTTCTTGGCTTCAAACTCCCATATCTCGCGAACGGATTGACCTAACCCAAAAATTCCTATTGCATCTGAAAGTAGCAACTCGCCCGATTACAACGGTATGTGTATTTTTTCCCTAGGCCATTCTGGTTAAGCGTTTGGAGCAGCAGAGTTGCGAAAAATTTGTTGTCTTCTCAACCATTTCTTAGCTTCAAACTGCCATATCTCACGAACGGATTGACCTAACCCAAAAATTCCTATTGCATCTGAAAATAGAAACTCGCCCGATTACAACGGTTTGTGTATTTTTTCCCTAGGCCATTCTGGTTAAGCGTTTGGAGCAGCAGAGGTGCGAAAAATTTGTTGTCTTCCCAACCATTTCTTAGCTTCAAACTGCCATATCTCACGAACGGATTGACCTAACCCAAAAATTCCTATTGCATCTGAAAGTAGAAACTCGCCCGATTACAACGGTATGTGTATTTTTTCCCTAGGCCATTCTGGTTAAGCGCTTGGAGCAGCGGAGGTGCGAAAAATTTGTTGCCTTCTCAACCATTTCTTTGCTTCAAACTCCCATATCTCGCGAACGGATTGACCTAACCCAAAAATTCCTGTTGCATCTGAAAGTAGAAACTCGCCCGATTACAACGGTATGTGTATTTTTTCCCTAGGCCATTCTGGTTAAGCGTTTGGAGCAGCAGAATTGCGAAAAATTTTCTGCCTTCTCAACCATTTCTTGGCTTCAAACTCCCATATCTCGCGAACGGATTGTCCTATCCCAAAAATTCCTGTTGCGTCTGAAAGTAGAAACTCCCCCGATTACAACGGTATGTGTATTTTTTCCCTAGGCCATTCTGGTTAAGCGTTTGGAGCAAAAGAATTGCGAAAAATTTTTTGCCTTCTCAACCATTCCTTGGCTTCAAACTCCCATATCTCGCGAACGGATTGACCTAACCCAAAAATTCCTATTGCATCTGAAAGTAGAAACTCGCCCGATTACAGCGGTATGTGTATTTTTTCCCTAGGCCATTCTGGTTAAGCGTTTGGAGCAGCAGAATGGCGAAAAATTTTTTGCCTTCTCAACCATTTCTTGGCTTCAAACTCCCACATCTCGCGAACGGATTGACCTAACCCAAAAATTCCTATTGCATCTGAAAGTACAAACTCGCCCGATTACAACGGTGTGTGTATTTTTTCCATAGGCCATTCTTGTTAAGCGTTTGGAGCAGCAGAATTGCGAAAAATTTTTGCCTTCTCAACCATATCTTGGCTTCAAACTCCCATATCTCGCGAACGGATTGACCTAACCCAAAAATTCCTATTGCATCTAAAAGTAGAAACTAGCCCGATTACAGTGGTATGTGTATTTTCTCCCTAGGCCATTCTGATTAACCGTTTGGAGCAGCAGAATTGCGAAAAATTTTTTGCCTTGTCAACCATTTCTTGGCTTCAAACTCCCATATCTCGCGAACGGATTGACCTAACCCAAAAATTCCTGTTGCGTCTGAAAGTAGAAACTCGCCCGATTACAACGGTATGTGTATTTTTTCCCTAGGCCACTCTGGTTAAGCGTTTGGAGCAGCAGAATTGCGAAAAATTTTTTGCCTTCTCAACCATTTCTTGGCTTCAAACTCCCATATCTCGCGAACGGATTGACCTAACCCAAAAATTCCTGTTGCATCTGAAAGTAGAAACTCGCCCGATTACAACGGTATGTGTATTTTTTCCCTAGGCCATTCTGGTTAAGCGTTTGGAGCAGCAGAATTGCGAAAAATTTTTTGCCTTCTCAACCATTTCTTGGCTTCAAACTCCCATATCTCGCGAACGGATTGACCTAACCCAAAAATTCCTGTTGCACCTGAAAGTACAAACTCGCCCGATTAAAACGGTGTGTGTATTTTTTCCCTAGGCCATTCTGGTTAAGCGTTTGGAGCAGCAGAATTGCGAAAAATTTTTTGCCTTCTCAACCATTTCTTGGCTTCAAACTCCCATATCTCGCGAACGGATTGACCTAACCCAAAAATTCCTGTTGCATCTGAAAGTAGAAACTCGCCCGATTACAACGGTATGTGTATTTTTTCCCTAGGCCATTCTGGTTAACCGTTTGGAGCAGCAGAATTGCCAAAAATTTTTTGCCTTGTCAACCATTTCTTGGCTTCAAACTCCCATATCTCGCGAACGGATTGACCTAACCCAAAAATTCCTGTTGCGTCTGAAAGCAGAAACTCGCCCGATTACAACGGTATGTGTATTTTTTTCCTAGGCCATTCTGGTTATGCGTTTGGAGCAGCAGAAGTGCGAAAAATTTGTTGTCTTCTCAACCATTTCTTAGTTTCAATGTCCCATATCTCGCGAACGGATTGACCTCACCCAAAAATTCCTATTGCATCTGAAATTCGAATCTCGCCCGATTACAGCGGTATGTGTATTTTTTCCCTAGGCCATTCTGGTTAAGCGTTTGGAGCAGCAGAATTGCGAAAAATTTTTTGCCTTCTCAACCATTTCTTGGCTTCAAACTCCCATATCTCGCGAACGGATTGACCTAACCCAAAAATTCCTGTTGCATCTGAAAGTAGAAACTCGCCCGATTACAACGGTATGTGTATTTTTTCCCTAGGCCATTCTGGTTAACCGTTTGGAGCAGCAGAATTGCCAAAAATTTTTTGCCTTGTCAACCATTTCTTGGCTTCAAACTCCCATATCTCGCGAACGGATTGACCTAACCCAAAAATTCCTGTTGCGTCTGAAAGCAGAAACTCGCCCGATTACAACGGTATGTGTATTTTTTTCCTAGGCCATTCTGGTTATGCGTTTGGAGCAGCAGAAGTGCGAAAAATTTGTTGTCTTCTCAACCATTTCTTAGTTTCAATGTCCCATATCTCGCGAACGGATTGACCTCACCCAAAAATTCCTATTGCATCTGAAATTCGAATCTCGCCCGATTACAGCGGTATGTGTATTTTTTCCCTAGGCCATTCTGGTTAAGCGTTTGGAGCAGCAGAATTGCGAAAAATTTTTTGCCTTCTCAACCATTTCTTGGCTTCAAACTCCCACATCTCGCGAACGGATTGACCTAACCCAAAAATTCCTATTGCATCTGAAAGTACAAACTCGCCCGATTACAACGGTGTGTGTATTTTTTCCATAGGCCATTCTGGTTAAGCGTTTGGAGCAGCAGAATTGCGAAAAATTTTTGCCTTCTCAACCATATCTTGGCTTCAAACTCCCATATCTCGCGAACGGATTGACCTAACCCAAAAATTCCTATTGCATCTAAAAGTAGAAACTAGCCCGATTACAGTGGTATGTGTATTTTCTCCCTAGGCCATTCTGATTAACCGTTTGGAGCAGCAGAATTGCGAAAAATTTGTTGCCTTGTCAACCATTTCTTGGCTTCAAACTCCCATATCTCGCGAACGGATTGACCTAACCCAAAAATTCCTGTTGCGTCTTAAAGTAGAAACTCGCCCGATTACAACGGTATGTGTATTTTTTCCCTAGGCCACTCTGGTTAAGCGTTTGGAGCAGCAGAATTGCGAAAAATTTTTTGCCTTCTCAACCATTTCTTGGCTTCAAACTCCCATATCTCGCGAACGGATTGACCTAACCCAAACATGCCTGTTGCGTCTGAAAGTTGAAACTCGCCCGATTACAACGGTATGTGTATTTTTTCCCTAGGCCATTCTGGTTAAGCGTTTGGAGCAGCAGAGGTGCGAAAAATTTGTTGTCTTCTCAACCATTTCTTAGTTTCAAACTGCCATATCTCACGAACGGATTGACCTAACCCAAAAATTCCTATTGCATCTGAAAGTAGAAACTCGCCCGATTACAACGGTATGTGTATTTTTTCCCTAGGCCATTCTGGTTAAGCGTTTGGAGCAGCAGAATTGCGAAAAATTTTTTGCCTTCTCAACCATTTCTTTGCTTCAAACTCCCATATCTCGCGAACGGATTGACCTAACCCAAAAATTCCTGTTGCATCTGAAAGTAGAAACTCGCCCGATTACAACGGTATGTGTATTTTTTCCCTAGGCCATTCTGGTTAAGCGTTTGGAGCAGCAGAATTGCGAAAAATTTTTTGCCTTCTCAACCATTTCTTGGCTTCAAACTCCCATATCTCGCGAACGGATTGACCTAACCCAAAAATTCCTGTTGCACCTGAAAGTACAAACTCGCCCGATTAAAACGGTGTGTGTATTTTTTCCCTAGGCCATTCTGGTTAAGCGTTTGGAGCAAAAGAACTACCAAAAATTTTTTGCCTCCTCAACCATTTCTTGGCTTCAAACTCCCATATCTCGCGAACGGATTGACCTAACCCAAAAATTCCTATTGCATCTGAAAGTAGAAACTCGCCCGATTACAGCGGTATGTGTATTTTCTCCCTAGGCCATTCTGTTTAACCGTTTGGAGCAGCAGAATTGCGAAAAATTTTTTGCCTTGTCAACCATTTCTGGGCTTGAAACTCCCATATCTCGCGAACGGATTGACCTAACCCAAAAATTCCTGTTGCGTCTGAAAGTAGAAACTCGCCCGATTAGAACGGTATGTGTATTTCTTTCCTAGGCCATTCTGGTTAAGCGTTTGGAGCAGCAGAAGGGCGAAAAATTTGTGGTCTTCTCAACCATTTCTTAGCTTCAAACTCCCGTATCTCGCAAACGGATTGACCTAACCCAAAAATTCCTGTTGCATCTGAAAGTAGAAACTCGCCCGATTACAACGGTATGTGTATTTTTTCCCTAGGCCATTCTGGTTAAGCGTTTGGAGCAGAAGAATTGCGATAAATTTTTTGCCTTCTCAACCATTTCTTGGCTTCAAACTCCCATATCTCGCGAACGGATTGACCTAACCCAAAAATTCCTATTGCATGTGAAAGTAGAAACTCGCCCGATTACAGCGGTATGTGTATTTTTTCCCTAGGCCATTCTGGTTAAGCGTTTGGAGCAGCAGAATTGCGAAAATTTTTTGCCTTCTCAACCATTTCTTGGCTTCAAACTCCCATATCTCGCGAACGGATTGACCTAACCCAAACATGCCTGTTGCGTCTGAAAGTTGAAACTCGCCCGATTACAACGGTATGTGTATTTTTTCCCTAGGCCATTCTGGTTAAGCGTTTGGAGCAGCAGAGGTGCGAAAAATTTGTTGTCTTCTCAACCATTTCTTAGTTTCAAACTGCCATATCTCACGAACGGATTGACCTAACCCAAAAATTCCTATTGCATCTGAAAGTAGAAACTCGCCCGATTACAACGGTATGTGTATTTTTTCCCTAGGCCATTCTGGTTAAGCGTTTGGAGCAGCAGAATTGCGAAAAATTTTTTGCCTTCTCAACCATTTCTTGGCTTCAAACTCCCATATCTCGCGAACGGATTGACCTAACCCAAACATGCCTGTTGCGTCTGAAAGTTGAAACTCGCCCGATTACAACGGTATGTGTATTTTTTCCCTAGGCCATTCTGGTTAAGCGTTTGGAGCAGCAGAGGTGCGAAAAATTTGTTGTCTTCTCAACCATTTCTTAGTTTCAAACTGCCATATCTCACGAACGGATTGACCTAACCCAAAAATTCCTATTGCATCTGAAAGTAGAAACTCGCCCGATTACAACGGTATGTGTATTTTTTCCCTAGGCCATTCTGGTTAAGCGTTTGGAGCAGCAGAATTGCGAAAAATTTTTTGCCTTCTCAACCATTTCTTTGCTTCAAACTCCCATATCTCGCGAACGGATTGACCTAACCCAAAAATTCCTGTTGCATCTGAAAGTAGAAACTCGCCCGATTACAACGGTATGTGTATTTTTTCCCTAGGCCATTCTGGTTAAGCGTTTGGAGCAGCAGAATTGCGAAAAATTTTTTGCCTTCTCAACCATTTCTTGGCTTCAAACTCCCATATCTCGCGAACGGATTGACCTAACCCAAAAATTCCTATTGCATCTGAAAGTAGAAACTCGCCCGATTACAGCGGTATGTGTATTTTCTCCCTAGGCCATTCTGTTTAACCGTTTGGAGCAGCAGAATTGCGAAAAATTTTTTGCCTTGTCAACCATTTCTGGGCTTGAAACTCCCATATCTCGCGAACGGATTGACCTAACCCAAAAATTCCTGTTGCGTCTGAAAGTAGAAACTCGCCCGATTAGAACGGTATGTGTATTTCTTTCCTAGGCCATTCTGGTTAAGCGTTTGGAGCAGCAGAAGGGCGAAAAATTTGTGGTCTTCTCAACCATTTCTTAGCTTCAAACTCCCGTATCTCGCAAACGGATTGACCTAACCCAAAAATTCCTGTTGCATCTGAAAGTAGAAACTCGCCCGATTACAACGGTATGTGTATTTTTTCCCTAGGCCATTCTGGTTAAGCGTTTGGAGCAGAAGAATTGCGATAAATTTTTTGCCTTCTCAACCATTTCTTGGCTTCAAACTCCCATATCTCGCGAACGGATTGACCTAACCCAAAAATTCCTATTGCATGTGAAAGTAGAAACTCGCCCGATTACAGCGGTATGTGTATTTTTTCCCTAGGCCATTCTGGTTAAGCGTTTGGAGCAGCAGAATTGCGAAAAATTTTTTGCCTTCTCAACCATTTCTTGGCTTCAAACTCCCATATCTCGCGAACGGATTGACCTAACCCAAACATGCCTGTTGCGTCTGAAAGTTGAAACTCGCCCGATTACAACGGTATGTGTATTTTTTCCCTAGGCCATTCTGGTTAAGCGTTTGGAGCAGCAGAGGTGCGAAAAATTTGTTGTCTTCTCAACCATTTCTTAGTTTCAAACTGCCATATCTCACGAACGGATTGACCTAACCCAAAAATTCCTATTGCATCTGAAAGTAGAAACTCGCCCGATTACAACGGTATGTGTATTTTTTCCCTAGGCCATTCTGGTTAAGCGTTTGGAGCAGCAGAATTGCGAAAAATTTTTTGCCTTCTCAACCATTTCTTTGCTTCAAACTCCCATATCTCGCGAACGGATTGACCTAACCCAAAAATTCCTGTTGCATCTGAAAGTAGAAACTCGCCCGATTACAACGGTATGTGTATTTTTTCCCTAGGCCATTCTGGTTAAGCGTTTGGAGCAGCAGAATTGCGAAAAATTTTTTGCCTTCTCAACCATTTCTTGGCTTCAAACTCCCATATCTCGCGAACGGATTGACCTAACCCAAAAATTCCTGTTGCACCTGAAAGTACAAACTCGCCCGATTAAAACGGTGTGTGTATTTTTTCCCTAGGCCATTCTGGTTAAGCGTTTGGAGCAAAAGAATTACCAAAAATTTTTTGCCTCCTCAACCATTTCTTGGCTTCAAACTCCCATATCTCGCGAACGGATTGACCTAACCCAAAAATTCCTATTGCATCTGATAGTAGAAACTCGCCCGATTACAGCGGTATGTGTATTTTCTCCCTAGGCCATTCTGTTTAACCGTTTGGAGCAGCAGAATTGCGAAAAATTTTTTGCCTTGTCAACCATTTCTTGGCTTGAAACTCCCATATCTCGCGAACGGATTGACCTAACCCAAAAATTCCTGTTGCGTCTGAAAGTAGAAACTCGCCCGATTAGAACGGTATGTGTATTTCTTTCCTAGGCCATTCTGGTTAAGCGTTTGGAGCAGCAGAAGGGCGAAAAATTTGTGGTCTTCTCAACCATTTCTTAGCTTCAAACTCCCGTATCTCGCGAACGGATTGACCTAACCCAAAAATTCCTGTTGCATCTGAAAGTAGAAACTCGCCCGATTACAACGGTATGTGTATTTTTTCCCTAGGCCATTCTGGTTAAGCGTTTGGAGCAGAAGAATTGCGATAAATTTTTTGCCTTCTCAACCATTTCTTGGCTTCAAACTCCCATATCTCGCGAACGGATTGACCTAACCCAAAAATTCCTATTGCATGTGAAAGTAGAAACTCGCCCGATTACAGCGGTATGTGTATTTTTTCCCTAGGCCATTCTGGTTAAGCGTTTGGAGCAGCAGAATTGCGAAAAATTTTTTGCCTTCTCAACCATTTCTTGGCTTCAAACTCCCATATCTCGCGAACGGATTGACCTAACGCAAAAATTCCTATTGCATCTGAAAGTAGAAACTCGCCCGATTACAACGGTATGTGTATTTTCTCCCTAGGCCATTCTGGTTAACCGTTTGGAGCAGCAGAATTGCCAAAAATTTTTTGCCTTGTCAACCATTTCTTGGCTTCAAACTCCCATATCTCGCGAACGGATTGACCTAACCCAAAAATTCCTGTTGCGTCTGAAAGCAGAAACTCGCCCGATTACAACGGTATGTGTATTTTTTTCCTAGGCCATTCTGGTTATGCGTTTGGAGCAGCAGAAGTGCGAAAAATTTGTTGTCTTCTCAACCATTTCTTAGTTTCAATGTCCCATATCTCGCGAACGGATTGACCTCACCCAAAAATTCCTATTGCATTTGAAATTCGAATCTCGCCCGATCACAACGGTATGTGTATTTTTTCCCTAGGCCATTCTGGTTAAGCGCTTGGAGCAGCAGAAGTGCGAAAAATTTGTGGTCTTCTCAACCATTTCTTAGCTTCAAACTCCCGTATCTCGCGAACGGATTGACCTAACCCAAAAATTCCTATTGCATCTGAAAGTAGAAACTCGCCCGATTACAAAGGTATGTGTATTTTTTCCCTAGGCCATTCTGGTTAAGCGTTTGGAGCAGAAGAATTGCGATAAATTTTTTGCCTTCTCAACCATTTCTTGGCTTCAAACTCCCATATCTCGCGAACGGATTGACCTAACCCAAAAATTCCTATTGCATGTGAAAGTAGAAACTCCCCCGATTACAACCGTATGTGTATTTTTTTCCTAGGCCATTCTGGTTGAGCGTTTGGAGCAGCAGAAGTGCGAAAAATTTGTTGTCTTCTCAACCATTTCTTAGTTTCAAACTCCCGTATCTCGCGAAACGATTGACCTAACCCAAAAATTCCTATTGCATCTGAAAGTAGAAACTCGCCCGATTACAACGGTATGTGTATTTTTTCCCTAGGCCAATCTGGTTAAGCGTTTGGAGCAGCAGAATTGCGAAAAATTTTTTGCCTTCTCAACCATTTCTTGGCTTCAAACTCCCATATCTCGCGAACGGATTGACCTAACCCAAAAATTCCTGTTGCGTCTGAAAGTAGAAACTCGCCCGATTACAACGGTATGTGTATTTTTTTGCCTATACCATTCTGGTTAAGCGTTTGGAGCTGCAGAAGTGCGAAAAATTTGTTGTCTTCTCAACCATTTCTTAGCTTCAAACTCCCATATCTCGCGAACGGATTGACCTAACCCAAAAATTCCTATTGCATCTGAAAGTCGAATCTCGCCCGATTACAGCGGTTTGTGTATTTTTTCCCTAGGCCACTCTGGTTAAGCGTTTGGAGCAGCAGAATTGCGAAAAATTTTCTGCCTTCTCAACCATTTCTTGGCTTCAAACTCCCATATCTCGCGAACGGATTGTCCTAACCCAAAAATTCCTGTTGCGTCTGAAAGTAGAAACTCCCCCGATTACAACCGTATGTGTATTTTTTTCCTAGGCCATTCTGGTTGAGCGTTTGGAGCAGCAGAAGTGCGAAAAATTTGTTGTCTTCTCAACCATTTCTTAGTTTCAAACTCCCGTATCTCGCGAAACGATTGACCTAACCCAAAAATTCCTATTGCATCTGAAAGTAGAAACTCGCCCGATTACAACGGTATGTGTATTTTTTCCCTAGGCCAATCTGGTTAAGCGTTTGGAGCAGCAGAATTGCGAAAAATTTTTTGCCTTCTCAACCATTTCTTGGCTTCAAACTCCCATATCTCGCGAACGGATAGACCTAACCCAAAAATTCCTGTTGCGTCTGAAAGTAGAAACTCGCCCGATTACAACGGTATGTGTATTTTTTGCCTATACCATTCTGGTTAAGCGTTTGGAGCTGCAGAAGTGCGAAAAATTTGTTGTCTTCTCAACCATTTCTTAGCTTCAAACTCCCATATCTCGCGAACGGATTGACCTAACCCCAAAAATTCCTATTGCATCTGAAAGTCGAATCTCGCCCGATTACAACGGTATGTGTATTTTTTCCCTAGGCCATTCTGGTTAAGCGTTTGGAGCAGCAGAAGTGCGAAAAATTTGTTGTCTTCTCAACCATTTCTTAGCTTCAAACTCCCATATCTCGCGAACGGATTGACCTAACCCAAAAATTCCTGTTGCATCTGAAAGTAGAAACTCCCCCGATTACAACGGTATGTGTATTTTTTCCCTAGGCCATTCTGGTTAAGCGTTTGGAGCAGCAGAATTGCGAAAAATTTTTTGCCTTCTCAACCATTTCTTGGCTTCAAACTCCCATATCTCGCGAACGGATTGACCTAACCCAAAAATTCCTATTGCATCTGAAAGTAGAAACTCGCCCGATTACAGCGGTATGTGTATTTTCTCCCTAGGCCACTCTGGTTAAGCGTTTGGAGCAGCAGAATTGCGAAAAATTTTCTGCCTTCTCAACCATTTCTTGGCTTCAAACTCCCATATCTCGCGAACGGATTGTCCTAACCCAAAAATTCCTGTTGCGTCTGAAAGTAGAAACTCCCCCGATTACAACGGTATGTGTATTTTTTTCCTAGGCCATTCTGGTTGAGCGTTTGGAGCAGCAGAAGTGCGAAAAATTTGTTGTCTTCTCAACCATTTCTTAATTTCAAACTTCCATATCTCGCGAAACGATTGACCAAACCCAAAAATTCCTATTGCATCTGAAAGTAGAAACTCGCCCGATTACAACGGTATGTGTATTTTTTCCCTAGGCCAATCTGGTTAAGCGTTTGGAGCAGCAGAATTGCGAAAAATTTTTTGCCTTCTCAACCATTTCTTGGCTTCAAACTCCCATATCTCGCGAACGGATTGAGCTAACCCAAAAATTCCTATTGCATCTGAAAGTCGAATCTCGCCCGATTACAACGGTATTTGTATTTTTTCCCTAGGCCATTCTGGTTAAGCGTTTGGAGCAGCAGAAGTGCGAAAAATTTGTTGTCTTCACAACCATTTCTTAGCTTCAAACTCCCATATCTCGCGAACGGATTGACCTAACCCAAAAATTCCTATTGCATCTGAAAGTAGAAACTCGCCCGATTACAGCGGTTTGTGTATTTTTTCCCTAGGCCACTCTGGTTAAGCGTTTGGAGCAGCAGAATTGCGAAAAATTTTCTGCCTTCTCAACCATTTCTTGGCTTCAAACTCCCATATCTCGCGAACGGATTGTCCTAACCCAAAAATTCCTGTTGCGTCTGAAAGTAGAAACTCCCCCGATTACAACCGTATGTGTATTTTTTTCCTAGGCCATTCTGGTTGAGCGTTTGGAGCAGCAGAAGTGCGAAAAATTTGTTGTCTTCTCAACCATTTCTTAGTTTCAAACTCCCGTATCTCGCGAAACGATTGACCTAACCCAAAAATTCCTATTGCATCTGAAAGTAGAAACTCGCCCGATTACAACGGTATGTGTATTTTTTCCCTAGGCCAATCTGGTTAAGCGTTTGGAGCAGCAGAATTGCGAAAAATTTTTTGCCTTCTCAACCATTTCTTGGCTTCAAACTCCCATATCTCGCGAACGGATTGACCTAACCCAAAAATTCCTGTTGCGTCTGAAAGTAGAAACTCGCCCGATTACAACGGTATGTGTATTTTTTGCCTATACCATTCTGGTTAAGCGTTTGGAGCTGCAGAAGTGCGAAAAATTTGTTGTCTTCTCAACCATTTCTTAGCTTCAAACTCCCATATCTCGCGAACGAATTGACCTAACCCCAAAAATTCCTATTGCATCTGAAAGTCGAATCTCGCCCGATTACAACGGTATGTGTATTTTTTCCCTAGGCCATTCTGGTTAAGCGTTTGGAGCAGCAGAATTGCGAAAAATTTTTTGCCTTCTCAACCATTTCTTGGCTTCAAACTCCCATATCTCGCGAACGGATTGACCTAACCCAAAAATTCCTATTGCATCTGAAAGTAGAAACTCGCCCGATTACAGCGGTATGTGTATTTTTTCCCTAGGCCACTCTGGTTAAGCGTTTCTAGCAGCAGAATTGCGAAAAATTTTCTGCCTTCTCAACCATTTCTTGGCTTCAAACTCCCATATCTCGCGAACGGATTGTCCTAACCCAAAAATTCCTGTTGCGTCTGAAAGTAGAAACTCCCCCGATTACAACGGTATGTGTATTTTTTTCCTAGGCCATTCTGGTTGAGCGTTTGGAGCAGCAGAAGTGCGAAAAATTTGTTGTCTTCTCAACCATTTCTTAATTTCAAACTTCCATATCTCGCGAAACGATTGACCAAACCCAAAAATTCCTATTGCATCTGAAAGTAGAAACTCGCCCGATTACAACGGTATGTGTATTTTTTCCCTAGGCCAATCTGGTTAAGCGTTTGGAGCAGCAGAATTGCGAAAAATTTTTTGCCTTCTCAACCATTTCTTGGCTTCAAACTCCCATATCTCGCGAACGGATAGACCTAACCCAAAAATTCCTGTTGCGTCTGAAAGTAGAAACTCGCCCGATTACAACGGTATGTGTATTTTTTGCCTATACCATTCTGGTTAAGCGTTTGGAGCTGCAGAAGTGCGAAAAATTTGTTGTCTTCTCAACCATTTCTTAGCTTCAAACTCCATATCTCGCGAACGGATTGACCTAACCCCAAAAATTCCTATTGCATCTGAAAGTCGAATCTCGCCCGATTACAACGGTATGTGTATTTTTTCCCTAGGCCATTCTGGTTAAGCGTTTGGAGCAGCAGAAGTGCGAAAAATTTGTTGTCTTCTCAACCATTTCTTAGCTTCAAACTCCCATATCTCGCGAACGGATTGACCTAACCCAAAAATTCCTGTTGCATCTGAAAGTAGAAACTCCCCCGATTACAACGGTATGTGTATTTTTCCCTAGGCCATTCTGGTTAAGCGTTTGGAGCAGCAGAATTGCGAAAAATTTTTTGCCTTCTCAACCATTTCTTGGCTTCAAACTCCCATATCTCGCGAACGGATTGACCTAACCCAAAAATTCCTATTGCATCTGAAAGTAGAAACTCGCCCGATTACAGCGGTATGTGTATTTTCTCCCTAGGCCACTCTGGTTAAGCGTTTGGAGCAGCAGAATTGCGAAAAATTTTCTGCCTTCTCAACCATTTCTTGGCTTCAAACTCCCATATCTCGCGAACGGATTGTCCTAACCCAAAAATTCCTGTTGCGTCTGAAAGTAGAAACTCCCCCGATTACAACGGTATGTGTATTTTTTTCCTAGGCCATTCTGGTTGAGCGTTTGGAGCAGCAGAAGTGCGAAAAATTTGTTGTCTTCTCAACCATTTCTTAATTTCAAACTTCCATATCTCGCGAAACGATTGACCAAACCCAAAAATTCCTATTGCATCTGAAAGTAGAAACTCGCCCGATTACAACGGTATGTGTATTTTTTCCCTAGGCCAATCTGGTTAAGCGTTTGGAGCAGCAGAATTGCGAAAAATTTTTTGCCTTCTCAACCATTTCTTGGCTTCAAACTCCCATATCTCGCGAACGGATTGAGCTAACCCAAAAATTCCTATTGCATCTGAAAGTCGAATCTCGCCCGATTACAACGGTATTTGTATTTTTTCCCTAGGCCATTCTGGTTAAGCGTTTGGAGCAGCAGAAGTGCGAAAAATTTGTTGTCTTCACAACCATTTCTTAGCTTCAAACTCCCATATCTCGCGAACGGATTGACCTAACCCAAAAATTCCTATTGCATCTGAAAGTAGAAACTCGCCCGATTACAGCGGTTTGTGTATTTTTTCCCTAGGCCACTCTGGTTAAGCGTTTGGAGCAGCAGAATTGCGAAAAATTTTCTGCCTTCTCAACCATTTCTTGGCTTCAAACTCCCATATCTCGCGAACGGATTGTCCTAACCCAAAAATTCCTGTTGCGTCTGAAAGTAGAAACTCCCCCGATTACAACCGTATGTGTATTTTTTTCCTAGGCCATTCTGGTTGAGCGTTTGGAGCAGCAGAAGTGCGAAAAATTTGTTGTCTTCTCAACCATTTCTTAGTTTCAAACTCCCGTATCTCGCGAAACGATTGACCTAACCCAAAAATTCCTATTGCATCTGAAAGTAGAAACTCGCCCGATTACAACGGTATGTGTATTTTTTCCCTAGGCCAATCTGGTTAAGCGTTTGGAGCAGCAGAATTGCGAAAAATTTTTTGCCTTCTCAACCATTTCTTGGCTTCAAACTCCCATATCTCGCGAACGGATTGACCTAACCCAAAAATTCCTGTTGCGTCTGAAAGTAGAAACTCGCCCGATTACAACGGTATGTGTATTTTTTGCCTATACCATTCTGGTTAAGCGTTTGGAGCTGCAGAAGTGCGAAAAATTTGTTGTCTTCTCAACCATTTCTTAGCTTCAAACTCCCATATCTCGCGAACGAATTGACCTAACCCCAAAAATTCCTATTGCATCTGAAAGTCGAATCTCGCCCGATTACAACGGTATGTGTATTTTTTCCCTAGGCCATTCTGGTTAAGCGTTTGGAGCAGCAGAATTGCGAAAAATTTTTTGCCTTCTCAACCATTTCTTGGCTTCAAACTCCCATATCTCGCGAACGGATTGACCTAACCCAAAAATTCCTATTGCATCTGAAAGTAGAAACTCGCCCGATTACAGCGGTATGTGTATTTTTTCCCTAGGCCACTCTGGTTAAGCGTTTCTAGCAGCAGAATTGCGAAAAATTTTCTGCCTTCTCAACCATTTCTTGGCTTCAAACTCCCATATCTCGCGAACGGATTGTCCTAACCCAAAAATTCCTGTTGCGTCTGAAAGTAGAAACTCCCCCGATTACAACGGTATGTGTATTTTTTTCCTAGGCCATTCTGGTTGAGCGTTTGGAGCAGCAGAAGTGCGAAAAATTTGTTGTCTTCTCAACCATTTCTTAATTTCAAACTTCCATATCTCGCGAAACGATTGACCAAACCCAAAAATTCCTATTGCATCTGAAAGTAGAAACTCGCCCGATTACAACGGTATGTGTATTTTTTCCCTAGGCCAATCTGGTTAAGCGTTTGGAGCAGCAGAATTGCGAAAAATTTTTTGCCTTCTCAACCATTTCTTGGCTTCAAACTCCCATATCTCGCGAACGGATTGACCTAACCCAAAAATTCCTGTTGCCTCTGAAAGTAGAAACTCGCCCGATTACAACGGTATGTGTATTTTTTGCCTATACCATTCTGGTTAAGCGTTTGGAGCAGCAGAATTGCGAAAAATTTTTTGCCTTCTCAACCATTTCTTGGCTTCAAACTCCCATATCTCGCGAACGGATTGACCTAACCCAAAAATTCCTATTGCATCTGAAAGTCGAATCTCGCCCGATTACAACGGTATTTGTATTTTTTCCCTAGGCCATTCTGGTTAAGCGTTTGGAGCAGCAGAAGTGCGAAAAATTTGTTGTCTTCTCAACCATTTCTTAGCTTCAAACTCCCATATCTCGCGAACGGATTGACCTAACCCAAAAATTCCTGTTGCATCTGAAAGTACAAACTCGCCCGATTACAACGGTGTGTGTATTTTTTCCCTAGGCCATTCTGGTTAAGCGTTTGGAGCAGCAGAAGTGCGAAAAATTTGTTGTCTTCTCAACCATTTCTTAGCTTCAAACTCCCATATCTCGCGAACGGATTGACCTAACCCAAAAATTCCTATTGCATCTGAAAGTCGAATCTCGCCCGATTACAACGGTATGTGTATTTTTTCCCTAGGCCATTCTGGTTAAGCGTTTGGAGCAGCAGAATTGCGAAAAATTTGTTGTCTTCTCAACCATTTCTTAGCTTCAAACTCCCATATCTCGCGATCGGATTGACCTAACCCAAAAATTCCTATTGCATCTGAAAGTAGAAACTCGCCCGATTACAGCGGTATGTGTATTTTTTCCCTAGGCCACTCTGGTTAAGCGTTTGGAGCAGCAGAATTGCGAAAAATTTTTTGCCTTCTCAACCATTTCTTGGCTTCAAACTCCCATATCTCGCGAACGGATTGACCTAACCCAAAAATTCCTGTTGCGTCTGAAAGTAGAAACTCGCCCGATTACAACGGTATGTGTATTTTTTGCCTATACCATTCTGGTTAAGCGTTTGGAGCAGCAGAAGTGCGAAAAATTTGTTGTCTTCTCAACCATTTCTTAGCTTCAAACTCCCATATCTCGCGAACGGATTGACCTAACCCAAAAATTCCTATTGCATCTGAAAGTCGAATCTCGCCCGATTACAACGGTATGTGTATTTTTTCCCTAGTCCATTCTGGTTAAGCGTTTGGAGCATCAGAAGTGCGAAAAATTTGTTGTCTTCTCAACCATTTCTTAGCTTCAAACTCCCATATCTCGCGAACGGATTGACCTAACCCAAAAATTCCTGTTGCATCTGAAAGTAGAAACTCCCCCGATTACAACGGTATGTGTATTTTTTGCCTATACCATTCTGGTTAAGCGTTTGGAGCAGCAGAATTGCGAAAAATTTTTTGCCTTCTCAACCATTTCTTGCCTTCAAACTCCCATATCTCGCGAACGGATTGACCTAACCCAAAAATTCCTGTTGCGTCTGAAAGTAGAAACTCCCCCGATTACAACGGTATGTGTATTTTTTTCCTAGGCCATTCTGGTTGAGCGTTTGGAGCAGCAGAAGTGCGAAAAATTTGTTGTCTTCTCAACCATTTCTTAGTTTCAAACTCCCATATCTCGCGAACGGATTGACCTAACCCAAAAATTCCTATTGCATCTGAAAGTCGAATCTCGCCCGATTACAACGGTATGTGTATTTTTTCCCTAGGCCATTCTGGTTAAGCGTTTGGAGCAGCAGAATTGCGAAAAATTTGTTGTCTTCTCAACCATTTCTTAGCTTCAAACTCCCATATCTCGCGATCGGATTGACCTAACCCAAAAATTCCTATTGCATCTGAAAGTCGAATCTCGACCGATTACAACGGTATTTGTATTTTTTCCCTAGGCCATTCTGGTTAAGCGTTTGGAGCAGCAGAAGTGCGAAAAATTTGTTGTCTTCTCAACCATTTCTTAGCTTCAAACTCCCATATCTCGCGAACGGATTGACCTAACCCAAAAATTCCTATTGCATCTGAAAGTAGAAACTCGCCCGATTACAGCGGTTTGTGTATTTTTTCCCTAGGCCACTCTGGTTAAGCGTTTGGAGCAGCAGAAGTGCGAAAAATTTGTTGTCTTCTCAACCATTTCTTAGCTTCAAACTCCCATATCTCGCGAACAGATTGACCTAACCCAAAAATTCCTGTTGCATCTGAAAGTAGAAACTCCCCCGATTACAACGGTATGTGTATTTTTTCCCTAGGCCATTCTGGTTAAGCGTTTGGAGCAGCAGAATTGCGAAAAATTTTTTGCCTTCTCAACCATTTCTTGGCTTCAAACTCCCATATCTCGCGAACGGATTGACCTAACCCAAAAATTCCTATTGCATCTGAAAGTAGAAACTCGCCCGATTACAGCGGTATGTGTATTTTTTCCCTAGGCCACTCTGGTTAAGCGTTTGGAGCTGCAGAATTGCGAAAAATTTTCTGCCTTCTCAACCATTTCTTGGCTTCAAACTCCCATATCTCGCGAACGGATTGTCCTAACCCAAAAATTCCTGTTGCGTCTGAAAGTAGAAACTCCCCCGATTACAACGGTATGTGTATTTTTTTCCTAGGCCATTCTGGTTGAGCGTTTGGAGCAGCAGAAGTGCGAAAAATTTGTTGTCTTCTCAACCATTTCTTAATTTCAAACTTCCATATCTCGCGAAACGATTGACCAAACCCAAAAATTCCTATTGCATCTGAAAGTAGAAACTCGCCCGATTACAACGGTATGTGTATTTTTTCCCTAGGCCAATCTGGTTAAGCGTTTGGAGCAGCAGAATTGCGAAAAATTTTTTGCCTTCTCAACCATTTCTTGGCTTCAAACTCCCATATCTCCCGAACGGATTGACCTAACCCAAAAATTCCTGTTGCGTCTGAAAGTAGAAACTCGCCCGATTACAACGGTATGTGTATTTTTTGCCTATACCATTCTGGTTAAGCGTTTGGAGCAGCAGAATTGCGAAAAATTTTTTGCCTTCTCAACCATTTCTTGGCTTCAAACTCCCATATCTCGCGAACGGATTGACCTAACCCAAAAATTCCTATTGCATCTGAAAGTCGAATCTCGCCCGATTACAACGGTATTTGTATTTTTTCCCTAGGCCATTCTGGTTAAGCGTTTGGAGCAGCAGAAGTGCGAAAAATTTGTTGTCTTCTCAACCATTTCTTAGCTTCAAACTCCCATATCTCGCGAACGGATTGACCTAACCCAAAAATTCCTGTTGCATCTGAAAGTACAAACTCGCCCGATTACAACGGTGTGTGTATTTTTTCCCTAGGCCATTCTGGTTAAGCGTTTGGAGCAGCAGAATTGCGAAAAATTTGTTGTCTTCTCAACCATTTCTTAGCTTCAAACTCCCATATCTCGCGAACGGATTGACCTAACCCAAAAATTCCTATTGCATCTGAAAGTCGAATCTCGCCCGATTACAACGGTATGTGTATTTTTTCCCTAGGCCATTCTGGTTAAGCGTTTGGAGCAGCAGAATTGCGAAAAATTTGTTGTCTTCTCAACCATTTCTTAGCTTCAAACTCCCATATCTCGCGATCGGATTGACCTAACCCAAAAATTCCTATTGCATCTGAAAGTCGAATCTCGCCCGATTACAACGGTATTTGTATTTTTTCCCTAGGCCATTCTGGTTAAGCGTTTGGAGCAGCAGAATTGCGAAAAATTTGTTGTTTTCTCAACCATTTCTTAGCTTCAAACTCCCATATCTCGCGATCGGATTGACCTAACCCAAAAATTCCTATTGCATCTGAAAGTCGAATCTCGCCCGATTACAACGGTATTTGTATTTTTTCCCTAGGCCATTCTGGTTAAGCGTTTGGAGCAGCAGAATTGCGAAAAATTTGTTGTCTTCTCAACCATTTCTTAGCTTCAAACTCCCATATCTCGCGAACGGATTGACCTAAACCAAAAATTCCTATTGCATCTGAAAGTCGAATCTCGCCCGATTACAACGGTATGTGTATTTTTTCCCTAGGCCATTCTGGTTAAGCGTTTGGAGCAGCAGAATTGCGAAAAATTTTTTGCCTTCTCAACCATTTCTTGGCTTCAAACTCCCATATCTCGCGAACGGATTGACCTAACCCAAAAATTCCTATTGCATCTGAAAGTAGAAACTCGCCCGATTACAGCGGTATGTGTATTTTTTCCCTAGGCCACTCTGGTTAAGCGTTTGGAGCAGCAGAATTGCGAAAAATTTTTTGCCTTCTCAACCATTTCTTGGCTTCAAACTCCCATATCTCGCGAACGGATTGACCTAACCCAAAAATTCCTATTGCATCTGAAAGTAGAAACTCGCCCGATTACAACGGTATGTGTATTTTTTCCATAGACCATTCTGGTTAAGCGTTTGGAGCAGCAGAAGTGCGAAAAATTTGTTGTCTTCTCAACCATTTCTTAGCTTCAAACTCCCATATCTCGCGAACGGATTGACCTAAACCAAAAATTCCTATTGCATCTGAAAGTCGAATCTCGCCCGATTACAACGGTATGTGTATTTTTTCCCTAGGCCATTCTGGTTAAGCGTTTGGAGCAGCAGAATTGCGAAAAATTTGTTGTCTTCCCAACCATTTCTTAGCTTCAAACTCCCATATCTCGCGAACGGATTGACCTAACCCAAAAATTCCTATTGCATCTGAAAGTCGAATCTCGCCCGATTACAACGGTATGTGTATTTTTTCCCTAGGCCATTCTGGTTAAGCGTTTGGAGCAGCAGAATTGCGAAAAATTTGTTGTCTTCTCAACCATTTCTTAGCTTCAAACTCCCATATCTCGCGATCGGATTGACCTAACCCAAAAATTCCTATTGCATCTGAAAGTCGAATCTCGCCCGATTACAACGGTATTTTTATTTTTTCCCTAGGCCATTCTGGTTAAGCGTTTGGAGCAGCAGAAGTGCGAAAAATTTGTTGTCTTCTCAACCATTTCTTAGCTTCAAACTCCCATATCTCGCGAACGGATTGACCTAACCCAAAAATTCCTGTTGCATCTGATAGTAGAAACTCCCCCGATTACAACGGTATGTGTATTTTTTCCCTAGGCCATTCTGGTTAAGCGTTTGGAGCAGCAGAATTGCGAAAAATTTTTTGCCTTCTCAACCATTTCTTGGCTTCAAACTCCCATATCTCGCGAACGGATTGACCTAACCCAAAAATTCCTATTGCATCTGAAAGTAGAAACTCGCCCGATTACAGCGGTATGTGTATTTTTTCCCTAGGCCACTCTGGTTAAGCGTTTGGAGCAGCAGAATTGCGAAAAATTTTTTGCCTTCTCAACCATTTCTTGGCTTCAAACTCCCATATCTCGCGAACGGATTGACCTAACCCAAAAATTCCTGTTGCGTCTGAAAGTAGAAACTCCCCCGATTACAACGGTATGTGTATTTTTTGCCTAGGCCATTCTGGTTGAGCGTTTGGAGCAGCAGAAGTGCGAAAAATTTGTTGTCTTCTGAACCATTTCTTAGTTTCAAACTCCCATATCTCGCGAACGGATTGACCTAACCCAAAAATTCCTATTGCATCTGAAAGTCGAATCTCGCCCGATTACAACGGTATGTGTATTTTTTCCCTAGGCCATTCTGGTTAAGCGTTTGGAGCAGCAGAAGTGCGAAAAATTTGTTGTCTTCTCAACCATTTCTTAGCTTCAAGCTCCCATATCTCGCGAACGGATTGACCTAACCCAAAAATTCCTGTTGCATCTGAAAGTAGAAACTCCCCCGATTACAACGGTATGTGTATTTTTTCCCTAGGCGATTCTGGTTAAGCGTTTGGAGCAGCACAATTGCGAAAAATTTTTTGCCTTCTCAACCATTTCTTGGCTTCAAACTCCCATATCTCGCGAACGGATTGACCTAACCCAAAAATTCCTATTGCATCTGAAAGTAGAAACTCGCCCGATTACAGAGGTATGTGTATTTTTTCCCTAGGCCACTCTGGTTAAGCGTTTGGAGCAGCAGAATTGCGAAAAATTTTTTGCCTTCTCAACCATTTCTTGGCTTCAAACTCCCATATCTCGCGAACGGATTGACCTAACCCAAAAATTCCTGTTGCGTCTGAAAGTAGAAACTCGCCCGATTACAACGGTATGTGTATTTTTTGCCTATACCATTCTGGTTAAGCGTTTGGAGCAGCAGAAGTGCGAAAAATTTGTTGTCTTCTCAACCATTTCTTAGCTTCAAACTCCCATATCTCGCGAACGGATTGACCTAACCCAAAAATTCCTATTGCATCTGAAAGTCGAATCTCGCCCGATTACAACGGTATGTGTATTTTTTCCCTAGTCCATTCTGGTTAAGCGTTTGGAGCATCAGAAGTGCGAAAAATTTGTTGTCTTCTCAACCATTTCTTAGCTTCAAACTCCCATATCTCGCGAACGGATTGACCTAACCCAAAAATTCCTGTTGCATCTGAAAGTAGAAACTCCCCCGATTACAACGGTATGTGTATTTTTTCCCTAGGCCATTCTGGTTAAGCGTTTGGAGCAGCAGAATTGCGAAAAATTTTTTGCCTTCTCAAACATTTCTTGCCTTCAAACTCCCATATCTCGCGAACGGATTGACCTAACCCAAAAATTCCAGTTGCGTCTGAAAGTAGAAACTCCCCCGATTACAACGGTATGTGTATTTTTTTCCTAGGCCATTCTGGTTGAGCGTTTGGAGCAGCAGAAGTGCGAAAAATTTGTTGTCTTCTCAACCATTTCTTAGTTTCAAACTCCCATATCTCGCGAACGGATTGACCTAACCCAAAAATTCCTATTGCATCTGAAAGTCGAATCTCGCCCGATTACATCGGTATGTGTATTTTTTCCCTAGGCCATTCTGGTTAAGCGTTTGGAGCAGCAGAAGTGCGAAAAATTTGTTGTCTTCTCAACCATTTCTTAGCTTCAAACTCCCATATCTCGCGAACGGATTGACCTAACCCAAAAATTCCTGTTGCATCTGAAAGTAGAAACTCCCCCGATTACAACGGTATGTGTATTTTTTCCCTAGGCGATTCTGGTTAAGCGTTTGGAGCAGCAGAATTGCGAAAAATTTTTTGCCTTCTCAACCATTTCTTGGCTTCAAACTCCCATATCTCGCGAACGGATTGACCTAACCCAAAAATTCCTATTGCATCTGAAAGTAGAAACTCGCCCGATTACAGCGGTATGTGTATTTTTTCCCTAGGCCACTCTGGTTAAGCGTTTGGAGCAGCAGAATTGCGAAAAATTTTCTGCCTTCTCAACCATTTCTTGGCTTCAAACTCCCATATCTCGCGAACGGATTGTCCTAACCCAAAAATTCCTGTTGCGTCTGAAAGTAGAAACTCCCCCGATTACAACGGTATGTGTATTTTTTTCCTAGGCCATTCTGGTTGAGCGTTTGGAGCAGCAGAAGTGCGAAAAATTTGTTGTCTTCTCAACCATTTCTTAGTTTCAAACTCCCATATCTCGCGAAAGGATAGACCTAACCCAAAAATTCCTATTGCATCTGAAAGTAGAAACTCGCCCGATTACAACGGTATGTGTATTTTTTCCCTAGACCATTCTGGTTAAGCGTTTGGAGCAGCAGAATTGCGAAAAATTTGTTGTCTTCTCAACCATTTCTTAGCTTCAAACTCCCATATCTCGCGAAGGGATTGACCTAACCCAAAAATTCCTATTGCATCTGAAAGTCGAATCTCGCCCGATTACAACGGTATTTGTATTTTTTCCCTAGGCCATTCTGGTTAAGCGTTTGGAGCAGCAGAAGTGCGAAAAATTTGTTGTCTTCTCAACCATTTCTTAGCTTCAAACTCCCATATCTCGCGAACGGATTGACCTAACCCAAAAATTCCTGTTGCATCTGAAAGTAGAAACTCGCCCGATTACAACGGTATGTGTATTTTTTCCCTAGGCCATACTGGTTAAGCGTTTGGAGCAGCAGAAGTGCGAAAAATTTGTTGTCTTCTCAACCATTTCTTAGCTTCAAACTCCCATATCTCGCGAACGGATTGCCTAACCCAAAAATTCCTGTTGCATCTGAAAGTAGAAACTCACCCGATTACAACGGTATGTGTATTTTTTCCCTAGGCCATTCTGGTTAAGCGTTTGGAGCTGCAGAATTGCGAAAAATTTTTTGCCTTCTCAACCATTTCTTGGATTCAAACTCCCATATCTCGCGAACGGATTGACCTAACCCAAAAATTCCTATTGCATCTGAAAGTAGAAACTCGCCCTATTACAACGGTACGTGTATTTTTTCCCTAGGCCATTCTGGTTAAGCGTTTGGAGCAGCAGAATTGCGAAAAATTTTTTGCCTTCTCAACCATTTCTTTGCTTCAAACTCCCATATCTCGCGAACGGATTGACCCAACCCAAAAATGCCTGTTGCGTCTGAAAGTAGAAACTCGCCCGATTACAACGGTATGTGTATTTTTTCCCTAGGCCATTCTGGTTAAGCGTTTGGAGCAGCAGAGTTGCGAAAAATTTGTTGTCTTCTCAACCATTTCTTAGCTTCAAACTGCCATATCTCACGAACGGATTGACCTAACCCAAAAATTCCTATTGCATCTGAAAGTAGAAACTCGCCCGATTACAACGGTATGTGTATTTTTTCCCCAGGCCATTCTGGTTAAGCGTTTGGAGCAGCAGAAGTGCGAAAAATTTGTTGCCTTCTCAACCATTTCTTAGCTTCAAACTCCCATATCTCGCGAACGGATTGACCTAACCCAAAAATTCCTGTTGCATCTGAAAGTAGAAACTCCCCCGATTACAACGGTATGTGTATTTTTTCCCTAGGCGATTCTGGTTAAGCGTTTGGAGCAGCAGAATTGCGAAAAATTTTTTGCCTTCTCAACCATTTCTTGGCTTCAAACTCCCATATCTCGCGAACGGATTGACCTAACCCAAAAATTCCTATTGCATCTGAAAGTAGAAACTCGCCCGATTACAGCGGTATGTGTATTTTTTCCCTAGGCCACTCTGGTTAAGCGTTTGGAGCAGCAGAATTGCGAAAAATTTTCTGCCTTCTCAACCATTTCTTGGCTTCAAACTCCCATATCTCGCGAACGGATTGTCCTAACCCAAAAATTCCTGTTGCGTCTGAAAGTAGAAACTCCCCCGATTACAACGGTATGTGTATTTTTTTCCTAGGCCATTCTGGTTGAGCGTTTGGAGCAGCAGAAGTGCGAAAAATTTGTTGTCTTCTCAACCATTTCTTAGCTTCAAACTCCCATATCTCGCGAAGGGATTGACCTAACCCAAAAATTCCTATTGCATCTGAAAGTCGAATGTCGCCCGATTACAACGGTATTTGTATTTTTTCCCTAGGCCATTCTGGTTAAGCGTTTGGAGCAGCAGAAGTGCGAAAAATTTGTTGTCTTCTCAACCATTTCTTAGCTTCAAACTCCCATATCTCGCGAACGGATTGACCTAACCCAAAAATTCCTGTTGCACCTGAAAGTAGAAACTCGCCCGATTACAACGGTATGTGTATTTTTTCCCTAGGCCATACTGGTTAAGCGTTTGGAGCAGCAGAAGTGCGAAAAATTTGTTGTCTTCTCAACCATTTCTTAGCTTCAAACTCCCATATCTCGCGAACGGATTGCCTAACCCAAAAATTCCTGTTGCATCTGAAAGTAGAAACTCACCCGATTACTACGGTATGTGTATTTTTTCCTTAGGCCATTCTGGTTAAGCGTTTGGAGCAGCAGAATTGCGAAAAATTTTTTGCCTTCTCAACCATTTCTTGGATTCAAACTCCCATATCTCGCGAACGGATTGACCTAACCCAAAAATTCCTATTGCATCTGAAAGTAGAAACTCGCCCGATTACAACGGTACGTGTATTTTTTCCCTAGGCCATTCTGGTTAAGCGTTTGGAGCAGCAGAATTGCGAAAAATTTTTTGCCTTCTCAACCATTTCTTTGCTTCAAACTCCCATATCTCGCGAACGGATTGACCCAACCCAAAAATGCCTGTTGCGTCTGAAAGTAGAAACTCGCCCGATTACAACGGTATGTGTATTTTTTCCCTAGGCCATTCTGGTTAAGCGTTTGGAGCAGCAGAGTTGCGAAAAATTTGTTGTCTTCTCAACCATTTCTTAGCTTCAAACTGCCATATCTCACGAACGGATTCACCTAACCCAAAAATTCCTATTGCATCTGAAAGTAGAAACTCGCCCGATTACAACGGTATGTGTATTTTTTCCCCAGGCCATTCTGGTTAAGCGTTTGGAGCAGCAGAATTGCGAAAAATTTTTTGCCTTCTCAACCATTTCTTTGCTTCAAACTCCCATATCTCGCGAACGGATTGACCTAACCCAAAAATTCCTATTGCATCTGAAAGTAGAAACTCGCCCGATTACAACGGTATGTGTATTTTTTCCGTAGGCCATTCTGGTTAAGCGTTTGGAGCAGCAGAATTGCGAAAAATTTTCTGCCTTCTCAACCATTTCTTGGCTTCAAACTCCCATATCTCGCGAACGGATTGTCCTAACCCAAAAATTCCTGTTGCGTCTGAAAGTAGAAACTCCCCCGATTACAACGGTATGTGTATTTTTCCCCTAGGCCATTCTGGTTAAGCGTTTGGAGCAAAAGAATTGCGAAAAATTTTTTGCCTTCTCAACCATTTCTTGGCTTCAAACTCCCATATCTCGCGAACGGATTGACCTAACCCAAAAATTCCTATTGCATCTGAAAGTAGAAACTCGCCCGATTACAGCGGTATGTGTATTTTTTCCCTAGGCCATTCTGGTTAAGCGTTTCGAGCAGCAGAATTGCGAAAAATTTTTTGCCTTCTCAACCATATCTTGGTTTCAAACACCCATATCTCGCGAACGGATTGACCTAACCCAAAAATTCCTATTGCATCTGAAAGTAGAAACGAGCCCGATTACAGGGGTATTTGTATTTTCTCCCTAGGCCATTCTGGTTAACCGTTTGGAGCAGCAGAATTGCGAAAAATTTCTTGCCTTGTCAACCATTTCTTGGCTTCAAACTCCCATATCTCGCGAACGGATTGACCTAACCCAAAAATTCCTGTTGCGTCTGAAAGTAGAAACTCGCCCGATTACAACGGTATGTGTATTTTTTCCCTAGGCCACTCTGGTTAAGCGTTTGGAGCAGAAGAATTGCGAAAAATTTTTTGCCTTCTCAACCATTTCTTGGCTTCAAACTCCCATATCTCGCGAACGGATTGACCTAACCCAAACATGCCTGTTGCATCTGAAAGTAGAAACTCGCCCGATTACAACGGTATGTGTATTTTTTCCCTAGGCCATTCTGGTTAAGCGTTTGGAGCAGCAGAGGTGCGAAAAATTTGTTGTCTTCTCAACCATTTCTTAGCTTCAAACTTCCATATCTCACGAACGGATTGACCTAACCCAAAAATTCCTATTGCATCTGAAAGTAGAAACTCGCCAGATTACAACGGTATGTGTATTTTTTCTCTAGGCCATTCTGGTTAAGCGTTTGGAGCAGCAGAATTGCGAAAAATTTTTTGCCTTCTCAACCATTTCTTTGCTTCAAACTCCCATATCTCGCGAACGGATTGACCTAACCCAAAAATTCCTGTTGCATCTGAAAGTAGAAACTCGCCCGATTACAACGGTATGTGTATTTTTTCCCTAGGCCATTCTTGTTAAGCGTTTGGAGCAGCAGAATTGCGAAAAATTTTTTGCCTTCTCAACCATTTCTTGGCTTCAAACTCCCATATCTCGCGAACGGATTGACCTAACCCAAAAATTCCTATTGCATCTGAAAGTAGAAACTCGCCCGATTACAACGGTATGTGTATTTTATCCCTAGGCCATTCTGGTTAAGCGTTTGGAGCAGCAGAGGTGCGAAAAATTTGTTGTCTTCTCAACCATTTCTTAGCTTCAAACTGCCATATCTCACGAACGGATTGACCTAACCCAAAAATTCCTATAGCATCTGAAAGTAGAAACTCGCCCGATTACAAGGGTATGTGTATTTTTTCCCTAGGCCATTCTGGTTAAGCGTTTGGAGCAGCAGAATTGCGAAAAATTTTCTGCCTTCTCAACCATTTCTTGGCTTCAATCTCCCATATCTCGCGAACGGATTGTCCTAACCCAAAAATTCCTATTGCATCTGAAAGTAGAAACTCGCCCGATTACAACGGTATGTGTATTTTATCCCTAGGCCATTCTGGTTAAGCGTTTGGAGCAGCAGAGGTGCGAAAAATTTGTTGTCTTCTCAACCATTTCTTAGCTTCAAACTGCCATATCTCACGAACGGATTGACCTAACCCAAAAATTCCTATAGCATCTGAAAGTAGAAACTCGCCCGATTACAACGGTATGTGTATTTTTTCCCTAGGCCATTCTGGTTAAGCGTTTGGAGCAGCAGAATTGCGAAAAATTTTCTGCCTTCTCAACCATTTCTTGGCTTCAATCTCCCATATCTCGCGAACGGATTGTCCTAACCCAAAAATTCCTGTTGCGTCTGAAAGTAGAAACTCCCCCGATTACAACGGTATGTGTATTTTTTCCCTAGGCCATTCTGGTTAAGCGTTTGGAGCAAAAGAATTGCGAAAAATTTTTTGCCTTCTCAACCATTTCTTGGCTTCAAACTCCCATATCTCGCGAACGGATTGACCTAACCCAAACATGCCTGTTGCGTCTGAAAGTAGAAACTCGCCCGATTACAACGGTATGTGTATTTTATCCCTAGGCCATTCTGGTTAAGCGTTTGGAGCAGCAGAGGTGCGAAAAATTTGTTGTCTTCTCAACCATTTCTTAGCTTCAAACTGCCATATCTCACGAACGGATTCACCTAACCCAAAAATTCCTATTGCATCTGAAAGTAGAAACTCGCCCGATTACAACGGTATGTGTATTTTTTCCCCAGGCCATTCTGGTTAAGCGTTTGGAGCAGCAGAATTGCGAAAAATTTTTTGCCTTCTCAACCATTTCTTTGCTTCAAACTCCCATATCTCGCGAACGGATTGACCCAACCCAAAAATGCCTGTTGCGTCTGAAAGTAGAAACTCGCCCGATTACAACGGTATGTGTATTTTTTCCCTAGGCCATTCTGGTTAAGCGTTTGGAGCAGCAGAGTTGCGAAAAATTTGTTGTCTTCTCAACCATTTCTTAGCTTCAAACTGCCATATCTCACGAACGGATTCACCTAACCCAAAAATTCCTATTGCATCTGAAAGTAGAAACTCGCCCGATTACAACGGTATGTGTATTTTTTCCCCAGGCCATTCTGGTTAAGCGTTTGGAGCAGCAGAATTGCGAAAAATTTTTTGCCTTCTCAACCATTTCTTTGCTTCAAACTCCCATATCTCGCGAACGGATTGACCTAACCCAAAAATTCCTATTGCATCTGAAAGTAGAAACTCGCCCGATTACAACGGTATGTGTATTTTTTCCGTAGGCCATTCTGGTTAAGCGTTTGGAGCAGCAGAATTGCGAAAAATTTTCTGCCTTCTCAACCATTTCTTGGCTTCAAACTCCCATATCTCGCGAACGGATTGTCCTAACCCAAAAATTCCTGTTGCGTCTGAAAGTAGAAACTCCCCCGATTACAACGGTATGTGTATTTTTCCCCTAGGCCATTCTGGTTAAGCGTTTGGAGCAAAAGAATTGCGAAAAATTTTTTGCCTTCTCAACCATTTCTTGGCTTCAAACTCCCATATCTCGCGAACGGATTGACCTAACCCAAAAATTCCTATTGCATCTGAAAGTAGAAACTCGCCCGATTACAGCGGTATGTGTATTTTTTCCCTAGGCCATTCTGGTTAAGCGTTTCGAGCAGCAGAATTGCGAAAAATTTTTTGCCTTCTCAACCATATCTTGGTTTCAAACACCCATATCTCGCGAACGGATTGACCTAACCCAAAAATTCCTATTGCATCTGAAAGTAGAAACGAGCCCGATTACAGGGGTATTTGTATTTTCTCCCTAGGCCATTCTGGTTAACCGTTTGGAGCAGCAGAATTGCGAAAAATTTCTTGCCTTGTCAACCATTTCTTGGCTTCAAACTCCCATATCTCGCGAACGGATTGACCTAACCCAAAAATTCCTGTTGCGTCTGAAAGTAGAAACTCGCCCGATTACAACGGTATGTGTATTTTTTCCCTAGGCCACTCTGGTTAAGCGTTTGGAGCAGAAGAATTGCGAAAAATTTTTTGCCTTCTCAACCATTTCTTGGCTTCAAACTCCCATATCTCGCGAACGGATTGACCTAACCCAAACATGCCTGTTGCATCTGAAAGTAGAAACTCGCCCGATTACAACGGTATGTGTATTTTTTCCCTAGGCCATTCTGGTTAAGCGTTTGGAGCAGCAGAGGTGCGAAAAATTTGTTGTCTTCTCAACCATTTCTTAGCTTCAAACTTCCATATCTCACGAACGGATTGACCTAACCCAAAAATTCCTATTGCATCTGAAAGTAGAAACTCGCCAGATTACAACGGTATGTGTATTTTTTCTCTAGGCCATTCTGGTTAAGCGTTTGGAGCAGCAGAATTGCGAAAAATTTTTTGCCTTCTCAACCATTTCTTTGCTTCAAACTCCCATATCTCGCGAACGGATTGACCTAACCCAAAAATTCCTGTTGCATCTGAAAGTAGAAACTCGCCCGATTACAACGGTATGTGTATTTTTTCCCTAGGCCATTCTTGTTAAGCGTTTGGAGCAGCAGAATTGCGAAAAATTTTTTGCCTTCTCAACCATTTCTTGGCTTCAAACTCCCATATCTCGCGAACGGATTGACCTAACCCAAAAATTCCTATTGCATCTGAAAGTAGAAACTCGCCCGATTACAACGGTATGTGTATTTTATCCCTAGGCCATTCTGGTTAAGCGTTTGGAGCAGCAGAGGTGCGAAAAATTTGTTGTCTTCTCAACCATTTCTTAGCTTCAAACTGCCATATCTCACGAACGGATTGACCTAACCCAAAAATTCCTATAGCATCTGAAAGTAGAAACTCGCCCGATTACAAGGGTATGTGTATTTTTTCCCTAGGCCATTCTGGTTAAGCGTTTGGAGCAGCAGAATTGCGAAAAATTTTCTGCCTTCTCAACCATTTCTTGGCTTCAATCTCCCATATCTCGCGAACGGATTGTCCTAACCCAAAAATTCCTATTGCATCTGAAAGTAGAAACTCGCCCGATTACAACGGTATGTGTATTTTATCCCTAGGCCATTCTGGTTAAGCGTTTGGAGCAGCAGAGGTGCGAAAAATTTGTTGTCTTCTCAACCATTTCTTAGCTTCAAACTGCCATATCTCACGAACGGATTGACCTAACCCAAAAATTCCTATAGCATCTGAAAGTAGAAACTCGCCCGATTACAACGGTATGTGTATTTTTTCCCTAGGCCATTCTGGTTAAGCGTTTGGAGCAGCAGAATTGCGAAAAATTTTCTGCCTTCTCAACCATTTCTTGGCTTCAATCTCCCATATCTCGCGAACGGATTGTCCTAACCCAAAAATTCCTGTTGCGTCTGAAAGTAGAAACTCCCCCGATTACAACGGTATGTGTATTTTTTCCCTAGGCCATTCTGGTTAAGCGTTTGGAGCAAAAGAATTGCGAAAAATTTTTTGCCTTCTCAACCATTTCTTGGCTTCAAACTCCCATATCTCGCGAACGGATTGACCTAACCCAAACATGCCTGTTGCGTCTGAAAGTAGAAACTCGCCCGATTACAACGGTATGTGTATTTTATCCCTAGGCCATTCTGGTTAAGCGTTTGGAGCAGCAGAGGTGCGAAAAATTTGTTGTCTTCTCAACCATTTCTTAGCTTCAAACTGCCATATCTCACGAACGGATTGACCTAACCCAAAAATTCCTATAGCATCTGAAAGTAGAAACTCGCCCGATTACAACGGTATGTGTATTTTATCCCTAGGCCATTCTGGTTAAGCGTTTGGAGCAGCAGAGGTGCGAAAAATTTGTTGTCTTCTCAACCATTTCTTAGCTTCAAACTGCCATATCTCGCGAACGGATTGACCTAACCCAAAAATTCCAATTGCATCTGAAAGTAGAAACTCGCCCGATTACAGCGGTATGTGTATTTTTTCCCTAGGCCATTCTGGTTAAGCGTTTGGAGCAGCAGAATTGCGAAAAATTTTTTGCCTTCTCAACCATTTCTTGGCTTCAAACTCCCACATCTCGCGAACGGATTGACCTAACCCAAAAATTCCTATTGCATCTGAAAGTACAAACTCGCCCGATTACAACGGTGTGTGTATTTTTTCCCTAGGCCATTCTGGTTAAGCGTTTGGAGCAGCAGAATTGCGAAAAATTTTTTGCCTTCTCAACCATATCTTGGCTTCAAACTCCCATATCTCGCGAACGGATTGACCTAACCCAAAAATTCCTATTGCATCTGAAAGTAGAAACTAGCCCGATTACAGGGGTATGTGTATTTTCTCCCTAGGCCATTCTGGTTAACCGTTTGGAGCAGCAGAATTGCGAAAAATTTCTTGCCTTGACAACCATTTCTTGGCTTCAAACTCCCATATCTCGCGAACGGATTGACCTAACCCAAAAATTCCTGTTGCGTCTGAAAGTAGAAACTCGCCCGATTACAACGGTATGTGTATTTTTTCCCTAGGCCACTCTGGTTAAGCGTTTGGAGCAGAAGAATTGCGAAAAATTTTTTGCCTTCTCAACCATTTCTTGGCTTCAAACTCCCATATCTCGCGAACGGATTGACCTAACCCAAACATGCCTGTTGCGTCTGAAAGTAGAAACTCGCCCGATTACAACGGTATGTGTATTTTTTCCCTAGGCCATTCTGGTTAAGCGTTTGGAGCAGCTGAGGTGCGAAAAATTTGTTGTCTTCTCAACCATTTCTTAGTTTCAATCTGCCATATCTCACGAACGGATTGACCTAACCCAAAAATTCCTATTGCATCTGAAAGTAGAAACTCGCCCGATTACAACGGTATGTGTATTTTTTCCCTAGGCCAATCTGGTTAAGCGTTTGGTGCAGCAGAATTGCGAAAAATTTTTTGCCTTCTCAACCATTTCTTTGCTTCAAACTCCCATATCTCGCGAACGGATTGACCTAACCCAAAAATTCCTGTTGCATCTGAAAGTAGAAACTCGCCCGATTACAACGGTATGTGTATTTTTTCCCTAGGCCATTCTTGTTAAGCGTTTGGAGCAGCAGAATTGCGAAAAATTTTTTGCCTTCTCAACCATTTCTTGGCTTCAAACTCCCATATCTCGCGAACGGATTGACCTAAACCAAAAATTCCTGTTGCGTCTGAAAGTAGAAACTCCCCCGATTACAACGGTATGTGTATTTTTTCCCTAGGCCATTCTGTTTAAGCGTTTGGAGCAAAAGAATTACCAAAAATTTTTTGCCTCCTCAACCATTTCTTGGCTTCAAACTCCCATATCTCGCGAACGGATTGACCTAACCCAAAAATTCCTATTGCATCTGAAAGTAGAAACTCGCCCGATTACAGCGGTATGTGTATTTTTTCCCTAGGCCATTCTGGTTAAGCGTTTGGAGCAGCAGAATTGCGAAAAATTTTTTGCCTTCTCAACCATTCCTTGGCTTCAAACTCCCATATCTCGCGAACGGATTGACCTAACCCAAAAATTCCTGTTGCACCTGAAAGTACAGACTCGCCCGATTAAAACGCTGTGTGTATTTTTTCCCTAGGCCATTCTGTTTAAGCGTTTGGAGCAGCAGAATTGCGAAAAATTTTTTGCCTTGTCAACCATTTCTAGGCTTCAAACTCCCATATCTCGCGAACGGATTGACCTAACCCAAAAATTCCTGTTGCGTCTGAAAGTAGAAACTCGCCCGATTACAACGGTATGTGTATTTTTTTCCTAGGCCATTCTGGTTAAGCGTTTGGGGCAGCAGAAATGCGAAAAATTTGTTGTCTTCTCAACCATTTCTTAGCTTCAAACACCCATATCTCGCGAACGGATTGACCTAACCCAAAAATTCCTGTTGCATCTGAAAGTAGAAACTCGCCCGATTACAACGGTATGTGTATTTTTTTCCTAGGCCATTCTGGTTGAGCGTTTGGAGCAGCAGAAGTGCGAAAAATTTGTTGTCTTCTCAACCATTTCTTAGTTTCAAACTCCCATATCTCGCGAAAGGATTGACCTAACCCAAAAATTCCTATTGCATCTGAAAGTAGAAACTCGCCCGATTACAACGGTATGTGTATTTATTCCCTAGGCCATTCTGGTTAAGCGTTTGGAGCAGCAGAATTGCGAAAAATTTGTTGTCTTCTCAACCATTTCTTAGCTTCAAACTCCCATATCTCGCGATCGGATTGACCTAACCCAAAAATTCCTATTGCATCTGAAAGTCGAATCTCGCCCGATTACAACGGTATTTGTATTTTTTCCCTAGGCCATTCTGGTTAGGCGTTTGGAACAGCAGAAGTGCGAAAAATTTGTTGTCTTCTCAACCATTTCTTAGCTTCAAACTCCCATATCTCGCGAACGGATTGACCTAACCCAAGAATTCCTGTTGCATCTGATAGTAGAAACTCCCCCGATTACAACGGTATGTGTATTTTTCCCCCTAGGCCATTCTGGTTAAGCGTTTGGAGCAGCAGAATTGCGAAAAATTTTTTGCCTTCTCAACCATTTCTTGGCTTCAAACTCCCATATCTCGCGAACGGATTGACCTAACCCAAAAATTCCTATTGCATCTGAAAGTAGAAACTAGCCCGATTACAGGGGTATGTGCATTTTCTCCCTAGGCCATTCCGGTTAAGCGTTTGGAGCAGCAGAATTGCGAAAAATTTTTTGCCTTCTCAACCATTTCTTGGTTTCAAACTCCCATATCTCGCGAATGGATTGACATAACCCAAAAATTCCTGTTGCGTCTGAAAGTAGAAACTCGCCCGATTACAACGGTATGTGTATTTTTTGCCTAGGCCATTCTGGTTAAGCGTCTGGAGCAGCAGAATTGCGAAAAATTTTTTGCCTTCTCAACCATATCTTGGCTTCAAACTCCCATATCTCGCGAACGGATTGACCTAACCCAAAAATTCCTATTGCATCTGAAAGTAGAAACTAGCCCGATTACAGGGGTATGTGTATTTTCTCCCTAGGCCATTCTGGTTAACCGTTTGGAGCAGCAGAATTGCGAAAAATTTCTTGCCTTGTCAACCATTTCTTGGCTTCAAACTCCCATATCTCGCGAACGGATTGACCTAACCCAAACATGCCTGTTGCGTCTGAAAGTAGAAACTCGCCCGATTACAACGGTATGTTTATTTTTTCCCTAGGCCATTCTGGTTAAGCGTTTGGAGCAGCAGAGGTGCGAAAAATTTGTTGTCTGCTCAACCATTTCTTAGTTTCAAACTGCCATATCTCACGAACGGATTGACCTAACCCAAAAATTCCTATTGCATCTGAAAGTAGAAACTCGCCCGATTACAACGGTATGTGTATTTTTTCCCTAGGCCAATCTGGTTAAGCGTTTGGTGCAGCAGAATTGCGAAAAATTTTTTGCCTTCTCAACCATTTCTTTGCTTCAAACTCCCATATGTCGCGAACGGATTGACCTAACCCAAAAATTCCTGTTGCATCTGATAGTAGAAACTCGCCCGATTACAACGGTATATGTATTTTTTCCCTAGGCCATTCTTGTTAAGCGTTTGGAGCAGCAGAATTGCGAAAAATTTTTTGCCTTCTCAACCATTTCTTGGCTTCAAACTCCCATATCTCGCGAACGGATTGACCTAAACCAAAAATTCCTGTTGCGTCTGAAAGTAGAAACTCCCCCGATTACAACGGTATTTGTATTTTTTCCCTAGGCCATTCTGGTTAAGCGTTTGGAGCAAAAGAATTACCAAAAATTTTTTGCCTCCTCAACCATTTCTTGGCTTCAAACTCCCATATCTCGCGAACGGATTGACCTAACCCAAAAATTCCTATTGCATCTGAAAGTAGAAACTCGCCCGATTACAGCGGTATGTGTATTTTTTCCCTAGGCCACTCTGGTTAAGCGTTTGGAGCAGCAGAATTGCGAAAAATTTTTTGCCTTCTCAACCATTTCTTGGCTTCAAACTCCCATATCTCGCGAACGGATTGACCTAACCCAAAAATTCCTATTGCATCTGAAAGTAGAAACTCGCCCGATTACAACGGTATGTGTATTTTTTCCCTAGACCATTCTGGTTAAGCGTTTGGAGCAGCAGAAGTGCGAAAAATTTGTGGTCTTCTCAACCATTCCTTAGCTTCAAACTCCCATATCTCGCGAACGGATTGACCTAACCCAAAAATTCCTGTTGCATCTGAAAGTCGAATCTCGCCCGATTACAACGGTATTTGTATTTTTTCCCTAGGCCATTCTGGTTAAGCGTTTGGAGCAGCAGAATTGCGAAAAATTTGTTGTCTTCTCAACCATTTCTTAGCTTCAAACTCCCATATCTCGCGAACGGATTGACCTAACCCAAAAATTCCTATTGCATCTGAAAGTCGAATCTCGCCCGATTACAACGGTATGTGTATTTTTTCCCTAGGCCATTCTGGTTAAGCGTTCGGAGCAGCAGAATTGCGAAAAATTTGTTGTCTTCTCAACCATTTCTTAGCTTCAAACTCCCATATCTCGCGATCGGATTGACCTAACCCAAAAATTCCTATTGCATCTGAAAGTCGAATCTCGCCCGATTACAACGGTATTTGTATTTTTTCCCTAGGCCATTCTGGTTAAGCGTTTGGAGCAGCAGAAGTGCGAAAAATTTGTTGTCTTCTCAACCATTTCTTAGCTTCAAACTCCCATATCTCGCGAAAGGATTGACCTAACCCAAAAATTCCTGTTGCATCTGATAGTAGAAACTCCCCCGATTACAACGGTATGTGTATTTTTTCCCTAGGCCATTCTGGTTAAGCGTTTGGAGCAGCAGAATTGCGAAAAATTTTTTGCCTTCTCAACCATTTCTTGGCTTCAAACTCCCATATCTCGCGAACGGATTGACCTAACCCAAAAATTCCTATTGCATCTGAAAGTAGAAACTCGCCCGATTACAGCGGTATGTGTATTTTTTCCCTAGGCCACTCTGGTTAAGCGTTTGGAGCAGCAGAAGTGCGAAAAATTTGTTGTCTTCTCAACCATTTCTTAGCTTCAAACTCCCATATCTCGCGAAGGGATTGACCTAACCCAAAAATTCCTGTTGCATCTGAAAGTAGAAACTCCCCCGATTACAACGGTATGTGTATTTTTTCCCTAGGCCACTCTGGTTAAGCGTTTGGAGCAGCAGAATTGCGAAAAATTTTTTGCCTTCTCAACCATTTCGTGGCTTCAAACTCCCATATCTCGCGAACGGATTGACCTAACCCAAAAATTCCGTTGCGTCTGAAAGTAGAAACTCGCCCGATTACAACGGTATGTGTATTTTTTGCCTATACCATTCTGGTTAAGCGTTTGGAGCAGCAGAAGTGCGAAAAATTTGTTGTCTTCTCAACCATTTCTTAGCTTCAAACTCCCATATCTCGCGAACGGATTGACCTAACCCAAAAATTCCTATTGCATCTGAAAGTCGAATCTCGCCCGATTACAACGGTATGTGTATTTTTTCCCTAGGCCACTCTGGTTAAGCGTTTGGAGCAGAAGAATTGCGAAAAATTTTTTGCCTCCTCAACCATTTCTTGGCTTCAAACTCCCATATCTCGCGAACGGATTGACCTAACCCAAACATGCCTGTTGCGTCTGAAAGTAGAAACTCGCCCGATTACAACGGTATGTGTATTTTTTCCCTAGGCCATTCTTGTTAAGCGTTTGGAGCAGCAGAATTGCGAAAAATTTTTTGCCTTCTCAACCATTTCTTGGCTTCAAACTCCCATATCTCGCGAACGGATTGACCTAAACCAAAAATTCCTGTTGCGTCTGAAAGTAGAAACTCCCCCGATTACAACGGTATTTGTATTTTTTCCCTAGGCCATTCTGGTTAAGCGTTTGGAGCAAAAGAATTACCAAAAATTTTTTGCCTCCTCAACCATTTCTTGGCTTCAAACTCCCATATCTCGCGAACGGATTGACCTAACCCAAACATTCCTATTGCATCTGAAAGTAGAAACTCGCCCGATTACAGCGGTATGTGTATTTTTTCCCTAGGCCACTCTGGTTAAGCGTTTGGAGCAGCAGAATTGCGAAAAATTTTTTGCCTTCTCAACCATTTCTTGGCTTCAAACTCCCATATCTCGCGAACGGATTGACCTAACCCAAAAATTCCTATTGCATCTGAAAGTAGAAACTCGCCCGATTACAACGGTATGTGTATTTTTTCCCTAGACCATTCTGGTTAAGCGTTTGGAGCAGCAGAAGTGCGAAAAATTTGTTGTCTTCTCAACCATTTCTTAGCTTCAAACTCCCATATCTCGCGAACGGATTGACCTAACCCAAAAATTCCTGTTGCATCTGAAAGTCGAATCTCGCCCGATTACAACGGTATTTGTATTTTTTCCCTAGGCCATTCTGGTTAAGCGTTTGGAGCAGCAGAATTGCGAAAAATTTGTTGTCTTCTCAACCATTTCTTAGCTTCAAACTCCCATATCTCGCGAACGGATTGACCTAACCCAAAAATTCCTATTGCATCTGAAAGTCGAATCTCGCCCGATTACAACGGTATGTGTATTTTTTCCCTAGGCCATTCTGGTTAAGCGTTTGGAGCAGCAGAATTGCGAAAAATTTGTTGTCTTCTCAACCATTTCTTAGCTTCAAACTCCCATATCTCGCGATCGGATTGACCTAACCCAAAAATTCCTGTTGCGTCTGAAAGTAGAAACTCGCCCGATTACAACGGTATGTGTATTTTTTGCCTATACCATTCTGGTTAAGCGTTTGGAGCAGCAGAAGTGCGAAAAATTTGTTGTCTTCTCAACCATTTCTTAGCTTCAAACTCCCATATCTCGCGAACGGATTGACCTAACCCAAAAATTCCTATTGCATCTGAAAGTCGAATCTCGCCCGATTACAACGGTATGTGTATTTTTTCCCTAGTCCATTCTGGTTAAGCGTTTGGAGCATCAGAAGTGCGAAAAATTTGTTGTCTTCTCAACCATTTCTTAGCTTCAAACTCCCATATCTCGCGAACGGATTGACCTAACCCAAAAATTCCTGTTGCATCTGAAAGTAGAAACTCCCCCGATTACAACGGTATGTGTATTTTTTCCCTAGGCCATTCTGGTTAAGCGTTTGGAGCAGCAGAATTGCGAAAAATTTTTTGCCTTCTCAACCATTTCTTGCCTTCAAACTCCCATATCTCGCGAACGGATTGACCTAACCCAAAAATTCCTGTTGCGTCTGAAAGTAGAAACTCCCCCGATTACAACGGTATGTGTATTTTTTGCCTAGGCCACTCTGGTTAAGCGTTTGGAGCAGCAGAATTGCGAAAAATTTTCTGCCTTCTCAACCATTTCTTGGCTTCAAACTCCCATATCTCGCGAACGGATTGTCCTAACCCAAAAATTCCTGTTGCGTCTGAAAGTAGAAACTCGCCCGATTACAACGGTATGTGTATTTTTTTCCTAGGCCATTCTGGTTGAGCGTTTGGAGCAGCAGAAGTGCGAAAAATTTGTTGCCTTCTCAACCATTTCTTAGTTTCAAACTCCCATATCTCGCGAAAGGATAGACCTAACCCAAAAATTCCTATTGCATCTGAAAGTAGAAACTCGCCCGATTACAACGGTATGTGTATTTTTTCCCTAGACCATTCTGGTTAAGCGTTTGGAGCAGCAGAAGTTCGAAAAATTTGTTGTCTTCTCAACCATTTCTTAGCTTCAAACTCCCATATCTCGCGAAGGGATTGACCTAACCCAAAAATTCCTATTGCATCTGAAAGTCGAATCTCGCCCGATTACAACGGTATTTGTATTTTTTCCCTAGGCCATTCTGGTTGAGCGTTTGGAGCAGCAGAAGTGCGAAAAATTTGTTGTCTTCTCAACCATTTCTTAGTTTCAAACTCCCATATCTCGCGAACGGATTGACCTAACCCAAAAATTCCTATTGCATCTGAAAGTCGAATCTCGCCCGATTACAACGGTATGTGTATTTTTTCCCTAGGCCATCCTGGTTAAGCGTTTGGAGCAGCAGAAGTGCGAAAAATTTGTTGTCTTCTCAACCATTTCTTAGTTTCAAACTCCCATATCTCGCGAAGGGATTGACCTAACCCAAAAATTCCTGTTGCATCTGAAAGTAGAAACTCCCCCGATTACAACGGTATGTGTATTTTTTCCCTAGGCGATTCTGGTTAAGCGTTTGGAGCAGCAGAATTGCGAAAAATTTTTTGCCTTCTCAACCATTTCTTGGCTTCAAACTCCCATATCTCGCGAACGGATTGACCTAACGCAAAAATTCCTATTGCATCTGAAAGTAGAAACTCGCCCGATTACAGCGGTATGTGTATTTTTTCCCTAGGCCACTCTGGTTAAGCGTTTGGAGCAGCAGAATTGCGAAAAATTTTCTGCCTTCTCAACCATTTCTTGGCTTCAAACTCCCATATCTCGCGAACGGATTGTCCTAACCCAAAAATTCCTGTTGCGTCTGAAAGTAGAAACTCGCCCGATTACAACGGTATGTGTATTTTTTTCCTAGGCCATTCTGGTTGAGCGTTTGGAGCAGCAGAAGTGCGAAAAATTTGTTGCCTTCTCAACCATTTCTTAGTTTCAAACTCCCATATCTCGCGAAAGGATAGACCTAACCCAAAAATTCCTATTGCATCTGAAAGTAGAAACTCGCCCGATTACAACGGTATGTGTATTTTTTCCCTAGACCATTCTGGTTAAGCGTTTGGAGCAGCAGAAGTGCGAAAAATTTGTTGTCTTCTCAACCATTTCTTAGCTTCAAACTCCCATATCTCGCGAAGGGATTGACCTAACCCAAAAATTCCTATTGCATCTGAAAGTCGAATCTCGCCCGATTACAACGGTATTTGTATTTTTTCCCTAGGCCATTCTGGTTAAGCGTTTGGAGCAGCAGAAGTGCGAAAAATTTGTTGTCTTCTCAACCATTTCTTAGCTTCAAACTCCCATATCTCGCGAACGGATTGACCTAACCCAAAAATTCCTGTTGCATCTGAAAGTAGAAACTCGCCCGATTACAACGGTATGTGTATTTTTTCCCTAGGCCATTCTGGTTAAGCGTTTGGAGCAGCAGAAGTGCGAAAAATTTGTTGTCTTCTCAACCATTTCTTAGCTTCAAACTCCCATATCTCGCGAACGGATTGACCTATCCCAAAAATTCCTAATGCATCTGAAAGTAGAAACTCGCCCGATTACAACGGTATGTGTATTTTTTCCCTAGGCCATTCTGGTTAAGCGTTTGGAGCAGCAGAATTGCGAAAAATTTTTTGCCTTCTCAACCATTTCTTGGCTTCAAACTCCCATATCTCGCGAACGGATTGACCTAACCCAAAAATTCCCATTGCATCTGAAAGTCGAAACTCGCCCGATTACAACGGTACGTGTATTCTTTCCCTAGGCCATTCTGGTTAAGCGTTTGGAGCAGCAGAATTGCGAAAATTTTTTGCCTTCTCAACCATTTCTTTGCTTCAAACTCCCATATCTCGCGAACGGATTGACCTAACCCAAAAATGCCTGTTGCGTCTGAAAGTAGAAACTCGCCCGATTACAACGGTATGTGTATTTTTTCCCTAGGCCATTCTGGTTAAGCGTTTGGAGCAGCAGAGTTGCGAAAAATTTGTTGTCTTCTCAACCATTTCTTAGCTTCAAACTGCCATATCTCACGAACGGATTGACCTAACCCAAAAATTCCTATTGCATCTGAAAGTAGAAGCTCGCCCGATTACAACGGTATGTGTATTTTTTCCCTAGGCCATTCTGGTTAAGCGTTTGGAGCAGCAGAGTTGCGAAAAATTTGTTGTCTTCTCAACCATTTCTTAGCTTCAAACTGCCATATCTCACGAACGGATTGACCTAACCCAAAAATTCCTATTGCATCTGAAAGTAGAAACTCGCCCGTTTACAACGGTATGTGTATTTTTTCCCCAGGCCATTCTGGTTAAGCGTTTGGAGCAGCAGAATTGCGAAAAATTTTATGCCTTCTCAACCATTTCTTGGCTTCAAACTCCCATATCTCGCGAACGGATTGACCTAACCCAAAAATTCCAATTGCATCTGAAAGTAGAAACTCGCCCGATTACAACGGTATGTGTATTTTTTCCCTAGGCCATTCTGGTTAAGCGTTTGGAGCAGCAGAATTGCGAAAAATTTTCTGCCTTCTCAACCATTTCTTGGCTTCAAACTCCCATATCTCGCGAACGGATTGACCTAACCCAAAAATTCCTATTGCATCTGAAAGTAGAAACTCGCCCGATTACAAAGGTATGTGTATTTTTTCCCTAGGCCATTCTGGTTAAGCGTTTGGAGCAGCAGAATTGCGAAAAATTTTTTGCCTTCTCAACCATTTCTTGGCTTCAAACTCCCATATCTCGCGAACGGATTGACCTAACCCAAAAATTCCTATTGCATCTGAAAGTAGAAACTCGCCCGATTACAACGGTACGTGTATTTTTTCCCTAGGCCATTCTGGTTAAGCGTTTGGAGCAGCAGAATTGCGAAAAATTTGTTGCCTTCTCAACCATTTCTTTGCTTCAAACTCCCATATCTCGCGAACGGATTGACCTAACCCAAAAATGCCTGTTGCGTCTGAAAGTAGAAACTCGCCCGATTACAACACGTATGTGTATTTTTTCCCTAGGCCATTCTGGTTAAGCGTTTGGAGCAGCAGAGTTGCGAAAAATTTGTTGTCTTCTCAACCATTTCTTAGCTTCAAACTGCCATATCTCACGAACGGATTGACCTAACCCAAAAATTCCTATTGCATCTGAAAGTAGAAACACGCCCGATTACAACGGTATGTGTATTTTTTCCCCAGGCCATTCTGGTTAAGCGTTTGGAGCAGCAGAATTGCGAAAAATTTTTTGCCTTCTCAACCATTTCTTTGCTTCAAACTCCCATATCTCGCGAACGGATTGACCTAACCCAAAAATTCCTGTTGCATCTGAAAGTAGAAACTCGCCCGATTACAACGGTATGTGTATTTTTTCCCTACGCCATTCTTGTTAAGCGTTTGGAGCAGCAGAATTGCGAAAAATTTTTTGCCTTCTCAACCATTTCTTGGCTTCAAACTCCCATATCTCGCGAACGGATTGACCTAACCCAAAAATTCCTATTGCATCTGAGAGTAGAAACTCGCCCGATTACAACGGTATGTGTATTTTTTCCCTAGGCCATTCTGGTTAAGCGTTTGGAGCAGCAGAATTGCGTAAAATTTTCTGCCTTCTCAACCATTTCTTGGCTTCAAACTCCCATACCTCGCGAACGGATTGACCTAACCCAAAAATTCCTATTGCATCTGAAAGTAGAAACTCGCCCGATTACAAAGGTATGTGTATTTTTTCCCTAGGCCATTCTGGTTAAGCGTTTGGAGCAGCAGAATTGCGAAAAATTTTTTGCCTTCTCAACCATTTCTTGGCTTCAAACTCCCATATCTCGCGAACGGATTGACCTAACCCAAAAATTCCTATTGCATCTGAAAGTAGAAACTCGCCCGATTACAACGGTATGTGTATTTTTTCCCTAGGCCACTCTGGTTAAGCGTTTGGAGCAGCAGAATTGCGAAAAATTTTTTGCCTTCTCAACCATTTCTTGGCTTCAAACTCCCATATCTCGCGAACGGATTGACCTAACCCAAAAATTCCTATTGCATCTGAAAGTAGAAACTCGCCCGATTACAACGGTATGTGTATTTTTTCCCTAGGCCATTCTGGTTAAGCGTTTGGAGCAGCAGAATTGCGAAAAATTTTCTGCCTTCTCAACCATTTCTTGGCTTCAAACTCCCATATCTCGCGAACGGATTGACCTAACCCAAAAATTCCTATTGCATCTGAAAGTAGAAACTCGCCCGATTACAACGGTACGTGTATTTTTTCCCTAGGCCATTCTGGTTAAGCGTTTGGAGCAGCAGAATTGCGAAAAATTTTTTGCCTTCTCAACCATTTCTTTGCTTCAAACTCCCATATCTCGCGAACGGATTGACCTAACCCAAAAATGCCTGTTGCGTCTGAAAGTAGAAACTCGCCCGATTACAACACGTATGTGTATTTTTTCCCTAGGCCATTCTGGTTAAGCGTTTGGAGCAGCAGAGTTGCGAAAAATTTGTTGTCTTCTCAACCATTTCTTAGCTTCAAACTGCCATATCTCACGATCGGATTGACCTAACCCAAAAATTCCTGTTGCATCTGAAAGTAGAAACTCGCCCGATTACAACGGTATGTGTATTTTTTCCCCAGGCCATTCTGGTTAAGCGTTTGGAGCAGCAGAATTGCGAAAAATTTTTTGCCTTCTCAACCATTTCTTTGCTTCAAACTCCCATATCTCGCGAACGGATTGACCTAACCCAAAAATTCCTGTTGCATCTGAAAGTAGAAACTCGCCCGATTACAACGGTATGTGTATTTTTTCCCTACGCCATTCTTGTTAAGCGTTTGGAGCAGCAGAATTGCGAAAAATTTTTTGCCTTCTCAACCATTTCTTGGCTTCAAACTCCCATATCTCGCGAACGGATTGACCTAACCCAAAAATTCCTATTGCATCTGAGAGTAGAAACTCGCCCGATTACAACGGTATGTGTATTTTTTCCCTAGGCCATTCTGGTTAAGCGTTTGGAGCAGCAGAATTGCGAAAAATTTTCTGCCTTCTCAACCATTTCTTGGCTTCAAACTCCCATATCTCGCGAACGGATTGACCTAACCCAAAAATTCCTATTGCATCTGAAAGTAGAAACTCGCCCGATTACAAAGGTATGTGTATTTTTTCCCTAGGCCATTCTGGTTAAGCGTTTGGAGCAGCAGAATTGCGAAAAATTTTTTGCCTTCTCAACCATTTCTTGGCTTCAAACTCCCATATCTCGCGAACGGATTGACCTAACCCAAAAATTCCTATTGCATCTGAAAGTAGAAACTCGCCCGATTACAACGGTATGTGTATTTTTTCCCTAGGCCACTCTGGTTAAGCGTTTGGAGCAGCAGAATTGCGAAAAATTTTTTGCCTTCTCAACCATTTCTTGGCTTCAAACTCCCATATCTCGCGAACGGATTGACCTAACCCAAAAATGCCTGTTGCGTCTGAAAGTAGAAACTCGCCCGATTACAACGGTATGTGTATTTTTTCCCTAGGCCATTCTGGTTAAGCGCTTGGAGCAGCAGAGGTGCGAAAAATTTGTTGCCTTCTCAACCATTTCTTTGCTTCAAACTCCCATATCTCGCGAACGGATTGACCTAACCCAAAAATTCCTATTGCATCTGAAAGTAGAAACTCGCCCGATTACAACGGTATGTGTATTTTTTCCCTAGGCCACTCTGGTTAAGCGTTTGGTGCAGCAGAATTGCGAAAAATTTTTTGCCTTCTCAACCATTTCTTGCCTTCAAACTCCCATATCTCGCGAACGGATTGACCTAACCCAAAAATTCCTGTTGCATCTGAAAGTAGAAACTCGCCCGATTACAACGGTATGTGTATTTTTTCCCTTTTTTTTTTTTTTTTTTTTTTAACGTGGGGGAAATCTTCGAAAGACCCCCCCGCCGCCTGGGGAGGGGCGGGGGGAGTGTGGGATTCCCCGCGCCCGGAAGGAAACCCATCGGGCGCGGGACCTACCCACTAAAACCCACCACGGTGGCCATCCTCGCACTATGCAGGGGGAGCACCTGGGACCGAAGACATCATAACATCAGGTGCTCCCCCGTGCAGGGCTCTCGCGCCCGTGTCCTCCCGTTCCAGGGAAGGGAGGGGGTACTTCACCCTCCCTTCCCTGTTTTCTCCTCGGCGCTCTGGCGCCCGACGTCGGAGCAGGGCCACACTGCTCCGACGTCCCACTCCCGGGGGCCGCCCGAGGGCGGCCGCGAGTCCCACACTCGCGACCGCCCACGGCCCCCATAGCCGCGCCGGGGGCACGGCTCTGGGACCGTGCCGTCGGCGCGGCCGCACCCCGGCTCGTACGCTCCCGAGGGCGGCTCTGGCCTCTCCGCCCTCGAGAGCGTCGCCGTCCCTTATTCTTCCCCCCCCTCAGACGACGGGCGGTGGCACGAGCCTCAAGGGCTACGCACCCCCGCCCGCCGCTCTCAGGGTGGCCTCCCCGGCCCTTCCGGAGGCCCACCCGCCCCCGGCCTCGGACGAGGCCTCGCTCGCGATCTCCCCCTCTCGCGAATGCGGCTCGCGGCCTCCTTCTGCGAGATTACCTCCTCGCAGAAGGAGGCCACGGCCCGCCACTTCGTCTCGCTGCCGAGCATGGCCCGTACCACGCCCGGCAGCGATAGATCCGCCCCAATCACGGCCGTGAGGACACGGCGCTCCACCCCCCAGGCCGGACACACCTCGAGGGTGTGTTGCGCCGTGTCCTCGTCCGCTGGACAGTGCCAGCAGCGCGCCGCCTCTTCCACACCGATCCGGCACAGGTACTGTCCGAAGCATCCGTGCCCGGACAGCACCTGCACCAACCGGTAGGTGAGTGAGCCGAAGCGCCTACCCAGCCACTCAAACAGGACCGGCCGGATAGCCCGGACAGTCCTCTGGCCGAACAACGGCTCGGCCAGCCGCTGCTGCCAAAGCTGCAGCATGGACTCCCGGGCCTGGCGCCTGAGGGCCTCCACCTCGCATCCCGCCAGGACCACCCCATCCTCGCGGGCGCACATGCGGCCCTCGTAGAAAGCCGCATGCGCGCCCGCGATCAAGTCCGCCGGGGGTAGCCGTGACAGGACGCTCGCCGCCTCATACGAAACGGTCCGGTACCCCCGGGCGATCCGCAGTGCAAGCCGCCTTTGAACCCGGCGCAGCAATACCTTGCTGCGCCGGGAGGCGGCCAGGTCGCCCGCCCAAACGGGGGCCCCGTATAGGGCCACCGAGTGGACCATTCCCGCGTAGAGGCGGCGAACCCGGTCACTCGGGCCCCGCAGGTTGGGGAGGATACGGCCCAAAGCGCCAACTATCCTCTCCAACCGCGGGGCCAGGGCCCGGAAATGGCCCTCGAAGCGCCAGTGGCTGTCGAGGTGAAGTCCCAGATATTTCATCTGAGACCTCACCTCGACGTCTGTCTCACCCACCCGGATCAGGGGGGGAGGCGGCTCTCCCCGGGGTCTATACATCCCGAGTACCTCGGTTTTGTGGAGAGCCACCTCCAAACCGATCCCCCTGATCCGGGAGACGACGCGCCGGGCACCGTCCTCGGCGGCCCGAACAGCCCCCCTCCAGTCCCCCCCGACGGCCAACAACAAGGTGTCGTCCGGGTAACACGTCAGACTGACGCCGTCGGGGAGGTCTTCGGCCCGCAGGACGGTGTCGTACCCGAGGTTCCACAGCAGGGGTCCTAACACCGACCCCTGCGGAACCCCGGAGTACACCGCTCTCCTCTCCGTCCCGCACCGGCCCGGATACTCGATCCACCTGTCGCGGAGGTAGTCCTCGACGACTGCCCTAAGGTAGGCGGGGACTCGATGTTCCTCAAGCCCCCGCCTAATCGCCTCCCAGGGTAGGGTGTTAAACGCATTGGCGATGTCCAAGGACACCGCCAATGCCACCCCACCCCGGGAGACCGCCGAGGCCGAGAGGGACCGGACGCGTCGAATCGCGTCGATCGTCGACCGGCCCTCCCGGAACCCGAACTGGCACTCCGCCAGCCCGGGCCCACCCCGCGACAGGTGCCCGACGATGCGGGCCGCCACGACTCTTTCTAGGAGCTTGCCCACATCGTCGAGCAGGCAAATCGGCCGGTACGCGGACGGAGAGTCCGCGGGCCTACCCTCTTTCCGGAGGAGGACCATTCGGGCCACCTTCCATGCGGAGGGGAATCGCCCGGCCTCCAGGCAGCGGTCGAATAGCTCCCGGAGGCCGTCACCCAGGACGTCCGCGGCCAAGACCAAGACTCGGCCGGGCACTCCCGAAGGACCCGGGGCAGTATCCTTCGCCCCGAGTCTTCGGACGGCCGCGGCTAGCTCCCCAGCCGAGACCCCCAGCTCCGCGGACCAGGTGGTCGGGTCCGCAGAGGGACGTGGCCCGCTCTCCCCCACGATCGGGAAGAGCGTGTCGACCACGTCCCTCAAGAGCTGGGGGTCGAGACCCTCGGTGATCGGGGGAGCCCATGGCCGGAGTTTATTTAGAACTATCCGGTATGGGCGCCCCCATGGATCCCGCTCGAGGGTCTCGAGGAGCTCCTTCCATCTCTGGGCCTTGGCCCGTTTGATGGCGACCTGCAGAGCCCTCTTTTCCGCCCGATAGGACTCGTACAGTTCCGCCGCCCCCGCCCGCGCGCCGTCGTCGCCGTTCCGCCCGGCCCGACGACGCGCGCGGGTGTACTGGCGTCGGGCCCGGACGCATGCTGTCCGCAATTCCCCATGTGTATTTTTTTCCCTAGGCCATTCTGGTTAAGCGTTTGGAGCAGCAGAGGTGCGAAAAATTTGTTGTCTTCTCAACCATTTCTTAGCTTCAAACTGCCATATCTCACGAACGGATTGACCTAACCCAAAAATTCCTATTGCATCTGAAAGTAGAAACTCGCCAGATTACAACGGTATGTGTATTTTTTCTCTAGGCCATTCTGGTTAAGCGTTTGGAGCAGCAGAATTGCGAAAAATTTTTTGCCTTCTCAACCATTTCTTTGCTTCAAACTCCCATATCTCGCGAACGGATTGACCTAACCCAAAAATTCCTATTGCGTCTGAAAGTAGAAACTCGCCCGATTACAACGGTATGTGTATTTTTTCCCTAGGCCATTCTGGTTAAGCGTTTGGAGCAGCAGAGGTGCGAAAAATTTGTTGTCTTCTCAACCATTTCTTAGCTTCAAACTGCCATATCTCACGAACGGATTGACCTAACCCAAAAATTCCTATAGCATCTGAAAGTAGAAACTCGCCCGATTACAACGGTATGTGTATTTTTTCCCTAGGCCATTCTGGTTAAGCGTTTGGAGCAGCAGAATTGCGAAAAATTTTCTGCCTTCTCAACCATTTCTTGGCTTCAAACTCCCATATCTCGCGAACGGATTGTCCTAACCCAAAAATTCCTGTTGCGTCTGAAAGTAGAAACTCCCCCGATTACAACGGTATGTGTATTTTTTCCCTAGGCCATTCTGGTTAAGCGTTTGGAGCAAAAGAATTGCGAAAAATTTTTTGCCTTCTCAACCATTTCTTGGCTTCAAACTCCCATATCTCGCGAACGGATTGACCTAACCCAAAAATTCCTATTGCATCTGAAAGTACAAACTCGCCCGATTACAACGGTGTGTGTATTTTTTCCCTAGGCCATTCTGGTTAAGCGTTTGGAGCAGCAGAATTGCGAAAAATTTTTTGCCTTCTCAACCATATCTTGGCTTCAAACTCCCATATCTCGCGAACGGATTGACCTAACCCAAAAATTCCTATTGCATCTGAAAGTAGAAACTAGCCCGATTACAGGGGTATGTGTATTTTCTCCCTAGGCCATTCTGGTTAACCGTTTGGAGCAGCAGAATTGCGAAAAATTTCTTGCCTTGTCAACCATTTCTTGGCTTCAAACTCCCATATCTCGCGAACGGATTGACCTAACCCAAAAATTCCTGTTGCGTCTGAAAGTAGAAACTCGCCCGATTACAACGGTATGTGTATTTTTTCCCTAGGCCACTCTGGTTAAGCGTTTGGAGCAGAAGAATTGCGAAAAATTTTTTGCCTTCTCAACCATTTCTTGGCTTCAAACTCCCATATCTCGCGAACGGATTGACCTAACCCAAACATGCCTGTTGCATCTGAAAGTAGAAACTCGCCCGATTACAACAGTATGTGTATTTTTTCCCTAGGCCATTCTGGTTAAGCGTTTGGAGCAGCAGAGGTGCGAAAAATTTGTTGTCTTCTCAACCATTTCTTAGCTTCAAACTGCCATATCTCACGAACGGATTGACCTAACCCAAAAATTCCTATTGCATCTGAAAGTAGAAACTCGCCAGATTACAACGGTATGTGTATTTTTTCTCTAGGCCATTCTGGTTAAGCGTTTGGAGCAGCAGAATTGCGAAAAAATTTTCGCCTTCTCAACAATTTCTTTGCTTCAAACTCCCATATCTCGCGAACGGATTGACCTAACCCAAAAATTCCTGTTGCATCTGAAAGTAGAAACTCGCCCGATTACAACGGTATGTGTATTTTTTCCCTAGGCCATTCTTGTTAAGCGTTTGGAGCAGCAGAATTGCGAAAAATTTTTTGCCTTCTCAACCATTTCTTGGCTTCAAACTCCCATATCTCGCGAACGGATTGACCTAACCCAAAAATTCCTATTGCATCTGAAAGTACAAACTCGCCCGATTACAACGGTGTGTGTATTTTTTCCCTAGGCCATTCTGGTTAAGCGTTTGGAGCAGCAGAATTGCGAAAAATTTTTTGCCTTCTCAACCATATCTTGGCTTCAAACTCCCATATCTCGCGAACGGATTGACCTAACCCAAAAATTCCTATTGCATCTGAAAGTAGAAACTAGCCCGATTACAGGGGTATGTGTATTTTCTCCCTAGGCCATTCTGGTTAACCGTTTGGAGCAGCAGAATTGCGAAAAATTTCTTGCCTTGTCAACCATTTCTTGGCTTCAAACTCCCATATCTCGCGAACGGATTGACCTAACCCAAAAATTCCTGTTGCGTCTGAAAGTAGAAACTCGCCCGATTACAACGGTATGTGTATTTTTTCCCTAGGCCACTCTGGTTAAGCGTTTGGAGCAGAAGAATTGCGAAAAATTTTTTGCCTTCTCAACCATTTCTTGGCTTCAAACTCCCATATCTCGCGAACGGATTGACCTAACCCAAACATGCCTGTTGCATCTGAAAGTAGAAACTCGCCCGATTACAACGGTATGTGTATTTTTTCCCTAGGCCATTCTGGTTAAGCGTTTGGAGCAGCAGAGGTGCGAAAAATTTGTTGTCTTCTCAACCATTTCTTAGCTTCAAACTGCCATATCTCACGAACGGATTGACCTAACCCAAAAATTCCTATTGCATCTGAAAGTAGAAACTCGCCAGATTACAACGGTATGTGTATTTTTTCCCTAGGCCATTCTTGTTAAGCGTTTGGAGCAGCAGAATTGCGAAAAATTTTTTGCCTTCTCAACCATTTCTTGGCTTCAAACTCCCATATCTCGCGAACGGATTGACCTAACCCAAAAATTCCTATTGCACCTGAAAGTAGAAACTCGCCCGATTACAACGGTATGTGTATTTTTTCCCTAGGCCATTCTGGTTAAGCGTTTGGAGCAGCAGAGGTGCGAAAAATTTGTTGTCTTCTCAACCATTCCTTAGCTTCAAACTGCCATATCTCACGAACGGATTGACCTAACCCAAAAATTCCTATAGCATCTGAAAGTAGAAACTCGCCCGATTACAACGGTATGTGTATTTTTTCCCTAGGCCATTCTGGTTAAGCGTTTGGAGCAGCAGAATTGCGAAAAATTTTCTGCCTTCTCAACCATTTCTTGGCTTCAAACTCCCATATCTCGCGAACGGATTGTCCTAACCCAAAAATTCCTGTTGCGTCTGAAAGTAGAAACTCCCCCGATTACAACGGTATGTGTATTTTTTCCCTAGGCCATTCTGGTTAAGCGTTTGGAGCAAAAGAATTGCGAAAAATTTTTTGCCTTCTCAACCATTTCTTGGCTTCAAACTCCCATATCTCGCGAACGGATTGACCTAACCCAAAAATTCCTATTGCATCTGAAAGTACAAACTCGCCCGATTACAACGGTGTGTGTATTTTTTCCCTAGGCCATTCTGGTTAAGCGTTTGGAGCAGCAGAATTGCGAAAAATTTTTTGCCTTCTCAACCATATCTTGGCTTCAAACTCCCATATCTCGCGAACGGATTGACCTAACCCAAAAATTCCTATTGCATCTGAAAGTAGAAACTAGCCCGATTACAGGGGTATGTGTATTTTCTCCCTAGGCCATTCTGGTTAACCGTTTGGAGCAGCAGAATTGCGAAAAATTTCTTGCCTTGTCAACCATTTCTTGGCTTCAAACTCCCATATCTCGCGAACGGATTGACCTAACCCAAAAATTCCTGTTGCGTCTGAAAGTAGAAACTCGCCCGATTACAACGGTATGTGTATTTTTTCCCTAGGCCACTCTGGTTAAGCGTTTGGAGCAGAAGAATTGCGAAAAATTTTTTGCCTTCTCAACCATTTCTTGGCTTCAAACTCCCATATCTCGCGAACGGATTGACCTAACCCAAACATGCCTGTTGCATCTGAAAGTAGAAACTCGCCCGATTACAACAGTATGTGTATTTTTTCCCTAGGCCATTCTGGTTAAGCGTTTGGAGCAGCAGAGGTGCGAAAAATTTGTTGTCTTCTCAACCATTTCTTAGCTTCAAACTCCCATATCTCGCGAACGGATTGACCTAACCCAAAAATTCCTGTTGCGTCTGAAAGTAGAAACTCGCCCGATTACAACGGTATGTGTATTTTTTCCCTAGGCCACTCTGGTTAAGCGTTTGGAGCAGAAGAATTGCGAAAAATTTTTTGCCTTCTCAACCATTTCTTGGCTTCAAACTCCCATATCTCGCGAACGGATTGACCTAACCCAAACATGCCTGTTGCATCTGAAAGTAGAAACTCGCCCGATTACAACGGTATGTGTATTTTTTCCCTAGGCCATTCTGGTTAAGCGTTTGGAGCAGCAGAGGTGCGAAAAATTTGTTGTCTTCTCAACCATTTCTTAGCTTCAAACTGCCATATCTCACGAACGGATTGACCTAACCCAAAAATTCCTATTGCATCTGAAAGTAGAAACTCGCCAGATTACAACGGTATGTGTATTTTTTCCCTAGGCCATTCTTGTTAAGCGTTTGGAGCAGCAGAATTGCGAAAAATTTTTTGCCTTCTCAACCATTTCTTGGCTTCAAACTCCCATATCTCGCGAACGGATTGACCTAACCCAAAAATTCCTATTGCACCTGAAAGTAGAAACTCGCCCGATTACAACGGTATGTGTATTTTTTCCCTAGGCCATTCTGGTTAAGCGTTTGGAGCAGCAGAGGTGCGAAAAATTTGTTGTCTTCTCAACCATTCCTTAGCTTCAAACTGCCATATCTCACGAACGGATTGACCTAACCCAAAAATTCCTATAGCATCTGAAAGTAGAAACTCGCCCGATTACAACGGTATGTGTATTTTTTCCCTAGGCCATTCTGGTTAAGCGTTTGGAGCAGCAGAATTGCGAAAAATTTTCTGCCTTCTCAACCATTTCTTGGCTTCAAACTCCCATATCTCGCGAACGGATTGTCCTAACCCAAAAATTCCTGTTGCGTCTGAAAGTAGAAACTCCCCCGATTACAACGGTATGTGTATTTTTTCCCTAGGCCATTCTGGTTAAGCGTTTGGAGCAAAAGAATTGCGAAAAATTTTTTGCCTTCTCAACCATTTCTTGGCTTCAAACTCCCATATCTCGCGAACGGATTGACCTAACCCAAAAATTCCTATTGCATCTGAAAGTACAAACTCGCCCGATTACAACGGTGTGTGTATTTTTTCCCTAGGCCATTCTGGTTAAGCGTTTGGAGCAGCAGAATTGCGAAAAATTTTTTGCCTTCTCAACCATATCTTGGCTTCAAACTCCCATATCTCGCGAACGGATTGACCTAACCCAAAAATTCCTATTGCATCTGAAAGTAGAAACTAGCCCGATTACAGGGGTATGTGTATTTTCTCCCTAGGCCATTCTGGTTAACCGTTTGGAGCAGCAGAATTGCGAAAAATTTCTTGCCTTGTCAACCATTTCTTGGCTTCAAACTCCCATATCTCGCGAACGGATTGACCTAACCCAAAAATTCCTGTTGCGTCTGAAAGTAGAAACTCGCCCGATTACAACGGTATGTGTATTTTTTCCCTAGGCCACTCTGGTTAAGCGTTTGGAGCAGAAGAATTGCGAAAAATTTTTTGCCTTCTCAACCATTTCTTGGCTTCAAACTCCCATATCTCGCGAACGGATTGACCTAACCCAAACATGCCTGTTGCATCTGAAAGTAGAAACTCGCCCGATTACAACAGTATGTGTATTTTTTCCCTAGGCCATTCTGGTTAAGCGTTTGGAGCAGCAGAGGTGCGAAAAATTTGTTGTCTTCTCAACCATTTCTTAGCTTCAAACTGCCATATCTCACGAACGGATTGACCTAACCCAAAAATTCCTATTGCATCTGAAAGTAGAAACTCGCCAGATTACAACGGTATGTGTATTTTTTCTCTAGGCCATTCTGGTTAAGCGTTTGGAGCAGCAGAATTGCGAAAAATTTTTTGCCTTCTCAACAATTTCTTTGCTTCAAACTCCCATATCTCGCGAACGGATTGACCTAACCCAAAAATTCCTATTGCATCTGAAAGTAGAAACTCGCCCGATTACAACGGTATGTGTATTTTTTCCCTAGGCCATTCTGGTTAAGCGTTTGGAGCAGCAGAATTGCGAAAAATTTTTTGCCTTCTCAACCATATCTTGGCTTCAAACTCCCATATCTCGCGAACGGATTGACCTAACCCAAAAATTCCTATTGCATCTGAAAGTAGAAACTAGCCCGATTACAGGGGTATGTGTATTTTCTCCCTAGGCCATTCTGGTTAACCGTTTGGAGCAGCAGAATTGCGAAAAATTTCTTGCCTTGTCAACCATTTCTTGGTTTCAAACTCCCATATCTCGCGAACGGATTGACCTAACCCAAAAATTCCTGCTGCGTCTGAAAGTAGAAACTCGCCCGATTACAACGGTATGTGTATTTTTTCCCTAGGCCACTCTGGTTAAGCGTTTGGAGCAGAAGAATTGCGAAAAATTTTTTGCCTTCTCAACCATTTCTTGGCTTCAAACTCCCATATCTCGCGAACGGATTGACCTAACCCAAACATGCCTGTTGCATCTGAAAGTAGAAACTCGCCCGATTACAACGGTATGTGTATTTTTTCCCTAGGCCATTCTTGTTAAGCGTTTGGAGCAGCAGAATTGCGAAAAATTTTTTGCCTTCTCAACCATTTCTTGGCTTCAAACTCCCATATCTCGCGAACGGATTGACCTAACCCAAAAATTCCTATTGCATCTGAAAGTAGAAACTCGCCCGATTACAACGGTATGTGTATTTTTTCCCTAGGCCATTCTGGTTAAGCGTTTGGAGCAGCAGAGGTGCGAAAAATTTGTTGTCTTCTCAACCATTTCTTAGCTTCAAACTGCCATATCTCACGAACGGATTGACCTAACCCAAAAATTCCTATAGCATCTGAAAGTAGAAACTCGCCCGATTACAACGGTATGTGTATTTTTTCCCTAGGCCATTCTGGTTAAGCGTTTGGAGCAGCAAAATTGCGAAAAATTTTCTGCCTTCTCAACCATTTCTTGGCTTCAAACTCCCATATCTCGCGAACGGATTGTCCTAACCCAAAAATTCCTGTTGCGTCTGAAAGTAGAAACTCCCCCGATTACAACGGTATGTGTATTTTTTCCCTAGGCCATTCTGGTTAAGCGTTTGGAGCAAAAGAATTGCGAAAAATTTTTTGCCTCCTCAACCATTTCTTGGCTTCAAACTCCCATATCTCGCGAACGGATTGACCTAACCCAAAAGTTCCTATTGCATCTGAAAGTAGAAGCTCGCCCGATTACAGCGGTATGTGTATTTTTTCCCTAGGCCATTCTGGTTAAGCGTTTGGAGCAGCAGAATTGCGAACAATTTTTTGCCTTCTCAACCATTCCTTGGCTTCAAACTCCCATATCTCGCGAACGGATTGACCTAACCCAAAAATTCCTGTTGCACCTGAAAGTACAAACTCGCCCGATTAAAACGCTGTGTGTATTTTTTCCCTAGGCCATTCTGGTTAAGCGTTTGGAGCAAAAGAATTACCAAAAATTTTTTGCCTCCTCAACCATTTCCTGGCTTCAAACTCCCATATCTCGCGAACGGATTGACCTAACCCAAAAATTCCTATTGCATCTGAAAGTAGAAACTCGCCCGATTACAGCGGTATGTGTATTTTCTCCCTAGGCCATTCTGTTTAACCGTTTGGAGCAGCAGAATTGCGAAAAATTTTTTGCCTTGTCAACCATTTCTAGGCTTCAAACTCCCATATCTCGCGAACGGATTGACCTAACCCAAAAATTCCTGTTGCGTCTGAAAGTAGAAACTCGCCCGATTACAACGGTATGTGTATTTTTTTCCTAGGCCATTCTGGTTAAGCGTTTGGGGCAGCAGAAATGCGAAAAATTTGTTGTCTTCTCAACCATTTCTTAGCTTCAAACACCCATATCTCGCGAACGGATTGACCTAACCCAAAAATTCCTGTTGCATCTGAAAGTAGAAACTCGCCCGATTACAACGGTATGTGTATTTTTTTCCTAGGCCATTCTGGTTGAGCGTTTGGAGCAGCAGAAGTGCGAAAAATTTGTTGTCTTCTCAACCATTTCTTAGTTTCAAACTCCCATATCTCGCGAAAGGATTGACCTAACCCAAAAATTCCTATTGCATCTGAAAGTAGAAACTCGCCCGATTACAACGGTATGTGTATTTTTTCCCTAGGCCAATCTGGTTAAGCGTTTGAAGCAGCAGAATTGCGAAAAATTTTTTGCCTTCTCAACCATTTCTTGGCTTCAAACTCCCATATCTCGCGAACGGATTGACCTAACCCAAAAATTCCTGTTGCGTCTGAAAGTAGAAACTCGCCCGATTACAACGGTATGTGTATTTTTTCCCTAGGCCATTCTGGTTATGCGTTTGGAGCAGCAGAGGTGCGAAAAATTTGTTGTCTTCTCAACCATTTCTTAGCTTCAAACTGCCATATCTCACGAACGGATTGACCTAACCCAAAAATTCCTATAGCATCTGAAAGTAGAAACTCGCCCGATTACAACGGTATGTGTATTTTTTCCCTAGGCCATTCTGGTTAAGCGTTTGGAGCAGCATAATTGCGAAAAATTTTCTGCCTTCTCAACCATTTCTTGGCTTCAAACTCCCATATCTCGCGAACGGATTGTCCTAACCCAAAAATTCCTGTTGCGTCTGAAAGTAGAAACTCCCCCGATTACAACGGTATGTGTATTTTTTCCCTAGGCCATTCTGGTTAAGCGTTTGGAGCAAAAGAATTGCGAAAAATTTTTTGCCTCCTCAACCATTTCTTGGCTTCAAACTCCCATATCTCGCGAACGGATTGACCTAACCCAAAAATTCCTATTGCATCTGAAAGTAGAAACTCGCCCGATTACAGCGGTATGTGTATTTTTTCCCTAGGCCATTCTGGTTAAGCGTTTGGAGCAGCAGAATTGCGAACAATTTTTTGCCTTCTCAACCATTCCTTGGCTTCAAACTCCCATATCTCGCGAACGGATTGACCTAACCCAAAAATTCCTGTTGCACCTGAAAGTACAAACTCGCCCGATTAAAACGCTGTGTGTATTTTTTCCCTAGGCCATTCTGGTTAAGCGTTTGGAGCAAAAAAATTACCAAAAATTGTTTGCCTCCTCAACCATTTCTTGGCTTCAAACTCCCATATCTCGCGAACGGATTGACCTAACCCAAAAATTCCTATTGCATCTGAAAGTAGAAACTCGCCCGATTACAGCGGTATGTGTATTTTCTCCCTAGGCCATTCTGTTTAACCGTTTGGAGCAGCAGAATTGCGAAAAATTTTTTGCCTTGTCAACCATTTCTAGGCTTCAAACTCCCATATCTCGCGAACGGATTGACCTAACCCAAAAATTCCTGTTGCGTCTGAAAGTAGAAACTCGCCCGATTACAACGGTATGTGTATTTTTTTCCTAGGCCATTCTGGTTAAGCGTTTGGGGCAGCAGAAATGCGAAAAATTTGTTATCTTCTCAACCATTTCTTAGCTTCAAACACCCATATCTCGCGAACGGATTGACCTAACCCAAAAATTCCTGTTGCATCTGAAAGTAGAAACTCGCCCGATTACAACGGTATGTGTATTTTTTTCCTAGGCCATTCTGGTTGAGCGTTTGGAGCAGCAGAAGTGCGAAAAATTTGTTGTCTTCTCAACCATTTCTTAGTTTCAAACTCCCATATCTCGCGAAAGGATTGACCTAACCCAAAAATTCCTATTGCATCTGAAAGTAGAAACTCGCCCGATTACAACGGTATGTGTATTTTTTCCCTAGGCCATTCTGGTTAAGCGTTTGGAGCAGAAGAATTGCGATAAATTTTTTGCCTTCTCAACCATTTCTTGGATTCAAACTCCCATATCTCGCGAACGGATTGACCTAACCCAAAAATTGCTATTGCATCTGAAAGTAGAAACTCGCCCGATTACAGCGGTATGTGTATTTTTTCCCTAGGCCATTCTGGTTAAGCGTTTGGAGCAGCAGAATTGCGAAAAATTTTTTGCCTTCTCAACCATTTCTTGGCTTCAAACTCCCATATCTCGCGAACGGATTGACCTAACCCAAAAATTCCTATTGCATCTGAAAGTAGAAACTCGCCCGATTACAACGGTATGTGTATTTTTTCCCTAGACCATTCTGGTTAAGCGTTTGGGGCAGCAGAAGTGCGAAAAATTTGTTGTCTTCTCAACCATTTCTTAGCTTCAAACTCCCATATCTCGCGAACGGATTGACCTAACCCAAAAATTCCTGTTGCATCTGAAAGTAGAAACTCGCCCGATTACAACGGTATGTGTATTTTTTCCCTAGGCCATTCTGGTTAAGCGTTTGGAGCAGCAGAATTGCGAAAAATTTTTTGCCTTCTCAACCATTTCTTTGCTTCAAACTCCCATATCTCGCGAACGGATTGACCTAACCCAAAAATTCCTGTTGCATCTGAAAGTAGAAACTCGCCCGATTACAACGGTATGTGTATTTTTTCCCTAGACCATTCTGGTTAAGCGTTTGGAGCAGCAGAAGTGCGAAAAATTTGTTGTCTTCTCAACCATTTCTTAGCTTCAAACTCCCATATCTCGCGAACGGATTGACCTAACCCAAAAATTCCTGTTGCATCTGAAAGTAGAAACTCGCCCGATTACAACGGTATGTGTATTTTTTCCCTAGGCCATTCTGGTTAAGCGTTTGGAGCAGCAGAGGTGCGAAAAATTTGTTGTCTTCTCAACCATTCCTTAGCTTCAAACTGCCATATCTCACGAACGGATTGACCTAACCCAAAAATTCCTATAGCATCTGAAAGTAGAAACTCGCCCGATTACAACGGTATGTGTATTTTTTCCCTAGGCCATTCTGGTTAAGCGTTTGGAGCAGCAGAATTGCGAAAAATTTTCTGCCTTCTCAACCATTTCTTGGCTTCAAACTCCCATATCTCGCGAACGGATTGTCCTAACCCAAAAATTCCTGTTGCGTCTGAAAGTAGAAACTCCCCCGATTACAACGGTAGGTGTATTTTTTCCCTAGGCCATTCTGGTTAAGCGTTTGGAGCAAAAGAATTGCGAAAAATTTTTTGCCTTCTCAACCATTTCTTGGCTTCAAACTCCCATATCTCGCGAACGGATTGACCTAACCCAAAAATTCCTATTGCATCTGAAAGTACAAACTCGCCCGATTACAACGGTGTTTGTATTTTTTCCCTAGGCCATTCTGGTTAAGCGTTTGGAGCAGCAGAATTGCGAAAAATTTTTTGCCTTCTCAACCATATCTTGGCTTCAAACTCCCATATCTCGCGAACGGATTGACCTAACCCAAAAATTCCTATTGTATCTGAAAGTAGAAACTAGCCCGATTACAGGGGTATGTGTATTTTCTCCCTAGGCCATTCTGGTTAACCGTTTGGAGCAGCAGAATTGCGAAAAATTTCTTGCCTTGTCAACCATTTCTTGGCTTCAAACTCCCATATCTCGCGAACGGATTGACCTAACCCAAAAATTCCTGTTGCGTCTGAAAGTAGAAACTCGCCCGATTACAACGGTATGTGTATTTTTTCCCTAGGCCACTCTGGTTAAGCGTTCGGAGCAGAAGAATTGCGAAAAATTTTTTGCCTTCTCAACCATTTCTTGGCTTCAAACTCCCATATCTCGCGAACGGATTGACCTAACCCAAACATGCCTGTTGCATCTGAAAGTAGAAACTCGCCCGATTACAACAGTATGTGTATTTTTTCCCTAGGCCATTCTGGTTAAGCGTTTGGAGCAGCAGAGGTGCGAAAAATTTGTTGTCTTCTCAACCATTTCTTAGCTTCAAACTGCCATATCTCACGAACGGATTGACCTAACCCAAAAATTCCTATTGCATCTGAAAGTAGAAACTCGCCAGATTACAACGGTATGTGTATTTTTTCTCTAGGCCATTCTGGTTAAGCGTTTGGAGCAGCAGAATTGCGAGAAATTTTTTGCCTTCTCAACAATTTCTTTGCTTCAAACTCCCATATCTCGCGAACGGATTGACCTAACCCAAAAATTCCTGTTGCGTCTGAAAATAGAAACTCGCCCGATTACAACGGTATGTGTATTTTTTCCCTAGGCCACTCTGGTTAAGCGTTTGGAGCAGAAGAATTGCGAAAACTTTTTTGCCTTCTCAACCATTTCTTGGCTTCAAACTCCCATATCTCGCGAACGGATTGACCTAACCCAAACATGCCTGTTGCATCTGAAAGTAGAAACTCGCCCGATTACAACAGTATGTGTATTTTTTCCCTAGGCCATTCTGGTTAAGCGTTTGGAGCAGCAGAGGTGCGAAAAATTTGTTGTCTTCTCAACCATTTCTTAGCTTCAAACTGCCATGTCTCACGAACGGATTGACCTAACCCAAAAATTCCTATTGCATCTGAAAGTAGAAACTCGCCAGATTACAACGGTATGTGTATTTTTTCTCTAGGCCATTCTGGTTAAGCGTTTGGAGCAGCAGAATTGCGAAAAATTTTTTGCCTTCTCAACAATTTCTTTGCTTCAAACTCCCATATCTCGCGAACGGATTGACCTAACCCAAAAATTCCTGTTGCATCTGAAAGTAGAAACTCGCCCGATTACAACGGTATGTGTATTTTTTCCCTAGGCCATTCTTGTTAAGCGTTTGGAGCAGCAGAATTGCGAAAAATTTTTTGCCTTCTCAACCATTTCTTGGCTTCAAACTCCCATATCTCGCGAACGGATTGACCTAACCCAAAAATTCCTATTGCATCTGAAAGTACAAACTCGCCCGATTACAACGGTGTGTGTATTTTTTCCCTAGGCCATTCTGGTTAAGCGTTTGGAGCAGCAGAATTGCGAAAAATTTGTTGTCTTCTCAACCATTTCTTAGCTTCAAACTCCCATATCTCGCGAAGGGATTGACCTAACCCAAAAATTCCTGTTGCATCTGAAAGTAGAAACTCCCCCGATTACAACGGTATGTGTATTTTTTCCCTAGGCCACTCTGGTTAAGCGTTTGGAGCAGCAGAATTGCGAAAAATTTTTTGCCTTCTCAACCATTTCTTGGCTTCAAACTCCCATATCTCGCGAACGGATTGACCTAACCCAAAAATTCCTGTTGCGTCTGAAAGTAGAAACTCGCCCGATTACAACGGTATGTGTATTTTTTGCCTATACCATTCTGGTTAAGCGTTTGGAGCAGCAGAAGTGCGAAAAATTTGTTGTCTTCTCAACCATTTCTTAGCTTCAAACTCCCATATCTCGCGAACGGATTGACCTAACCCAAAAATTCCTATTGCATCTGAAAGTCGAATCTCGCCCGATTACAACGGTATGTGTATTTTTTCCCTAGGCCACTCTGGTTAAGCGTTTGGAGCAGAAGAATTGCGAAAAATTTTTTGCCTTCTCAACCATTTCTTGGCTTCAAACTCCCATATCTCGCGAACGGATTGACCTAACCCAAAAATTCCTATTGCATCTGAAAGTAGAAACTAGCCCGATTACAGGGGTATGTGTATTTTCTCCCTAGGCCATTCTGGTTAACCGTTTGGAGCAGCAGAATTGCGAAAAATTTCTTGCCTTGTCAACCATTTCTTGGCTTCAAACTCCCATATCTCGCGAACGGATTGACCTAACCCAAAAATTCCTGTTGCGTCTGAAAATAGAAACTCGCCCGATTACAACGGTATGTGTATTTTTTCCCTAGGCCACTCTGGTTAAGCGTTTGGAGCAGAAGAATTGCGAAAAATTTTTTGCCTTCTCAACCATTTCTTGGCTTCAAACTCCCATATCTCGCGAACGGATTGACCTAACCCAAAAATTCCTATTGCATCTGAAAGTAGAAACTAGCCCGATTACAGGGGTATGTGTATTTTCTCCCTAGGCCATTCTGGTTAACCGTTTGGAGCAGCAGAATTGCGAAAAATTTCTTGCCTTGTCAACCATTTCTTGGCTTCAAACTCCCATATCTCGCGAACGGATTGACCTAACCCAAAAATTCCTGTTGCGTCTGAAAATAGAAACTCGCCCGATTACAACGGTATGTGTATTTTTTCCCTAGGCCACTCTGGTTAAGCGTTTGGAGCAGAAGAATTGCGAAAAATTTTTTGCCTTCTCAACCATTTCTTGGCTTCAAACTCCCATATCTCGCGAACGGATTGACCTAACCCAAACATGCCTGTTGCATCTGAAAGTAGAAACTCGCCCGATTACAACAGTATGTGTATTTTTTCCCTAGGCCATTCTGGTTAAGCGTTTGGAGCAGCAGAGGTGCGAAAAATTTGTTGTCTTCTCAACCATTTCTTAGCTTCAAACTGCCATATCTCACGAACGGATTGACCTAACCCAAAAATTCCTATTGCATCTGAAAGTAGAAACTCGCCAGATTACAACGGTATGTGTATTTTTTCTCTAGGCCATTCTGGTTAAGCGTTTGGAGCAGCAGAATTGCGAAAAATTTTTTGCCTTCTCAACAATTTCTTTGCTTCAAACTCCCATATCTCGCGAACGGATTGACCTAACCCAAAAATTCCTGTTGCATCTGAAAGTAGAAACTCGCCCGATTACAACGGTATGTGTATTTTTTCCCTAGGCCATTCTTGTTAAGCGTTTGGAGCAGCAGAATTGCGAAAAATTTTTTGCCTTCTCAACCATTTCTTGGCTTCAAACTCCCATATCTCGCGAACGGATTGACCTAACCCAAAAATTCCTATTGCATCTGAAAGTACAAACTCGCCCGATTACAACGGTGTGTGTATTTTTTCCCTAGGCCATTCTGGTTAAGCGTTTGGAGCAGCAGAATTGCGAAAAATTTTTTGCCTTCTCAACCATATCTTGGCTTCAAACTCCCATATCTCGCGAACGGATTGACCTAACCCAAAAATTCCTATTGCATCTGAAAGTAGAAACTAGCCCGATTACAGGGGTATGTGTATTTTCTCCCTAGGCCATTCTGGTTAACCGTTTGGAGCAGCAGAATTGCGAAAAATTTCTTGCCTTGTCAACCATTTCTTGGTTTCAAACTCCCATATCTCGCGAACGGATTGACCTAACCCAAAAATTCCTGTTGCGTCTGAAAGTAGAAACTCGCCCGATTACAACGGTATGTGTATTTTTTCCCTAGGCCATTCTGGTTAAGCGTTTGGAGCAGCAGAATTGCGAAAAATTTTCTGCCTCCTCAACCATTTCTTGGCTTCAAACTCCCATATCTCGCGAACGGATTGTCCTAACCCAAAAATTCCTGTTGCGTCTGAAAGTAGAAACTCCCCCGATTACAACGGTATGTGTATTTTTTCCCTAGGCCATTCTGGTTAAGCGTTTGGAGCAAAAGAATTGCGAAAAATTTTTTGCCTTCTCAACCATTTCTTGGCTTCAAACTCCCATATCTCGCGAACGGATTGACCTAACCCAAACATGCCTGTTGCGTCTGAAAGTAGAAACTCGCCCGATTACAACGGTATGTGTATTTTTTCCCTAGGCCATTCTGGTCAAGCGTTTGGAGCAGCAGAGGTGCGAAAAATTTGTTGTCTTCTCAACCATTTCTTAGTTTCAAACTGCCATATCTCACGAACGGATTGACCTAACCCAAAAATTCCTATTGCATCTGAAAGTAGAAACTCGCCCGATTACAACGGTATGTGTATTTTTTCCCTAGGCCAATCTGGTTAAGCGTTTGGTGCAGCAGAATTGCGAAAAATTTTTTGCCTTCTCAACCATTTCTTTGCTTCAAACTCCCATATCTCGCGAACGGATTGACCTAACCCAAAAATTCCTGTTGCATCTGAAAGTAGAAACTCGCCCGATTACAACGGTATGTGTATTTTTTCCCTAGGCCATTCTTGTTAAGCGTTTGGTGCAGCAGAATTGCGAAAAATTTTTTGCCTTCTCAACCATTTCTTGGCTTCAAACTCCCATATCTCGCGAACGGATTGACCTAAACCAAAAATTCCTGTTGCGTCTGAAAGTAGAAACTCCCCCGATTACAACGGTATGTGTATTTTTTCCCTAGGCCATTCTGGTTAAGCGTTTGGAGCAAAAGAATTACCAAAAATTTTTTGCCTCCTCAACCATTTCTTGGCTTCAAACTCCCATATCTCGCGAACGGATTGACCTAACCCAAAAATTCCTATTGCATCTGAAAGTAGAAACTCGCCCGATTACAGCGGTATGTGTATTTCTTCCCTAGGCCATTCTGGTTAAGCGTTTGGAGCAGCAAAATTGCGAACAATTTTTTGCCTCCTCAACCATTTCTTGGCTTCAAACTCCCATATCTCGCGAACGGATTGACCTAACCCAAAAATTCCTATTGCATCTGAAAGTAGAAACTCGCCCGATTACAGCGGTATGTGTATTTTCTCCCTAGGCCATTCTGTTTAACCGTTTGGAGCAGCAGAATTGCGAAAAATTTTTTGCCTTGTCAACCATTTCTAGGCTTCAAACTCCCATATCTCGCGAACGGATTGACCTAACCCAAAAATTCCTGTTGCGTCTGAAAGTAGAAACTCGCCCGATTACAACGGTATGTGTATTTTTTCCCTAGGCCATTCTGGTTATGCGTTTGGAGCAGCAGAAGTGCGAAAAATTTGTTGTCTTCTCAACCATTTCTTAGCTTCAAACTCCCATATCTCGCGAACGGATTGACCTAACCCAAAAATTCCTGTTGCATCTGAAAGTAGAAACTCTCCCGATTACAACGGTATGTGTATTTTTTCCCTAGGCCATTCTGGTTAAGCGTTTGGAGCAGCAGAGGTGCGAAAAATTTGTTGTCTTCTCAACCATTCCTTAGCTTCAAACTGCCATATCTCACGAACGGATTGACCTAACCCAAAAATTCCTATAGCATCTGAAAGTAGAAACTCGCCCGATTACAACGGTATGTGTATTTTTTCCCTAGGCCATTCTGGTTAAGCGTTTGGAGCAGCAGAATTGCGAAAAATTTTCTGCCTTCTCAACCATTTCTTGGCTTCAAACTCCCATATCTCGCGAACGGATTGTCCTAACCCAAAAATTCCTGTTGCGTCTGAAAGTAGAAACTCCCCCGATTACAACGGTAGGTGTATTTTTTCCCTAGGCCATTCTGGTTAAGCGTTTGGAGCAAAAGAATTGCGAAAAATTTTTTGCCTTCTCAACCATTTCTTGGCTTCAAACTCCCATATCTCGCGAACGGATTGACCTAACCCAAAAATTCCTATTGCATCTGAAAGTACAAACTCGCCCGATTACAACGGTGTTTGTATTTTTTCCCTAGGCCATTCTGGTTAAGCGTTTGGAGCAGCAGAATTGCGAAAAATTTTTTGCCTTCTCAACCATATCTTGGCTTCAAACTCCCATATCTCGCGAACGGATTGACCTAACCCAAAAATTCCTATTGCATCTGAAAGTAGAAACTAGCCCGATTACAGGGGTATGTGTATTTTCTCCCTAGGCCATTCTGGTTAACCGTTTGGAGCAGCAGAATTGCGAAAAATTTCTTGCCTTGTCAACCATTTCTTGGCTTCAAACTCCCATATCTCGCGAACGGATTGACCTAACCCAAAAATTCCTGTTGCGTCTGAAAGTAGAAACTCGCCCGATTACAACGGTATGTGTATTTTTTCCCTAGGCCGCTCTGGTTAAGCGTTCGGAGCAGAAGAATTGCGAAAAATTTTTTGCCTTCTCAACCATTTCTTGGCTTCAAACTCCCATATCTCGCGAACGGATTGACCTAACCCAAAAATTCCTATTGCATCTGAAAGTAGAAACTCGCCAGATTACAACGGTATGTGTATTTTTTCTCTAGGCCATTCTGGTTAAGCGTTTGGAGCAGCTGAATTGCGAGATATTTTTTGCCTTCTCAACAATTTCTTTGCTTCAAACTCCCATATCTCGCGAACGGATTGACCTAACCCAAAAATTCCTGTTGCGTCTGAAAATAGAAACTCGCCCGATTACAACGGTATGTGTATTTTTTCCCTAGGCCACTCTGGTTAAGCGTTTGGAGCAGAAGAATTGCGAAAACTTTTTTGCCTTCTCAACCATTTCTTGGCTTCAAACTCCCATATCTCGCGAACGGATTGACCTAACCCAAACATGCCTGTTGCATCTGAAAGTAGAAACTCGCCCGATTACAACAGTATGTGTATTTTTTCCCTAGGCCATTCTGGTTAAGCGTTTGGAGCAGCAGAGGTGCGAAAAATTTGTTGTCTTCTCAACCATTTCTTAGCTTCAAACTGCCATGTCTCACGAACGGATTGACCTAACCCAAAAATTCCTATTGCATCTGAAAGTAGAAACTCGCCAGATTACAACGGTATGTGTATTTTTTCTCTAGGCCATTCTGGTTAAGCGTTTGGAGCAGCAGAATTGCGAAAAATTTTTTGCCTTCTCAACAATTTCTTTGCTTCAAACTCCCATATCTCGCGAACGGATTGACCTAACCCAAAAATTCCTGTTGCATCTGAAAGTAGAAACTCGCCCGATTACAACGGTATGTGTATTTTTTCCCTAGGCCATTCTTGTTAAGCGTTTGGAGCAGCAGAATTGCGAAAAATTTTTTGCCTTCTCAACCATTTCTTGGCTTCAAACTCCCATATCTCGCGAACGGATTGACCTAACCCAAAAATTCCTATTGCATCTGAAAGTACAAACTCGCCCGATTACAACGGTGTGTGTATTTTTTCCCTAGGCCATTCTGGTTAAGCGTTTGGAGCAGCAGAATTGCGAAAAATTTGTTGTCTTCTCAACCATTTCTTAGCTTCAAACTCCCATATCTCGCGAAGGGATTGACCTAACCCAAAAATTCCTGTTGCATCTGAAAGTAGAAACTCCCCCGATTACAACGGTATGTGTATTTTTTCCCTAGGCCACTCTGGTTAAGCGTTTGGAGCAGCAGAATTGCGAAAAATTTTTTGCCTTCTCAACCATTTCTTGGCTTCAAACTCCCATATCTCGCGAACGGATTGACCTAACCCAAAAATTCCTGTTGCGTCTGAAAGTAGAAACTCGCCCGATTACAACGGTATGTGTATTTTTTGCCTATAACATTCTGGTTAAGCGTTTGGAGCAGCAGAAGTGCGAAAAATTTGTTGTCTTCTCAACCATTTCTTAGCTTCAAACTCCCATATCTCGCGAACGGATTGACCTAACCCAAAAATTCCTATTGCATCTGAAAGTCGAATCTCGCCCGATTACAACGGTATGTGTATTTTTTCCCTAGGCCACTCTGGTTAAGCGTTTGGAGCAGAAGAATTGCGAAAAATTTTTTGCCTTCTCAACCATTTCTTGGCTTCAAACTCCCATATCTCGCGAACGGATTGACCTAACCCAAAAATTCCTATTGCATCTGAAAGTAGAAACTAGCCCGATTACAGGGGTATGTGTATTTTCTCCCTAGGCCATTCTGGTTAACCGTTTGGAGCAGCAGAATTGCGAAAAATTTCTTGCCTTGTCAACCATTTCTTGGCTTCAAACTCCCATATCTCGCGAACGGATTGACCTAACCCAAAAATTCCTGTTGCGTCTGAAAATAGAAACTCGCCCGATTACAACGGTATGTGTATTTTTTCCCTAGGCCACTCTGGTTAAGCGTTTGGAGCAGAAGAATTGCGAAAAATTTTTTGCCTTCTCAACCATTTCTTGGCTTCAAACTCCCATATCTCGCGAACGGATTGACCTAACCCAAACATGCCTGTTGCATCTGAAAGTAGAAACTCGCCCGATTACAACAGTATGTGTATTTTTTCCCTAGGCCATTCTGGTTAAGCGTTTGGAGCAGCAGAGGTGCGAAAAATTTGTTGTCTTCTCAACCATTTCTTAGCTTCAAACTGCCATATCTCACGAACGGATTGACCTAACCCAAAAATTCCTATTGCATCTGAAAGTAGAAACTCGCCAGATTACAACGGTATGTGTATTTTTTCTCTAGGCCATTCTGGTTAAGCGTTTGGAGCAGCAGAATTGCGAAAAATTTTTTGCCTTCTCAACAATTTCTTTGCTTCAAACTCCCATATCTCGCGAACGGATTGACCTAACCCAAAAATTCCTGTTGCATCTGAAAGTAGAAACTCGCCCGATTACAACGGTATGTGTATTTTTTCCCTAGGCCATTCTTGTTAAGCGTTTGGAGCAGCAGAATTGCGAAAAATTTTTTGCCTTCTCAACCATTTCTTGGCTTCAAACTCCCATATCTCGCGAACGGATTGACCTAACCCAAAAATTCCTATTGCATCTGAAAGTACAAACTCGCCCGATTACAACGGTGTGTGTATTTTTTCCCTAGGCCATTCTGGTTAAGCGTTTGGAGCAGCAGAATTGCGAAAAATTTTTTGCCTTCTCAACCATATCTTGGCTTCAAACTCCCATATCTCGCGAACGGATTGACCTAACCCAAAAATTCCTATTGCATCTGAAAGTAGAAACTAGCCCGATTACAGGGGTATGTGTATTTTCTCCCTAGGCCATTCTGGTTAACCGTTTGGAGCAGCAGAATTGCGAAAAATTTCTTGCCTTGTCAACCATTTCTTGGTTTCAAACTCCCATATCTCGCGAACGGATTGACCTAACCCAAAAATTCCTGTTGCGTCTGAAAGTAGAAACTCGCCCGATTACAACGGTATGTGTATTTTTTCCCTAGGCCATTCTGGTTAAGCGTTTGGAGCAGCAGAATTGCGAAAAATTTTCTGCCTTCTCAACCATTTCTTGGCTTCAAACTCCCATATCTCGCGAACGGATTGTCCTAACCCAAAAATTCCTGTTGCGTCTGAAAGTAGAAACTCCCCCGATTACAACGGTATGTGTATTTTTTCCCTAGGCCATTCTGGTTAAGCGTTTGGAGCAAAAGAATTGCGAAAAATTTTTTGCCTTCTCAACCATTTCTTGGCTTCAAACTCCCATATCTCGCGAACGGATTGACCTAACCCAAACATGCCTGTTGCGTCTGAAAGTAGAAACTCGCCCGATTACAACGGTATGTGTATTTTTTCCCTAGGCCATTCTGGTCAAGCGTTTGGAGCAGCAGAGGTGCGAAAAATTTGTTGTCTTCTCAACCATTTCTTAGTTTCAAACTGCCATATCTCACGAACGGATTGACCTAACCCAAAAATTCCTATTGCATCTGAAAGTAGAAACTCGCCCGATTACAACGGTATGTGTATTTTTTCCCTAGGCCAATCTGGTTAAGCGTTTGGTGCAGCAGAATTGCGAAAAATTTTTTGCCTTCTCAACCATTTCTTTGCTTCAAACTCCCATATCTCGCGAACGGATTGACCTAACCCAAAAATTCCTGTTGCATCTGAAAGTAGAAACTCGCCCGATTACAACGGTATGTGTATTTTTTCCCTAGGCCATTCTTGTTAAGCGTTTGGTGCAGCAGAATTGCGAAAAATTTTTTGCCTTCTCAACCATTTCTTGGCTTCAAACTCCCATATCTCGCGAACGGATTGACCTAAACCAAAAATTCCTGTTGCGTCTGAAAGTAGAAACTCCCCCGATTACAACGGTATGTGTATTTTTTCCCTAGGCCATTCTGGTTAAGCGTTTGGAGCAAAAGAATTACCAAAAATTTTTTGCCTCCTCAACCATTTCTTGGCTTCAAACTCCCATATCTCGCGAACGGATTGACCTAACCCAAAAATTCCTATTGCATCTGAAAGTAGAAACTCGCCCGATTACAGCGGTATGTGTATTTCTTCCCTAGGCCATTCTGGTTAAGCGTTTGGAGCAGCAAAATTGCGAACAATTTTTTGCCTCCTCAACCATTTCTTGGCTTCAAACTCCCATATCTCGCGAACGGATTGACCTAACCCAAAAATTCCTATTGCATCTGAAAGTAGAAACTCGCCCGATTACAGCGGTATGTGTATTTTCTCCCTAGGCCATTCTGTTTAACCGTTTGGAGCAGCAGAATTGCGAAAAATTTTTTGCCTTGTCAACCATTTCTAGGCTTCAAACTCCCATATCTCGCGAACGGATTGACCTAACCCAAAAATTCCTGTTGCGTCTGAAAGTAGAAACTCGCCCGATTACAACGGTATGTGTATTTTTTCCCTAGGCCATTCTGGTTATGCGTTTGGAGCAGCAGAAGTGCGAAAAATTTGTGGTCTTCTCAACCATTTCTTAGCTTCAAACTCCCGTATCTCGCGAACGGATTGACCTAACCCAAAAATTCCTGTTGCATCTGAAAGTAGAAACTCGCCCGATTACAACGGTATGTGTATTTTTTCCCTAGGCCATTCTGGTTAAGCGTTTGGAGCAGAAGAATTGCGATAAATTTTTTGCCTTCTCAACCATTTCTTGGATTCAAACTCCCATATCTCGCGAACGGATTGACCTAACCCAAAAATTCCTATTGCATCTGAAAGTAGAAACTCGCCCGATTACAGCGGTATGTGTATTTTTTCCCTAGGCCATTCTGGTTAAGCGTTTGGAGCAGCAGAATTGCGAAAAATTTTTTGCCTTCTCAACCATTTCTTGGCTTCAAACTCCCATATCTCGCGAACGGATTGACCTAACCCAAAAATTCCTATTGCATCTGAAAGTAGAAACTCGCCCGATTACAACGGTATGTGTATTTTTTCCCTAGACCATTCTGGTTAAGCGTTTGGAGCAGCAGAAGTGCGAAAAATTTGTTGTCTTCTCAACCATTTCTTAGCTTCAAACACCCATATCTCGCGAACGGATTGACCTAACCCAAAAATTCCTGTTGCATCTGAAAGTAGAAACTCGCCCGATTACAACGGTATGTGTATTTTTTCCCTAGGCCATTCTGGTTAAGCGTTTGGAGCAGCAGAATTGCGAAAAATTTTTTGCCTTCTCAACCATTTCTTTGCTTCAATCTCCCATATCTCGCGAACGGATTGACCTAACCCAAAAATTCCTGTTGCATCTGAAAGTAGAAACTCGCCCGATTACAACGGTGTGTGTATTTTTTCCCTAGACCATTCTGGTTAAGCGTTTGGAGCAGCAGAAGTGAGAAAAATTTGTTGTCTTCTCAACCATTTCTTAGCTTCAAACTCCCATATCTCGCGAACGGATTGACCTAACCCAAAAATTCCTGTTGCATCTGAAAGTAGAAACTCGCCCGATTACAACGGTATGTGTATTTTTTCCCTAGGCCATTCTGGTTAAGCGTTTGGAGCAGCAGAATTGCGAAAAATTTTTTGCCTTCTCAACCATTTCTTTGCTTCAATCTCCCATATCTCGCGAACGGATTGACCTAACCCAAAAATTCCTGTTGCATCTGAAAGTAGAAACTCGCCCGATTACAACGGTATGTGTATTTTTTCCCTAGACCATTCTGGTTAAGCGTTTGGAGCAGCAGAAGTGCGAAAAATTTGTTGTCTTCTCAACCATTTCTTAGCTTCAAACTCCCATATCTCGCGAACGGATTGACCTAACCCAAAAATTCCTGTTGCATCTGAAAGTAGAAACTCGCCCGATTACAACGGTATGTGTATTTTTTCCCTAGGCCATTCTGGTTAAGCGTTTGGAGCAGCAGAATTGCGAAAAATTTTTTGCCTTCTCAACCATTTCTTTGCTTCAAACTCCCATATCTCGCGAACGGATTGACCTAACCCAAAAATTCCTGTTGCATCTGAAAGTAGAAACTCGCCCGATTACAACGGTATGTGTATTTTTTCCCTAGGCCATTCTTGTTAAGCGTTTGGAGCAGCAGAATTGCGAAAAATTTTTTGCCTTCTCAACCATTTCTTGGCTTCAAACTCCCATATCTCGCGAACGGATTGACATAACCCAAAAATTCCTATTGCATCTGAAAGTAGAAACTAGCCCGATTACAGCGGTATGTGTATTTTTTCCCTAGGCCATTCTGGTTAAGCGTTTGGAGCAGCAGAATTGCGAAAAATTTTTTGCCTTCTCAACCATTTCTTGGCTTCAAACTCCCATATCTCGCGAACGGATTGACCTAACCCAAAAATTCCTATTGCATCTGAAAGTAGAAACTCGCCCGATTACAACGGTATGTGTATTTTTTCCCTAGGCCATTCTGGTTAAGCGTTTGGAGCAGCAGAATTGCGAAAAATTTTTTGCCTTCTCAACCATTTCTTTGCTTCAAACTCCCATATCTCGCGAACGGATTGACCTAACCCAAAAATTCCTGTTGCATCTGAAAGTAGAAACTCGCCCGATTACAACGGTATGTGTATTTTTTCCCTAGGCCATTCTTGTTAAGCGTTTGGAGCAGCAGAATTGCGAAAAATTTTTTGCCTTCTCAACCATTTCTTGGCTTCAAACTCCCATATCTCGCGAACGGATTGACATAACCCAAAAATTCCTATTGCATCTGGAAGAAGAAACTAGCCCGATTACAGGGGTATGTGTATTTTCTCCCTAGGCCATTCTGGTTAACCGTTTGGAGCAGCAGAATTGCGAAAAATTTTTTGCCTTGTCAACCATTTCTTGGCTTCAAACTCCCATATCTCGCGAACGGATTGACCTAACCCAAAAATTCCTGTTGCGTCTGAAAGTAGAAACTCGCCCGATTACAACGGTATGTGTATTTTTTTCCTAGGCCATTCTGGTTAAGCGTTTGGAGCCGCAGAAGTGCGAAAAATTTGTTGTCTTCTCAACCATTTCTTAGCTTCAAACTCCCATATCTCGCGAACGGATTGACCTAACCCAAAAATTCCTGTTGCATCTGAAAGTAGAAACTCCCCCGATTACAACGGTCTGTGTATTTTTTCCCTAGGCCATTCTAGTTAAGCGTTTGGAGCAGCAGAATTGCGAAAAATTTTTTGCCTTCTCAACCATTTCTTGGCTTCAAACTCCCATATCTCGCGAACGGATTGACCTAACCCAAAAATTCCTATTGCATCTGAAAGTAGAAACTCGCCCGATTACAGCGGTATGTGTATTTTTTCCCTAGGCCAATCTGGTTAAGCGTTTGGAGCAGCAGAATTGCGAAAAATTTTTTGCCTTCTCAACCATTTCTTGGCTTCAAACTCCCATATCTCGCGAACGGATTGACCTAACCCAAAAATTCCTATTGCATCTGAAAGTAGAAACTCGCCCGATTACAACGGTATGTGTATTTTTTCCCTAGACCATTCTGGTTAAGCGTTTGGAGCAGCAGAAGTGCGAAAAATTTGTTGTCTTCTCAACCATTTCTTAGCTTCAAACTCCCATATCTCGCGAACGGATTGACCTAACCCAAAAATTCCTGTTGCATCTGAAAGTAGAAACTCGCCCGATTACAACGGTATGTGTATTTTTTCCCTAGGCCATTCTTGTTAAGCGTTTGGAGCAGCAGAATTGCGAAAAATTTTTTGCCTTCTCAACCATTTCTTGGCTTCAAACTCCCATATCTCGCGAACGGATTGACATAACCCAAAAATTCCTATTGCATCTGAAAGTAGAAACTAGCCCGATTACAGCGGTATGTGTATTTTTTCCCTAGGCCATTCTGGTTAAGCGTTTGGAGCAGCAGAATTGCGAAAAATTTTTTGCCTTCTCAACCATTTCTTGGCTTCAAACTCCCATATCTCGCGAACGGATTGACCTAACCCAAAAATTCCTATTGCATCTGAAAGTAGAAACTCGCCCGATTACAACGGTATGTGTATTTTTTCCCTAGACCATTCTGGTTAAGCGTTTGGAGCAGCAGAAGTGCGAAAAATTTGTTGTCTTCTCAACCATTTCTTAGCTTCAAACTCCCATATCTCGCGAACGGATTGACCTAACCCAAAAATTCCTGTTGCATCTGAAAGTAGAAACTCGCCCGATTACAACGGTATGTGTATTTTTTCCCTAGGCCATTCTGGTTAAGCGTTTGGAGCAGCAGAATTGCGAAAAATTTTTTGCCTTCTCAACCATTTCTTTGCTTCAAACTCCCATATCTCGCGAACGGATTGACCTAACCCAAAAATTCCTGTTGCATCTGAAAGTAGAAACTCGCCCGATTACAACGGTATGTGTATTTTTTCCCTAGACCATTCTGGTTAAGCGTTTGGAGCAGCAGAAGTGCGAAAAATTTGTTGTCTTCTCAACCATTTCTTAGCTTCAAACTCCCATATCTCGCGAACGGATTGACCTAACCCAAAAATTCCTGTTGCATCTGAAAGTAGAAACTCGCCCGATTACAACGGTATGTGTATTTTTTCCCTAGGCCATTCTGGTTAAGCGTTTGGAGCAGCAGAATTGCGAAAAATTTTTTGCCTTCTCAACCATTTCTTTGCTTCAAACTCCCATATCTCGCGAACGGATTGACCTAACCCAAAAATTCCTGTTGCATCTGAAAGTAGAAACTCGCCCGATTACAACGGTATGTGTATTTTTTCCCTAGGCCATTCTTGTTAAGCGTTTGGAGCAGCAGAATTGCGAAAAATGTTTTGCCTTCTCAACCATTTCTTGGCTTCAAACTCCCATATCTCGCGAACGGATTGACATAACCCAAAAATTCCTATTGCATCTGAAAGTAGAAACTAGCCCGATTACAGGGGTATGTGTATTTTCTTCCTAGGCCATTCTGGTTAACCGTTTGGAGCAGCAGAATTGCGAAAAATTTTTTGCCTTGTCAACCGTTTCTTGGCTTCAAACTCCCATATCTCGCGAACGGATTGACCTAACCCAAAAATTCCTGTTGCGTCTGAAAGTAGAAACTCGCCCGATTACAACGGTATGTGTATTTTTTTCCTAGGCCTTTCTGGTTAAGCGTTTGGAGCAGCAGAAGTGCGAAAAATTTGTTGTCTTCTCAACCATTTCTTAGCTTCAAACTCCCATATCTCGCGAACGGATTGACCTAACCCAAAAATTCCTGTTGCATCTGAAAGTAGAAACTCCCCCGATTACAACGGTCTGTGTATTTTTTCCCTAGGCCATTCTAGTTAAGCGTTTGGAGCAGCAGAATTGCGAAAAATTTTTTGCCTTCTCAACCATTTCTTGGCTTTAAACTCCCATATCTCGCGAACGGATTGACCTAACCCAAAAATTCCTATTGCATCTGAAAGTAGAAACTCGCCCGATTACAGCGGTATGTGTATTTTTTCCCTAGGCCAATCTGGTTAAGCGTTTGGAGCAGCAGAATTGCGAAAAATTTTTTGCCTTCTCAACCATTTCTTGGCTTCAAACTCCCATATCTCGCGAACGGATTGACCTAACCCAAAAATTCCTATTGCATCTGAAAGTAGAAACTCGCCCGATTACAACGGTATGTGTATTTTTTCCCTAGACCATTCTGGTTAAGCGTTTGGAGCAGCAGAAGTGCGAAAAATTTGTTGTCTTCTCAACCATTTCTTAGCTTCAAACTCCCATATCTCGCGAACGGATTGACCTAACCCAAAAATTCCTGTTGCACCTGAAAGTAGAAACTCGCCCGATTACAACGGTATGTGTATTTTTTCCCTAGGCCATTCTGGTTAAGCGTTTGGAGCAGCAGAATTGCAAAAAATTTTTTGCCTTCTCAACCATTTCTTTGCTTCAAACTCCCATATCTCGCGAACGGATTGACCTAACCCAAAAATTCCTGTTGCATCTGAAAGTAGAAACTCGCCCGATTACAACGGTATGCGTATTTTTTCCCTAGGCCATTCTTGTTAAGCGTTTGGAGCAGCAGAATTGCGAAAAATTTTTTGCCTTCTCAACCATTTCTTGGCTTCAAACTCCCATATCTCGCGAACGGATTGACCTAACCCAAAAATTCCTATTGCATCTGAAAGTAGAAACTAGCCCGATTACAGGGGTATGTGTATTTTTTCCCTAGGCCATTCTGGTTAAGCGTTTGGAGCAGCAGAATTGCGAAAAATTTTTTGCCTTCTCAACCATTTCTTGGCTTCAAACTCCCATATCTCGCGAACGGATTGACCTAACCCAAAAATTCCTGTTGTGTCTGAAAGTAGAAACTCGCCAGATTTCAACGGTATGTGTATTTTTTCCCTAGGCCATTATGGTTAAGCGTTTGGAGCAGCAGAATTGCGAAAAATTTTCTGCCTTCTCAACCATTTCTTAGCTTCAAACTCCCATATCTCGCGAACGGATTGTCCTAACCCAAAAATTCCTGTTGCGTCTGAAAGTAGATACTCCCCCGATTACAACGGTATGTGTATTTTTTCCCTAGGCCATTCTGGTTAAGCGTTTGGAGCAGAAGAATTGCGAAAAATTTTTTGCCTTCTCAACCATTTCTTGGCTTCAAACTCCCATATCACGCGAACCGATTGACCTAACCCAAAAATTCCTATTGCATCTGAAAGTCGAATCTCGCCCGATTACAACGGTATGTGTATTTTTTCCCTAGGCCATTCTGGTTAAGCGTTTGGAGCAGCAGAATTGCGAAAAATTTGTTGTCTTCTCAACCATTTCTTAGCTTCAAACTCCCATATCTCGCGAACGGATTGACCTAACCCAAAAATTCCTATTGCATCTGAAAGTCGAATCTCGCCCGATTACAACGGTATTTGTATTTTTTCCCTAGGCCATTCTGGTTAAGCGTTTGGAGCAGCAGAAGTGCGAAAAATTTGTTGTCTTCTCAACCATTTCTTAGTTTCAAACTCCCATATCTCGCGGACGGATTGACCTAACCCAAAAATTCCTGTTGCATCTGATAGTAGAAACTCCCCCGATTACAACGGTATGTGCATTTTTTCCCTAGGCCATTCTGGTTAAGCGTTTGGAGCAGCAGAATTGCGAAAAATTTTTTGCCTTCTCAACCATTTCTTGGCTTCAAACTCCCATATCTCGCGAACGGATTGACCTAACCCAAAAATTCCTATTGCATCTGAAAGTAGAAACTCGCCCGATTACAGCGGTATGTGTATTTTTTCCCTAGGCCACTCTGGTTAAGCGTTTGGAGCAGCAGAATTGCGAAAAATTTTTTGCCTTCTCAACCATTTCTTGGCTTCAAACTCCCATATCTCGCGAACGGATTGACCTAACCCAAAAATTCCTGTTGCGTCTGAAAGTAGAAACTCGCCCGATTACAACGGTATGTGTATTTTTTCCCTAGGCCATTCTGGTTAAGCGTTTGGAGCAGCAGAATTGCGAAAAATTTTTTGCCTTCTCAACCATTTCTTGGCTTCAAACTCCCATATCTCGCGAACGGATTGACCTAACCCAAAAATTCCTGTTGCGTCTGAAAGTAGAAACTCGTCAGATTTCAACGGTATGTTTTTTTTTTCCCTAGGCCATTCTGGTTAAGCATTTGCAGCAGCAGAATTGCGAAAAAATTTTTGCCTTCTCAAACATTTCATGGCTTCAAACTCCCATATCTCGCGAACGGATTGACCTAACCCAAAAACTCCTGTTGCATCTGAAAGTAGAAACTCGCCCGATTACAACGGTATGCGTATTTTTTCCCTAGGCCACTCTGGTTAAGCGTTTGGAGCAGCAGAATTGCGGAAAATTTGTTCTCTCCTCAACCATTTCTTAGCTTCAAACTCCCATATCTCGCGAACGGATTGACCTAACCCAAAAATTCCTATTGAATTTGAAAGTAGAAACTCGTCCGATTACAACGGTACGTGTATTTTTCCCCTAGGCCATTCTGGTTAAGCGTTTGGAGCAGCAGAAGTACGAAAAATTTGTTGTCTTCTCAACCATTTCTTAGCTTCAAACTCCCATATCTCGCGAACGGATTGACCTAACGCAAAAATTCCTATTGTAACTGAAAGTAGAAACTCGTCCGATTACAACGGTATGGGTATTTTTCCCCTAGGCCATTCTGGTTAAGCGTTTGGGCAATCAGAATTGCGTAAAATTTTTTGCCTTCTCAACCATTTCTTGGCTTCAAACTCCCATATCTCGCGAACGGATTGACCTTACCCAAAAATTCCTATTGCATCTGAAAGTAGAAACTCGCCCGATTACAACGGTAAGTGTATTTTTTCCCTAGGCCATTCTGGTTAAGCGTTTGGAGCAGCAGAAGTGCGAAAAATTTGTTGTCTCCTCAACCACTTCTTAGCTTCAAATTCCCATATCTCGCGAACGGATTGACCTAACCCAAAAATTCCTGTTGTGTCTGAAAGTAGAAACACGCCAGATTTCAACGGTATGTGTATTTTTTCCCTAGGCCATTCTGGTTAAGCGTTTGGAGCAGCAGAAGTGCGAAAAATTTTTTGCCTTCTCAACCATTTCTTAGCTTCAAACTCCCATATCTCGCGAACGGATTGACCTAACCCAAAAATTCCTATTGCATTTGAAAGTAGAAACTCGTCCGATTGCAACGGTACGTGTATTTTTCCCCTAGGCCATTCTGGTTAAGCGTTTGGGGCATCAGAATTGCGAAAAATTTTTTGCCTTCTCAACCATTTCTTGGCTTCAAACTCCCATATCTCGCGAACGGATTGACCTAACCCAAAAATTCCTGTTGTGTCTGAAAGTAGAAACTCGCCAGATTTCAACGGTATGTGTATTTTTTCCCTAGGCCATTATGGTTAAGCGTTTGGAGCAGCAGAAGTGCGAAAAATTTTTGGCTTCTCAACCATTTCTTGAATTCAAACTCCTATATCTCACGAACGGATTGACCTAACCCAAAAATTCCTGTTGCATCTGAAAGTAGAAACTCGCCCGATTACAACGGTATGCGTATTTTTTCCCTAGGCCATTCTTGTTAAGCGTTTGGAGCAGCAGAATTGCGAAAAATTTTTTGCCTTCTCAACCATTTCTTGGCTTCAAACTCCCATATCTCGCGAACGGATTGACCTAACCCAAAAATTCCTATTGCATCTGAAAGTAGAAACTAGCCCGATTACAGGGGTATGTGTATTTTTTCCCTAGGCCATTCTGGTTAAGCGTTTGGAGCAGCAGAATTGCGAAAAATTTTTTGCCTTCTCAACCATTTCTTGGCTTCAAACTCCCATATCTCGCGAACGGATTGACCTAACCCAAAAATTCCTGTTGTGTCTGAAAGTAGAAACTCGCCAGATTTCAACGGTATGTGTATTTTTTCCCTAGGCCATTATGGTTAAGCGTTTGGAGCAGCAGAATTGCGAAAAATTTTCTGCCTTCTCAACCATTTCTTAGATTCAAACTCCCATATCTCGCGAACGGATTGTCCTAACCCAAAAATTCCTGTTGCGTCTGAAAGTAGATACTCCCCCGATTACAACGGTATGTGTATTTTTTCCCTAGGCCATTCTGGTTAAGCGTTTGGAGCAGAAGAATTGCGAAAAATTTTTTGCCTTCTCAACCATTTCTTGGCTTCAAACTCCCATATCACGCGAACCGATTGACCTAACCCAAAAATTCCTATTGCATCTGAAAGTCGAATCTCGCCCGATTACAACGGTATGTGTATTTTTTCCCTAGGCCATTCTGGTTAAGCGTTTGGAGCAGCAGAATTGCGAAAAATTTGTTGTCTTCTCAACCATTTCTTAGCTTCAAACTCCCATATCTCGCGAACGGATTGACCTAACCCAAAAATTCCTATTGCATCTGAAAGTCGAATCTCGCCCGATTACAACGGTATTTGTATTTTTTCCCTAGGCCATTCTGGTTAAGCGTTTGGAGCAGCAGAAGTGCGAAAAATTTGTTGTCTTCTCAACCATTTCTTAGCTTCAAACTCCCATATCTCGCGAACGGATTGACCTAACCCAAAAATTCCTGTTGCATCTGATAGTAGAAACTCCCCCGATTACAACGGTATGTGCATTTTTTCCCTAGGCCATTCTGGTTAAGCGTTTGGAGCAGCAGAATTGCGAAAAATTTTTTGCCTTCTCAACCATTTCTTGGCTTCAAACTCCCATATCTCGCGAACGGATTGACCTAACCCAAAAATTCCTATTGCATCTGAAAGTAGAAACTCGCCCGATTACAGCGGTATGTGTATTTTTTCCCTAGGCCACTCTGGTTAAGCGTTTGGAGCAGCAGAATTGCGAAAAATTTTTTGCCTTCTCAACCATTTCTTGGCTTCAAACTCCCATATCTCGCGAACGGATTGACCTAACCCAAAAATTCCTGTTGCGTCTGAAAGTAGAAACTCGCCCGATTACAACGGTATGTGTATTTTTTCCCTAGGCCATTCTGGTTAAGCGTTTGGAGCAGCAGAATTGCGAAAAATTTTTTGCCTTCTCAACCATTTCTTGGCTTCAAACTCCCATATCTCGCGAACGGATTGACCTAACCCAAAAATTCCTGTTGCGTCTGAAAGTAGAAACTCGTCAGATTTCAACGGTATGTTTTTTTTTTCCCTAGGCCATTCTGGTTAAGCATTTGCAGCAGCAGAATTGCGAAAAAATTTTTGCCTTCTCAAACATTTCATGGCTTCAAACTCCCATATCTCGCGAACGGATTGACCTAACCCAAAAACTCCTGTTGCATCTGAAAGTAGAAACTCGCCCGATTACAACGGTATGCGTATTTTTTCCCTAGGCCACTCTGGTTAAGCGTTTGGAGCAGCAGAATTGCGGAAAATTTGTTCTCTCCTCAACCATTTCTTAGCTTCAAACTCCCATATCTCGCGAACGGATTGACCTAACCCAAAAATTCCTATTGAATTTGAAAGTAGAAACTCGTCCGATTACAACGGTACGTGTATTTTTCCCCTAGGCCATTCTGGTTAAGCGTTTGGAGCAGCAGAAGTACGAAAAATTTGTTGTCTTCTCAACCATTTCTTAGCTTCAAACTCCCATATCTCGCGAACGGATTGACCTAACGCAAAAATTCCTATTGTAACTGAAAGTAGAAACTCGTCCGATTACAACGGTATGGGTATTTTTCCCCTAGGCCATTCTGGTTAAGCGTTTGGGCAATCAGAATTGCGTAAAATTTTTTGCCTTCTCAACCATTTCTTGGCTTCAAACTCCCATATCTCGCGAACGGATTGACCTTACCCAAAAATTCCTATTGCATCTGAAAGTAGAAACTCGCCCGATTACAACGGTAAGTGTATTTTTTCCCTAGGCCATTCTGGTTAAGCGTTTGGAGCAGAAGAATTGCGAAAAATTTTTTGCCTTCTCAACCATTTCTTGGCTTCAAACTCCCATATCACGCGAACCGATTGACCTAACCCAAAAATTCCTATTGCATCTGAAAGTCGAATCTCGCCCGATTACAACGGTATGTGTATTTTTTCCCTAGGCCATTCTGGTTAAGCGTTTGGAGCAGCAGAATTGCGAAAAATTTGTTGTCTTCTCAACCATTTCTTAGCTTCAAACTCCCATATCTCGCGAACGGATTGACCTAACCCAAAAATTCCTATTGCATCTGAAAGTCGAATCTCGCCCGATTACAACGGTATTTGTATTTTTTCCCTAGGCCATTCTGGTTAAGCGTTTGGAGCAGCAGAAGTGCGAAAAATTTGTTGTCTTCTCAACCATTTCTTAGCTTCAAACTCCCATATCTCGCGAACGGATTGACCTAACCCAAAAATTCCTGTTGCATCTGATAGTAGAAACTCCCCCGATTACAACGGTATGTGCATTTTTTCCCTAGGCCATTCTGGTTAAGCGTTTGGAGCAGCAGAATTGCGAAAAATTTTTTGCCTTCTCAACCATTTCTTGGCTTCAAACTCCCATATCTCGCGAACGGATTGACCTAACCCAAAAATTCCTATTGCATCTGAAAGTAGAAACTCGCCCGATTACAGCGGTATGTGTATTTTTTCCCTAGGCCACTCTGGTTAAGCGTTTGGAGCAGCAGAATTGCGAAAAATTTTTTGCCTTCTCAACCATTTCTTGGCTTCAAACTCCCATATCTCGCGAACGGATTGACCTAACCCAAAAATTCCTGTTGCGTCTGAAAGTAGAAACTCGCCCGATTACAACGGTATGTGTATTTTTTCCCTAGGCCATTCTGGTTAAGCGTTTGGAGCAGCAGAATTGCGAAAAATTTTTTGCCTTCTCAACCATTTCTTGGCTTCAAACTCCCATATCTCGCGAACGGATTGACCTAACCCAAAAATTCCTGTTGCGTCTGAAAGTAGAAACTCGTCAGATTTCAACGGTATGTTTTTTTTTTCCCTAGGCCATTCTGGTTAAGCATTTGCAGCAGCAGAATTGCGAAAAAATTTTTGCCTTCTCAAACATTTCATGGCTTCAAACTCCCATATCTCGCGAACGGATTGACCTAACCCAAAAACTCCTGTTGCATCTGAAAGTAGAAACTCGCCCGATTACAACGGTATGCGTATTTTTTCCCTAGGCCACTCTGGTTAAGCGTTTGGAGCAGCAGAATTGCGGAAAATTTGTTCTCTCCTCAACCATTTCTTAGCTTCAAACTCCCATATCTCGCGAACGGATTGACCTAACCCAAAAATTCCTATTGAATTTGAAAGTAGAAACTCGTCCGATTACAACGGTACGTGTATTTTTCCCCTAGGCCATTCTGGTTAAGCGTTTGGAGCAGCAGAAGTACGAAAAATTTGTTGTCTTCTCAACCATTTCTTAGCTTCAAACTCCCATATCTCGCGAACGGATTGACCTAACGCAAAAATTCCTATTGTAACTGAAAGTAGAAACTCGTCCGATTACAACGGTATGGGTATTTTTCCCCTAGGCCATTCTGGTTAAGCGTTTGGGCAATCAGAATTGCGTAAAATTTTTTGCCTTCTCAACCATTTCTTGGCTTCAAACTCCCATATCTCGCGAACGGATTGACCTTACCCAAAAATTCCTATTGCATCTGAAAGTAGAAACTCGCCCGATTACAACGGTAAGTGTATTTTTTCCCTAGGCCATTCTGGTTAAGCGTTTGGAGCAGCAGAAGTGCGAAAAATTTGTTGTCTCCTCAACCACTTCTTAGCTTCAAATTCCCATATCTCGCGAACGGATTGACCTAACCCAAAAATTCCTGTTGTGTCTGAAAGTAGAAACTCGCCAGATTTCAACGGTATGTGTATTTTTTCCCTAGGCCATTCTGGTTAAGCGTTTGGAGCAGCAGAAGTGCGAAAAATTTTTTGCCTTCTCAACCATTTCTTAGCTTCAAACTCCCATATCTCGCGAACGGATTGACCTAACCCAAAAATTCCTATTGCATTTGAAAGTAGAAACTCGTCCGATTGCAACGGTACGTGTATTTTTCCCCTAGGCCATTCTGGTTAAGCGTTTGGGGCATCAGAATTGCGAAAAATTTTTTGCCTTCTCAACCATTTCTTGGCTTCAAACTCCCATATCTCGCGAACGGATTGACCTAACCCAAAAATTCCTGTTGTGTCTGAAAGTAGAAACTCGCCAGATTTCAACGGTATGTGTATTTTTTCCCTAGGCCATTATGGTTAAGCGTTTGGAGCAGCAGAAGTGCGAAAAATTTTTGGCTTCTCAACCATTTCTTGAATTCAAACTCCTATATCTCACGAACGGATTGACCTTTCCCAAAAATTCCTATTGCATCTGAAAGTAGAAACTCTTCCGATTACAACGGTATGGGTATTTTTTTCCTAGGCCATTCTGGTTAAGCGTTTGGGGCAGCAGAATTGCGAAAAATTTGTTGCCTTCTCAACCATTTCTTGGCTTCAAACTCCCATATCTCGCGAACGGATTGACCTAACCCAAGAATTCCTATTGCATCTGAAAGTAGAAACTCGCCCGATTACAACGGTATGTGTATTTTTTCCCTAGGCCATTCTGGTTAAGCGTTTGAAGCAGCAGAATTGCGAAAAATTTTTTGCCTTCTCAACCATTTCTTGGCTTCAAACTCCCATATCTCGCGAACGGATTGACCTAACCCAAAAATTCCTATTGCATCTGAAAGTAGAAACTCGCCCGTTTACAGCGTTATGTGTATTTTTTCCCTAGGCCATTCTGGTTAAGCGTTTGGAGCAGCAGAATTGCGAAACATTTTTTGCCTTCTCAACCATTTCTTGGCTTCTAACTCCCATATCTCGCGAGCGGATTGACCTAACCCTAAAATTCCTATTGCATCTGAAAGTAGAATCTCGCTCGATTACAGCGGTATGTGTATTTTTTCCCTAGGCCATTCTGGTTAAGCGTTTTGAGCAGCAGAATTGCGAAACATTTTTTGCCTTCTCAACCATTTCTTGGCTTCAAACTCCCATATCTCGCGAACGGATTGACCTAACCCAAAAATTCCTATTGCATCTGAAAGTAGAAACTCGCCGATTACAACGGTATGTGTATTTTTTCCCTAGGCCATTCTGGTTAAGCGTTTGGAGCAGCAGAAGTGCGAAAAACTTGTTGTCTTCTCAACCATTTCTTTGCTTCAAATTCCCATATCTCACGAACGGATTGACCTAACCCAAAAATTCCTGTTGCATCTGAAAGTAGAAACTCGCCCGATTACAACGGTATGAGTATTTTTCCCTAGCCCATTCTGGTTAATCGTTTGGAGCAGCAGAATTGCGGAAAAATTTTTTGCCTTCTCAACAATTCCTTGGCTTCAAACTCCCATATCTCGCGAACGAATTGACCTAACCGAAAAATTCCTGTTGCATATGAAAGTAGAAACTCGCCCGATTACAGCGTTATGTGTATTTTTTCCCTAGGCCATTCTGGATAAGCGTTTGGAGCAGTAGAATTGCGAAACATTTTTTGCCTTCTCAACCATTTCTTGGCTTCTAACTCCCATATCTCGCGAGCGGATTGACCTAACCCTAAAATTCCTATTGCATCTGAAAGTAGAATCTCGCCCGATTACAGCGGTATGTGTATTTTTTTCCTAGGCCATTCTGGTTAAGCGTTTTGAGCAGCAGAATTGCGAAACATTTTTTGCCTTCTCAACCATTTCTTGGCTTCAAACTCCCATATCTCGCGAACGGATTGACCTAACCCAAAAATTCCTATTGCATCTGAAAGTAGAAACTCGCCGATTACAACGGTATGTGTATTTTTTCCCTAGGCCATTCTGGTTAAGCGTTTGGAGCAGCAGAATTGCGAAAAATTTCTTGCCTTCTCAACCATTTCTTGGCTTCAAACTCCCATATCTCGCGAACGGATTGACCTAACCCAAAAATTCCTATTGCATCTGAAAGTAGAAACTCGCCCGATTACAACGGTATGTGTATTTTTTCCCTAGGCCATTCTGGTTAAGCGTTTGGAGCAGCAGAAGTGCGAAAAATTTGTTGTCTTCTCAACCATTTCTTAGTTTCAAACTCCCATATCTCGCGAACGGATTGACCTAACCCAAAAATTCCTATCGCATCTGAAAGTAGAAACTCGCCCGATTACAACGGTCTGTGTACTTTTTCCCTAGGCCATTCTGGTCAAGCGTTTGAAGCAGCAGAATTGCGAAAAATTTTTTGCCTTCTCAACAATTTCTTGGCTTCAAACTCCCATATCTCGCGAACGGATTGACCTAACCCTAAAATTCCTATTGCATCTGAAAGTAGAATCTCGCCCGATTACAGCGGTATGTGTATTTTTTCCCTAGGCCATTCTGGTTAAGCGTTTTGAGCAGCAGAATTGCGAAACATTTTTTGCCTTCTCAACCATTTCTTGGCTTCAAACTCCCATATCTCGCGAACGGATTGACCTAACCCAAAAATTCCTATTGCATCTGAAAGTAGAAACTCGCCCGATTACAACGGTATGTGTATTTTTTCCCTAGGCCATTCTGGTTAAGCGCTTGGAGCAGCAGAATTGCGAAAAATTTCTTGCCTTCTCAACCATTTCTTGGCTTCAAACTCCCATATCTCGCGAACGGATTGACCTAACCCAAAAATTCCTATTGCATCTGAAAGTAGAAACTCGCCCGATTACAACGGTATGTTTATTTTTTCCCTAGGCCATTCTGTTTAAGCGTTTGGAGCAGCAGAATTGCGAACAATTATTTGCCTTCTCAACCATTTCTTGGATTCAAACTACCATATCTCGCGAACGGATTGACCTAACCCAAGAATTCCTATTGCATCTGAAAGAAGAAACTCGCCCGATTACAACGGTATGTGTATTTGTTCCCTAGGCCATTCTGGTTAAGCGTTTGGAGCAGCAGAAGTGCGAAAAACTTGTTCTCCTCTCAACCATTTCTTTGCTTCAAATTCCCATATCTCGCGAACGGATTGACCTAACCCAAAAATTCCTGTTGCATCTGAAAGTAGAAACTCGCCCGATTACAACGGTATGTGTATTTTTTCCCTAGGCCATTCTGGTTAAGCGTTTCGAGCAGCAGAATTGCGAAAAATTTTTTGCCTTCTCAACAATTCCTTGGCTTCAAACTCCCATATCTCGCGAACGAATTGACCTAACCCAAAAATTCCTGTTGCGTCTGAAAGTAGAAACTCGTCCGATTGCAACGGTACGTGTATTTTTCCCCTAGGCCATTCTGGTTAAGCGTTTGGAGCAGCAGAAGTGCGAAAAATTTGTTGTCTTCTCAACCATTTCTTAGCTTCAAACTCCGATATCTCGCGAACGGATTGACCTAACGCAAAAATTCCTATTGTAACTGAAAGTAGAAACTCGTCCGATTACAACGGTATGGGTATTTTTCCCCTAGGCCATTCTGGTTAAGCGTTTGGGGCATCAGAATTGCGAAAAATTTTTTGCCTTCTCAACCATTTCTTGGCTTCAAACTCCCATATCTCGCGAACGCATTGACCTAACCCAAAAATTCCTGTTTTGTCTGAAAGTAGAAACTCGCCAGATTTCAACGGTATGTGTATTTTTTCCCTAGGCCATTATGGTTAAGCGTTTGGAGCAGCAGAAGTGCGAAAAATTTTTTGCCTTCTCAACCATTTCTTGGATTCAAACTCCTATATCTCACGAACGGATTGACCTTTCCCAAAAATTCCTATTGCATCTGAAAGTAGAAACTCTTCCGATTACAACGGTATGGGTATTTTTTTCCTAGGCCATTCTGGTTAAGCGTTTGGGGCAGCAGAATTGCGAAAAATTTTTTGCCTTCTCAACCATTTCTTGGCTTCAAACTCCCATATCTCGCGAACGGATTGACCTAACCCAAAAATTCCTGTTGCGTATGAAAGTAGAAATTCGCCAGATTTCAACGGTATGTGTATTTTTTCCCTAGGCCATTCTGGTTAAGCGTTTGGAGCAGCAGAATTGCGAAAAATTTTCTGCCTTCTCAACCATTTCTTGGATACAAACTCCTATATCTCACGAACGGATTGACCTTACCCAAAAATTCCTATTGCATCTGAAAGTAGAAACTCGCCCGATTACAACGGTATGTGTATTTTTTCCCTAGGCCATTCTGGTTAAGCGTTTGGAGCAGCAGAAGTGCGAAGAATTTGTTGTCTCCTCAATCATTTCTTAGCTTCAAACTCCCTTATCTCGCGAACGTATTGACCTAACCCAAAAGTTCCTATTGCATCTGAAAGTAGAAACTCGCCCGATTACAACGGTATGTGTATTTTTTCCCTAGGCCATTATGGTTAAGCGTTTGGAGCAGCAGAATTGCGAAAAATTTGTTGCCTTCTCAACCATTTCTTGGCTTCAAACTCCCATATCTCGCGAACGGATTGACCTAACCCAAGAATTCCTATTGCATCTGAAAGTAGAAACTCGCCCGATTACAACGGTATGTGTATTTTTTCCCTAGGCCATTCTGGTTAAGCGTTTGGAGCAGGAGAAGTGCGAAGAATTTGTTGTCTCCTCAATCATTTCTTAGCTTCAAACTCCCTTATCTCGCGAACGGATTGACCTAACCCAAAAATTCCTATTGCATCTGAAAGTAGAAACTCGCCCGATTACAACGGTATGTGTATTTTTTCCCTAGGCCATTATGGTTAAGCGTTTGGAGCAGCAGAATTGCGAAAAATTTGTTGCCTTCTCAACCATTTCTTGGCTTCAAACTCCCATATCTCGCGAACGGATTGACCTAACCCAAGAATTCCTATTGCATCTGAAAGTAGAAACTCGCCCGATTACAACGGTATGTGTATTTTTTCCCTAGGCCATTCTGGTTAAGCGTTTGAAGCAGCAGAATTGCGAAAAATTTTTCGCCTTCTCAACCATTTCTTGGCTTCAAACTCCCATATCTCGCGAACGGATTGACCTAACCCAAAAATTCCTATTGCATCTGAAAGTAGAAACTCGCCCGTTTACAGCGTTATGTGTATTTTTTCCCTAGGCCATTCTGGTTAAGCGTTTGGAGCAGCAGAATTGCGAAACATTTTTTGCCTTCTCAACCATTTCTTGGCTTCTAACTCCCATATCTCGCGAGCGGATTGACCTAACCCTAAAATTCCTATTGCATCTGAAAGTAGAATCTCGCTCGATTACAGCGGTATGTGTATTTTTTCCCTAGGCCATTCTGGTTAAGCGTTTTGAGCAGCAGAATTGCGAAACATTTTTTGCCTTCTCAACCATTTCTTGGCTTCAAACTCCCATATCTCGCGAACGGATTGACCTAACCCAAAAATTCCTATTGCATCTGAAAGTAGAAACTCGCCGATTACAACGGTATGTGTATTTTTTCCCTAGGCCATTATGGTTAAGCGTTTGGAGCAGCAGAATTGCGAAAAATTTTTTGCCTTCTCAACCATTTCTTGGCTTCAAACTCCCATATCTCGCGAACGGATTGACCTAACCCAAGAATTCCTGTTGCATCTGAAAGTAGAAACTCGCCCGATTACAACGGTATATGTATTTTTTCCCTAGGCCATTCTGGTTAAGCGATTGAAGCAGCAGAATTGCGAAAAATTTTTTGCCTTCTCAACCATTTCTTGGCTTCAAACTCCCATATCTCGCGAACGGATTGACCTAACCCAAAAATTCCTATTGCATCTGAAAGTAGAAACTCGCCCGATTACAACGGTATGTGTATTTTTTCCCTAGGCCATTCTGGTTAAGCGTATGGAGCAGCAGAAGTGCGAAAAATTTGTTGTCTTCTCAACCATTTCTTAGCTTCAAACTCCCATATCTCGCGAACGGATTGACCTAACCCAAAAATTCCTATCGCATCTGAAAGTAGAAACTCGCCCGATTACAACGGTCTGCGTATTTTTTCCCTAGGCCATTCTGGTCAAGCGTTTGAAGCAGCAGAATTGCGAAAAATTTTTTCCCTTCTCAACCATTTCTTGGCTTCAAACTCCCATATCTCGCGAAAGGATTGACCTAACCCAAAAATTCCTATTGCATCTGAAAGTAGAAACTCGCCCGATTACAGCGGTATGTGTATTTTTTCCCTAGGCCATTCTGGTTAAGCGTTTGGAGCAGCAGAATTGCGAAACATTTTTTGCCTTCTCAACCATTTCTTGGTTTCTAACTCCCATATCTCGCGAGCGGATTGACCTAACCCTAAAATTCCTATTGCATCTGAAAGTAGAATCTCGCCCGATTACAGCGGTATGTGTATTTTTTCCCTAGGCCATTCAGGTTAAGCGTTTTGAGCAGCAGAATTGCGAAACATTTTTTGCCTTCTCAACAATTTCTTGGCTTCAAACTCCCATATCTCGCGAACGGATTGACCTAACCCAAAAATTCCTATTGCATCTGAAAGTAGAAACTCGCCCGATTACAACGGTATGTGTATTTTTTCCCTAGGCCATTCTGGTTAAGCGTTTGGAGCAGCAGAATTGCGAAAAATTTCTTGCCTTCTCAACCATTTCTTGGCTTCAAACTCCCATATCTCGCGAACGGATTGACCTAACCCAAAAATTCCTATTGCATCTGAAAGTAGAAACTCGCCCGATTACAACGGTATGTGTATTTTTTCCCTAGGCCATTCTGTTTAAGCGTTTGGAGCAGCAGAATTGCGAAAAATTCTTTGCCTTCTCAACCATTTCTTGGCTTCAAACTCCCATATCTCGCGAACGGATTGACCTAACCCAAGAATTCCTATTGCATCTGAAAGTAGAAACTCGCCCGATTACAACGGTATGTGTATTTTTTCCCTAGGCCATTCTGGTTAAGCGTTTGGAGCAGCAGAAGTGCGAAAAACTTGTTGTCTTCTCAACCATTTCTTTGCTTCAAATTCCCATATCTCACGAACGGATTGACCTAACCCAAAAATTCCTGTTGCATCTGAAAGTAGAAACTCGCCCGATTACAACGGTATGAGTATTTTTCCCTAGCCCATTCTGGTTAATCGTTTGGAGCAGCAGAATTGCGAAAAATTTTTTGCCTTCTCAACAATTCCTTGGCTTCAAACTCCCATATCTCGCGAACGAATTGACCTAACCGAAAAATTCCTGTTGCATATGAAAGTAGAAACTCGCCCGATTACAGCGTTATGTGTATTTTTTCCCTAGGCCATTCTGGATAAGCGTTTGGAGCAGTAGAATTGCGAAACATTTTTTGCCTTCTCAACCATTTCTTGGCTTCTAACTCCCATATCTCGCGAGCGGATTGACCTAACCCTAAAATTCCTATTGCATCTGAAAGTAGAATCTCGCCCGATTACAGCGGTATGTGTATTTTTTTCCTAGGCCATTCTGGTTAAGCGTTTTGAGCAGCAGAATTGCGAAACATTTTTTGCCTTCTCAACCATTTCTTGGCTTCAAACTCCCATATCTCGCGAACGGATTGACCTAACCCAAAAATTCCTATTGCATCTGAAAGTAGAAACTCGCCGATTACAACGGTATGTGTATTTTTTCCCTAGGCCATTCTGGTTAAGCGTTTGGAGCAGCAGAATTGCGAAAAATTCTTTGCCTTCTCAACCATTTCTTGGCTTCAAACTCCCATATCTCGCGAACGGATTGACCTAACCCAAGAATTCCTATTGCATCTGAAAGTAGAAACTCGCCCGATTACAACGGTATGTGTATTTTTTCCCTAGGCCATTCTGGTTAAGCGTTTGGAGCAGCAGAATTGCGAAAAATTTCTTGCCTTCTCAACCATTTCTTGGCTTCAAACTCCCATATCTCGCGAACGGATTGACCTAACCCAAAAATTCCTATTGCATCTGAAAGTAGAAACTCGCCCGATTACAACGGTATGTGTATTTTTTCCCTAGGCCATTCTGGTTAAGCGTTTGGAGCAGCAGAAGTGCGAAAAATTTGTTGTCTTCTCAACCATTTCTTAGTTTCAAACTCCCATATCTCGCGAACGGATTGACCTAACCCAAAAATTCCTATCGCATCTGAAAGTAGAAACTCGCCCGATTACAACGGTCTGTGTACTTTTTCCCTAGGCCATTCTGGTCAAGCGTTTGAAGCAGCAGAATTGCGAAAAATTTTTTGCCTTCTCAACAATTTCTTGGCTTCAAACTCCCATATCTCGCGAACGGATTGACCTAACCCAAGAATTCCTATTGCATCTGAAAGTAGAAACTCGCCCGATTACAACGGTATGTGTATTTTTTCCCTAGGCCATTCTGGTTAAGCGTTTGGAGCAGCAGAATTGCGAAAAATTTCTTGCCTTCTCAACCATTTCTTGGCTTCAAACTCCCATATCTCGCGAACGGATTGACCTAACCCAAAAATTCCTATTGCATCTGAAAGTAGAAACTCGCCCGATTACAACGGTATGTGTATTTTTTCCCTAGGCCATTCTGGTTAAGCGTTTGGAGCAGCAGAAGTGCGAAAAACTTGTTGTCTTCTCAACCATTTCTTTGCTTCAAATTCCCATATCTCACGAACGGATTGACCTAACCCAAAAATTCCTGTTGCATCTGAAAGTAGAAACTCGCCCGATTACAACGGTATGAGTATTTTTCCCTAGCCCATTCTGGTTAATCGTTTGGAGCAGCAGAATTGCGAAAAATTTTTTGCCTTCTCAACAATTCCTTGGCTTCAAACTCCCATATCTCGCGAACGAATTGACCTAACCGAAAAATTCCTGTTGCATATGAAAGTAGAAACTCGCCCGATTACAGCGTTATGTGTATTTTTTCCCTAGGCCATTCTGGATAAGCGTTTGGAGCAGTAGAATTGCGAAACATTTTTTGCCTTCTCAACCATTTCTTGGCTTCTAACTCCCATATCTCGCGAGCGGATTGACCTAACCCTAAAATTCCTATTGCATCTGAAAGTAGAATCTCGCCCGATTACAGCGGTATGTGTATTTTTTTCCTAGGCCATTCTGGTTAAGCGTTTTGAGCAGCAGAATTGCGAAACATTTTTTGCCTTCTCAACCATTTCTTGGCTTCAAACTCCCATATCTCGCGAACGGATTGACCTAACCCAAAAATTCCTATTGCATCTGAAAGTAGAAACTCGCCGATTACAACGGTATGTGTATTTTTTCCCTAGGCCATTCTGGTTAAGCGTTTGGAGCAGCAGAATTGCGAAAAATTCTTTGCCTTCTCAACCATTTCTTGGCTTCAAACTCCCATATCTCGCGAACGGATTGACCTAACCCAAGAATTCCTATTGCATCTGAAAGTAGAAACTCGCCCGATTACAACGGTATGTGTATTTTTTCCCTAGGCCATTCTGGTTAAGCGTTTGGAGCAGCAGAATTGCGAAAAATTTCTTGCCTTCTCAACCATTTCTTGGCTTCAAACTCCCATATCTCGCGAACGGATTGACCTAACCCAAAAATTCCTATTGCATCTGAAAGTAGAAACTCGCCCGATTACAACGGTATGTGTATTTTTTCCCTAGGCCATTCTGGTTAAGCGTTTGGAGCAGCAGAAGTGCGAAAAATTTGTTGTCTTCTCAACCATTTCTTAGTTTCAAACTCCCATATCTCGCGAACGGATTGACCTAACCCAAAAATTCCTATCGCATCTGAAAGTAGAAACTCGCCCGATTACAACGGTCTGTGTACTTTTTCCCTAGGCCATTCTGGTCAAGCGTTTGAAGCAGCAGAATTGCGAAAAATTTTTTGCCTTCTCAACAATTTCTTGGCTTCAAACTCCCATATCTCGCGAACGGATTGACCTAACCCAAGAATTCCTATTGCATCTGAAAGTAGAAACTCGCCCGATTACAACGGTATGTGTATTTTTTCCCTAGGCCATTCTGGTTAAGCGTTTGGAGCAGCAGAATTGCGAAAAATTTCTTGCCTTCTCAACCATTTCTTGGCTTCAAACTCCCATATCTCGCGAACGGATTGACCTAACCCAAAAATTCCTATTGCATCTGAAAGTAGAAACTCGCCCGATTACAACGGTATGTGTATTTTTTCCCTAGGCCATTCTGGTTAAGCGTTTGGAGCAGCAGAAGTGCGAAAAATTTGTTGTCTTCTCAACCATTTCTTAGTTTCAAACTCCCATATCTCGCGAACGGATTGACCTAACCCAAAAATTCCTATCGCATCTGAAAGTAGAAACTCGCCCGATTGCAACGGTCTGTGTACTTTTTCCCTAGGCCATTCTGGTCAAGCGTTTGAAGCAGCAGAATTGCGAAAAATTTTTTGCCTTCTCAACAATTTCTTGGCTTCAAACTCCCATATCTCGCGAACGGATTGACCTAAACCAAAAATTCCTATTGCATCTGAAAGTAGAAACTCGCCCGATTACAGCGGTATGTGTATTTTTTCCCTAGGCCATTCTGGTTAAGCGTTTGGAGCAGCAGAATTGCGAAACATTTTTTGCCTTCTCAACCATTTCTTGGCTTCTAACTCCCATATCTCGCGAGCGGATTGACCTAACCCTAAAATTCCTATTGCATCTGAAAGTAGAATCTCGCCCGATTACAGCGGTATGTGTATTTTTTCCCTAGGCCATTCTGGTTAAGCGTTTCGAGCAGCAGAATTGCGAAACATTTTTTGCCTTCTCAACCATTTCTTGGCTTCAAACTCCCATATCTCGCGAACGGATTGACCTAACCCAAAAATTCCTATTGCATCTGAAAGTAGAAACTCGCCCGATTACAACGGTATGTGTATTTTTTCCCTAGGCCATTCTGGTTAAGCGCTTGGAGCAGCAGAATTGCGAAAAATTTCTTGCCTTCTCAACCATTTCTTGGCTTCAAACTCCCATATCTCGCGAACGGATTGACCTAACCCAAAAATTCCTATTGCATCTGAAAGTAGAAACTCGCCCGATTACAACGGTATGTTTATTTTTTCCCTAGGCCATTCTGTTTAAGCGTTTGGAGCAGCAGAATTGCGAACAATTATTTGCCTTCTCAACCATTTCTTGGCTTCAAACTCCCATATCTCGCGAACGGATTGACCTAACCCAAGAATTCCTATTGCATCTGAAAGAAGAAACTCGCCCGATTACAACGGTATGTGTATTTGTTCCCTAGGCCATTCTGGTTAAGCGTTTGGAGCAGCAGAAGTGCGAAAAACTTGTTCTCCTCTCAACCATTTCTTTGCTTCAAATTCCCATATCTCGCGAACGGATTGACCTAACCCAAAAATTCCTGTTGCATCTGAAAGTAGAAACTCGCCCGATTACAACGGTATGTGTATTTTTTCCCTAGGCCATTCTGGTTAAGCGTTTCGAGCAGCAGAATTGCGAAAAATTTTTTGCCTTCTCAACAATTCCTTGGCTTCAAACTCCCATATCTCGCGAACGAATTGACCTAACCCAAAAATTCCTGTTGCGTCTGAAAGTAGAAACTCGCCCGATTACAACGGTATGAGTATTTTTCCCTAGCCCATTCTGGTTAAGCGTTTGGAGCAGCAGAATTGCGAAAAATTTGTTGCCTTCTCAACCATTTCTTGGATTCAAACCCCTATATCTCACGAACGGATTGACCTAACCCAAAAATTCCTATTGCATCTGAAAGTAGAAACTCTTCCGATTACAACGGTATGGGTACTTTTTCCCTAGGCCGTTCTGGTTAAGCGTTTGGGGCAGCAGAATTGCGAAAAATTTTTTGCCTTCTCAACCATTTCTTGGCTTCAAACTCCCATATCTCGCGAACGGATTGACCCAACCCAAAAATTCCTGTTGCGTCTGAAAGTAGAAACTCGCCAGATTACAACGGTATGTGTATTTTTTCCCTAGGCCATTCTGGTTAAGCGTTTGGAGCAGCAGAATTGCGAAAAATTTTTTGCCTTCTCAACAATTCCTTGGCTTCAAACTCCCATATCTCGCGAACGAATTGACCTAACCCAAAAATTCCTGTTGCGTCTGAAAGTAGAAACTCGCCCGATTACAACGGTATGAGTATTTTTCCGTAGCCCATTCTGGTTAAGCGTTTGGAGCAGCAGAATTGCGAAAAATTTTTTGCCTTCTCAACCATTTCTTGGATTCAAACCCCTATATCTCACGAACGGATTGACCTAACCCAAAAATTCCTATTGCATCTGAAAGTAGAAACTCTTCCGATTACAACGGTATGGGTATTTTTTCCCTAGGCCATTCTGGTTAAGCGTTTGGGGCAGCAGAATTGCGAAAAATTTTTTGCCTTCTCAACCATTTCTTGGCTTCAAACTCCCATATCTCGCGAACGGAATGACCTAACCCAAAAATTCCTGTTGCGTCTGAAAGTAGAAACTCGCCCGATTACAACGGTATGTGTATATTTTCTCTAGTCCATTCTGGTTAAGCGTTTGGAGCAGCAGAAGTGCGAAAAATTTGATGTCTCCTCAACCATTTCTTAGCTTCAAACTCTCTTATCTCGCGAACGGATTGACCTAACCCAAAAATTCCTATTGCATCTGAAAGTAGAAACTCGCCCGATTACAACGGTATGTGTATTTTTCCCTAGCCCATTCTGGTTAAGCGTTTGGAGCAGCAGAATTGCGAAAAATTTTTTGCCCTCTCAACCATTTCTTGGATTCAAACCCCTATATCTCACGAACGGATTGACCTAACCCAAAAATTCCTATTGCATCTGAAAGTAGAAACTCTTCCGATTACAACGGTATGGGTATTTTTTCCCTAGGCCATTCTGGTTAAGCGTTTGGGGCAGCAGAATTGCGAAAAATTTTTTGCCTTCTCAACCATTTCTTGGCTTCAAACTCCCATATCTCGCGAACGGATTGACCTAACCCAAAAATTCCTGTTGCGTCTGAAAGTAGAAACTCGCCAGATTTCAACGGTATGTGTATTTTTTCCCTAGGCCATTCTGGTTAAGCGTTTGGAGCAGCAGAATTGCGAAAAATTTTTTGCCTTCTCAACCATTTCTTGGATTCAAACTCCTATATCTCACGAACGAATTGACCTTACACAAAAATTCCTATTGCATCTGAAAGTAGAAACTCGCCCGATTACAACGGTATGTGTATTTTTTCCCTAGGCCATTCTGGTTAAGCGTTTGGAGCAGCAGAAGTGCGAAAAATTTGTTGTCTTCTCAACCATTTCTTAGCTTCAAACTCCCATATCTCGCGAACGGATTGACCTATCCCAAAAATTCCTATCGCGTCTGAAAGTAGAAACTCGCCCGATTACAACGGTCTGTGTATTTTTTCCCTAGGCCATTATGGTCAAGCGTTTGAAGCAGCAGAATTGCGAAAAATTTTTTGCCTTCTCAACCATTTCTTGGCTTCAAACTCCCATATCTCGCGAACGGATTGACCTAACCCAAAAATTCCTATTGCATCTAAAAGTAGAAACTCGCCCGATTGCAACGGTATGTGTATTTTTTCCCTAGGCCATTCTGGTTAAGCGTTTGGAGCAGCAGAATTGCGAAAAATTTTTTGCCTTCTCAACCATTTCTTGGATTCAAACCCCTATATCTCACGAACGGATTGACCTAACCCAAAAATTCCTATTGCATCTGAAAGTAGAAACTCTTCCGATTACAACGGTATGGGTATTTTTTCCCTAGGCCATTCTGGTTAAGCGTTTGGGGCAGCAGAATTGCGAAAAATTTTTTGCCTTCTCAACCATTTCTTGGCTTCAAACTCCCATATCTCGCGAACGGAATGACCTAACCCAAAAATTCCTGTTGCGTCTGAAAGTAGAAACTCGCCCGATTACAACGGTATGTGTATATTTTCTCTAGTCCATTCTGGTTAAGCGTTTGGAGCAGCAGAAGTGCGAAAAATTTGATGTCTCCTCAACCATTTCTTAGCTTCAAACTCTCTTATCTCGCGAACGGATTGACCTAACCCAAAAATTCCTATTGCATCTGAAAGTAGAAACTCGCCCGATTACAACGGTATGTGTATTTTTCCCTAGCCCATTCTGGTTAAGCGTTTGGAGCAGCAGAATTGCGAAAAATTTTTTGCCCTCTCAACCATTTCTTGGATTCAAACCCCTATATCTCACGAACGGATTGACCTAACCCAAAAATTCCTATTGCATCTGAAAGTAGAAACTCTTCCGATTACAACGGTATGGGTATTTTTTCCCTAGGCCATTCTGGTTAAGCGTTTGGGGCAGCAGAATTGCGAAAAATTTTTTGCCTTCTCAACCATTTCTTGGCTTCAAACTCCCATATCTCGCGAACGGATTGACCTAACCCAAAAATTCCTGTTGCGTCTGAAAGTAGAAACTCGCCAGATTTCAACGGTATGTGTATTTTTTCCCTAGGCCATTCTGGTTAAGCGTTTGGAGCAGCAGAATTGCGAAAAATTTTTTGCCTTCTCAACCATTTCTTGGATTCAAACTCCTATATCTCACGAACGAATTGACCTTACACAAAAATTCCTATTGCATCTGAAAGTAGAAACTCGCCCGATTACAACGGTATGTGTATTTTTTCCCTAGGCCATTCTGGTTAAGCGTTTGGAGCAGCAGAAGTGCGAAAAATTTGTTGTCTTCTCAACCATTTCTTAGCTTCAAACTCCCATATCTCGCGAACGGATTGACCTATCCCAAAAATTCCTATCGCGTCTGAAAGTAGAAACTCGCCCGATTACAACGGTCTGTGTATTTTTTCCCTAGGCCATTATGGTCAAGCGTTTGAAGCAGCAGAATTGCGAAAAATTTTTTGCCTTCTCAACCATTTCTTGGCTTCAAACTCCCATATCTCGCGAACGGATTGACCTAACCCAAAAATTCCTATTGCATCTAAAAGTAGAAACTCGCCCGATTGCAACGGTATGTGTATTTTTTCCCTAGGCCATTCTGGTTAAGCGTTTGGAGCAGCAGAATTGCGAAAGATTTGTGGTCTTCTCAACCATTTCTTAGCTTCAAAGTCCCTTATCTCGCGAACGGATTGAACAAACCCAAAAATTTCTGCTGCGTCTGAAAGAAGAAACAAGCCCCATTACAACGGTATGCGTATTTTTTCCCTAGGCCATTCTGGTTAAGCGTTTGGAGCAGCAGAATTGCGGAAAATTTGTTCTCTTCTCAACTATTTCTTAGCTTCAAACTCCCATATCTCGCGAACGGATTGACCTAACCCAAAATTTCCTATTGCATTTGAAAGTAGAAACTCGCCCGATTACAACGGTATGTGTATTTTTTCCCTAGGCCATTCTGGTCAAGCGTTTGAAGCAGCAGAATTGCGAAAAATTTTTTGCCTTCTCAACAATTTCTTGGCTTCAAACTCCCATATCTCGCGAACGGATTGACCTAAACCAAAAATTCCTATTGCATCTGAAAGTAGAAACTCGCCCGATTACAGCGGTATGTGTATTTTTTCCCTAGGCCATTCTGGTTAAGCGTTTGGAGCAGCAGAATTACGAAACATTTTTTGCCTTCTCAACCATTTCTTGGCTTCTAACTCCCATATCTCGCGAGCGGATTGACCTAACCCTAAAATTCCTATTGCATCTGAAAGTAGAATCTCGCCCGATTACAGCGGTATGTGTATTTTTTCCCTAGGCCATTCTGGTTAAGCGTTTTGAGCAGCAGAATTGCGAAACATTTTTTGCCTTCTCAACCATTTCTTGGCTTCAAACTCCCATATCTCGCGAACGGATTGACCTAACCCAAAAATTCCTATTGCATCTGAAAGTAGAAACTCGCCCGATTACAACGGTATGTGTATTTTTTCCCTAGGCCATTCTGGTTAAGCGTTTGGAGCAGCAGAATTGCGAAAAATTTCTTGCCTTCTCAATCATTTCTTGGCTTCAAACTCCCATATCTCGCGAACGGATTGACCTAACCCAAAAATTCCTATTGCATCTGAAAGTAGAAACTCGCCCGATTACAACGGTATGTTTATTTTTTCCCTAGGCCATTCTGTTTAAGCGTTTGGAGCAGCAGAATTGCGAACAATTATTTGCCTTCTCAACCATTTCTTGGCTTCAAACTCCCATATCTCGCGAACGGATTGACCTAACCCAAGAATTCCTATTGCATCTGAAAGAAGAAACTCGCCCGATTACAACGGTATGTGTATTTGTTCCCTAGGCCATTCTGGTTAAGCGTTTGGAGCAGCAGAAGTGCGAAAAACTTGTTCTCCTCTCAACCATTTCTTTGCTTCAAATTCCCATATCTCGCGAACGGATTGACCTAACCCAAAAATTCCTGTTGCATCTGAAAGTAGAAACTCGCCCGATTACAACGGTATGTGTATTTTTTCCCTAGGCCATTCTGGTTAAGCGTTTCGAGCAGCAGAATTGCGAAAAATTTTTTGCCTTCTCAACAATTCCTTGGCTTCAAACTCCCATATCTCGCGAACGAATTGACCTAACCCAAAAATTCCTGTTGCGTCTGAAAGTAGAAACTCGCCCGATTACAACGGTAAGAGTATTTTTCCCTAGCCCATTCTGGTTAAGCGTTTGGAGCAGCAGAATTGCGAAAAATTTTTTGCCTTCTCAACCATTTCTTGGATTCAAACCCCTATATCTCACGAACGGATTGACCTAACCCAAAAATTCCTATTGCATCTGAAAGTAGAAACTCTTCCGATTACAACGGTATGGGTACTTTTTCCCTAGGCCGTTCTGGTTAAGCGTTTGGGGCAGCAGAATTGCGAAAAATTTTTTGCCTTCTCAACCATTTCTTGGCTTCAAACTCCCATATCTCGCGAACGGATTGACCCAACCCAAAAATTCCTGTTGCGTCTGAAAGTAGAAACTCGCCCGATTACAACGGTATGTGTATATTTTCTCTAGGCCATTCTGGTTAAGCGTTTGGAGCAGCAGAAGTGCGAAAAATTTGTTGTCTCCTCAACCATTTCTTAGCTTCAAACTCCCTTATCTCGCGAACGGATTGACCTAACCCAAAAATTCCTATTGCATCTGAAAGTAGAAACTCGCCCGATTACAACGGTATGTGTATTTTTTCCCTAGGCCATTCTGGTTAAGCGTTTGGAGCAGCAGAATTGCGAAAAATTTTTTGCCTTCTCAACAATTCCTTGGCTTCAAACTCCCATATCTCGCGAACGAATTGACCTAACCCAAAAATTCCTGTTGCGTCTGAAAGTAGAAACTCGCCCGATTACAACGGTATGAGTATTTTTCCCTTGCCCATTCTGGTTAAGCGTTTGGAGCAGCAGAATTGCGAAAAATTTTTTGCCTTCTCAACCATTTCTTGGATTCAAACCCCTATATCTCACGAACGGATTGACCTAACCCAAAAATTCCTATTGCATCTGAAAGTAGAAACTCTTCCGATTACAACGGTATGGGTATTTTTTCCCTAGGCCATTCTGGTTAAGCGTTTGGGGCAGCAGAATTGCGAAAAATTTCTTGCCTTCTCAACCATTTCTTGGCTTCAAACTCCCATATCTCGCGAACGGATTGACCTAACCCAAAAATTCCTATTGCATCTGAAAGTAGAAACTCGCCCGATTACAACGGTATGTTTATTTTTTCCCTAGGCCATTCTGTTTAAGCGTTTGGAGCAGCAGAATTGCGAACAATTATTTGCCTTCTCAACCATTTCTTGGCTTCAAACTCCCATATCTCGCGAACGGATTGACCTAACCCAAGAATTCCTATTGCATCTGAAAGAAGAAACTCGCCCGATTACAACGGTATGTGTATTTGTTCCCTAGGCCATTCTGGTTAAGCGTTTGGAGCAGCAGAATTGCGAAAGATTTGTGGTCTTCTCAACCATTTCTTAGCTTCAAAGTCCCTTATCTCGCGAACGGATTGAACAAACCCAAAAATTTCTGCTGCGTCTGAAAGAAGAAACAAGCCCCATTACAACGGTATGCGTATTTTTTCCCTAGGCCATTCTGGTTAAGCGTTTGGAGCAGCAGAATTGCGGAAAATTTGTTCTCTTCTCAACTATTTCTTAGCTTCAAACTCCCATATCTCGCGAACGGATTGACCTAACCCAAAATTTCCTATTGCATTTGAAAGTAGAAACTCGCCCGATTACAACGGTATGTGTATTTTTTCCCTAGGCCATTCTGGTCAAGCGTTTGAAGCAGCAGAATTGCGAAAAATTTTTTGCCTTCTCAACAATTTCTTGGCTTCAAACTCCCATATCTCGCGAACGGATTGACCTAAACCAAAAATTCCTATTGCATCTGAAAGTAGAAACTCGCCCGATTACAGCGGTATGTGTATTTTTTCCCTAGGCCATTCTGGTTAAGCGTTTGGAGCAGCAGAATTACGAAACATTTTTTGCCTTCTCAACCATTTCTTGGCTTCTAACTCCCATATCTCGCGAGCGGATTGACCTAACCCTAAAATTCCTATTGCATCTGAAAGTAGAATCTCGCCCGATTACAGCGGTATGTGTATTTTTTCCCTAGGCCATTCTGGTTAAGCGTTTTGAGCAGCAGAATTGCGAAACATTTTTTGCCTTCTCAACCATTTCTTGGCTTCAAACTCCCATATCTCGCGAACGGATTGACCTAACCCAAAAATTCCTATTGCATCTGAAAGTAGAAACTCGCCCGATTACAACGGTATGTGTATTTTTTCCCTAGGCCATTCTGGCTAAGCGTTTGGAGCAGCAGAATTGCGAAAAATTTCTTGCCTTCTCAATCATTTCTTGGCTTCAAACTCCCATATCTCGCGAACGGATTGACCTAACCCAAAAATTCCTATTGCATCTGAAAGTAGAGACTCGCCCGATTACAACGGTATGTTTATTTTTTCCCTAGGCCATTCTGTTTAAGCGTTTGGAGCAGCAGAATTGCGAACAATTATTTGCCTTCTCAACCATTTCTTGGCTTCAAACTCCCATATCTCGCGAACGGATTGACCTAACCCAAGAATTCCTATTGCATCTGAAAGAAGAAACTCGCCCGATTACAACGGTATGTGTATTTGTTCCCTAGGCCATTCTGGTTAAGCGTTTGGAGCAGCAGAAGTGCGAAAAACTTGTTCTCCTCTCAACCATTTCTTTGCTTCAAATTCCCATATCTCGCGAACGGATTGACCTAACCCAAAAATTCCTGTTGCATCTGAAAGTAGAAACTCGCCCGATTACAACGGTATGTGTATTTTTTCCCTAGGCCATTCTGGTTAAGCGTTTGGAGCAGCAGAATTGCGAAAAATTTTTTGCCTTCTCAACAATTCCTTGGCTTCAAACTCCCATATCTCGCGAACGAATTGACCTAACCCAAAAATTCCTGTTGCGTCTGAAAGTAGAAACTCGCCCGATTACAACGGTATGAGTATTTTTCCCTAGCCCATTCTGGTTAAGCGTTTGGAGCAGCAGAATTGCGAAAAATTTTTTGCCTTCTCAACCATTTCTTGGATTCAAACCCCTATATCTCACGAACGGATTGACCTAACCCAAAAATTCCTATTGCATCTGAAAGTAGAAACTCTTCCGATTACAACGGTATGGGTATTTTTTCCCTAGGCCATTCTGGTTAAGCGTTTGGGGCAGCAGAATTGCGAAAAATTTTTTGCCTTCTCAACCATTTCTTGGCTTCAAACTCCCATATCTCGCGAACGGATTGACCTAACCCAAAAATTCCTGTTGCGTCTGAAAGTAGAAACTCGCCAGATTTCAACGGTATGTGTATTTTTTCCCTAGGCCATTCTGGTTAAGCGTTTGGAGCAGCAGAATTGCGAAAGATTTGTTGTCTTCTCAACCATTTCTTAGCTTCAAAGTCCCTTATCTCGCGAACGGATTGAACAAACCCAAAAATTTCTGCTGCGTCTGAAAGAAGAAACAAGCCCCATTACAACGGTATGCGTATTTTTTCCCTAGGCCATTCTGGTTAAGCGTTTGGAGCAGCAGAATTGCGGAAAATTTGTTCTCTTCTCAACTATTTCTTCGCTTCAAACTCCCATATCTCGCGAACGGATTGACCTAACCCAAAATTTCCTATTGCATTTGAAAGTAGAAACTCGCCCGATTACAACGGTACGTGTATTTTTCCCCTAGGCCATTCTGGTTAAGCGTTTGGAGCAGCAGAATTGCGAAAAATTTTTTGCCTTCTCAACCATTTCTTGGATTCAAACTCCTATATCTCACGAACGGATTGACCTAACCCAAAAATTCCTATTGCATCTGAAAGTAGAAACCAGCCCGATTACAACTTTATGTGTATTTTTTCCCTAGGCCATTCTGGTAAAGCGTTTGGAGCAGCAGAATTGCGAAAAATTTGTTCTCTTCTCACCCATTTCTTAGCTTCAAACTCCCATATCTCGCGAACGGATTGACCTAACCCAAGAATTCCTATTGCATCTGAAAGAAGAAACTCGCCCGATTACAACGGTATGTGTATTTGTTCCCTAGGCCATTCTGGTTAAGCGTTTGGAGCAGCAGAAGTGCGAAAAACTTGTTCTCCTCTCAACCATTTCTTTGCTTCAAATTCCCATATCTCGCGAACGGATTGACCTAACCCAAAAATTCCTGTTGCATCTGAAAGTAGAAACTCGCCCGATTACAACGGTATGTGTATTTTTTCCCTAGGCCATTCTGGTTAAGCGTTTCGAGCAGCAGAATTGCGAAAAATTTTTTGCCTTCTCAACAATTCCTTGGCTTCAAACTCCCATATCTCGCGAACGAATTGACCTAACCCAAAAATTCCTGTTGCGTCTGAAAGTAGAAACTCGCCCGTTTACAACGGTATGAGTATTTTTCCCTAGCCCATTCTGGTTAAGCGTTTGGAGCAGCAGAATTGCGAAAAATTTTTTGCCTTCTCAACCATTTCTTGGATTCAAACCCCTATATCTCACGAACGGATTGACCTAACCCAAAAATTCCTATTGCATCTGAAAGTAGAAACTCTTCCGATTACAACGGTATGGGTACTTTTTCCCTAGGCCGTTCTGGTTAAGCGTTTGGGGCAGCAGAATTGCGAAAAATTTTTTGCCTTCTCAACCATTTCTTGGCTTCAAACTCCCATATCTCGCGAACGGATTGACCCAACCCAAAAATTCCTGTTGCGTCTGAAAGTAGAAACTCGCCAGATTTCAACGGTATGTGTATTTTTTCCCTAGGCCATTCTGGTTAAGCGTTTGGAGCTGCAGAATTGCGAAAAATTTTTTGCCTTCTCAACCATTTCTTGGATTCAAACTCCTATATCTCACGAACGGATTGACCTTACCCAAAAATTCCTATTGCATCTGAAAGTAGAAACTCGCCCGATTACAACGGTATGTGTATATTTTCTCTAGGCCATTCTGGATAAGCGTTTGGAGCAGCAGAATTGCGAAAAATTTGTTGTCTCCTCAACCATTTCTTAGCTTCAAACTCCCTTATCTCGCGAACGGATTGACCTAACCCAAAAATTCCTATTGCATCTGAAAGTAGAAACTCGCCCGATTACAACGGTATGTGTATTTTTTCCCTAGGCCATTCTGGTTAAGCGTTTGGAGCAGCAGAATTGCGAAAAATTTTTTGCCTTCTCAACAATTCCTTGGCTTCAAACTCCCATATCTCGCGAACGAATTGACCTAACCCAAAAATTCCTGTTGCGTCTGAAAGTAGAAACTCGCCCGATTACAACGGTATGAGTATTTTTCCCTAGCCCATTCTGGTTAAGCGTTTGGAGCAGCAGAAATGCGAAAAATTTTTTGCCTTCTCAACCATTTCTTGGATTCAAACCCCTATATCTCACGAACGGATTGACCTAACCCAAAAATTCCTATTGCATCTGAAAGTAGAAACTCTTCCGATTACAACGGTATGGGTATTTTTTCCCTAGGCCATTCTGGTTAAGCGTTTGGGGCAGCAGAATTGCGAAAAATTTTTTGCCTTCTCAACCATTTCTTGGCTTCAAACTCCCATATCTCGCGAACGGATTGACCTAACCCAAAAATTCCTGTTGCGTCTGAAAGTAGAAACTCGCCAGATTTCAACGGTATGTGTATTTTTTCCCTAGGCCATTTTGGTTAAGCGTTTGGAGCAGCAGAATTGCGAAAAATTTTTTGCCTTCTCAACCATTTCTTGGCTTCAAACTCCCATATCTCGCGAACGGATTGACCTAACCCAAAAATTCCTATTGCATCTGAAAGTAGAAACTCGCCCGATTACAACGGTATGTGTATTTTTTCCCTAGGCCATTCTGGTTAAGCGTTTGGAGCAGCAGAATTGCGAAAGATTTGTTGTCTTCTCAACCATTTCTTAGCTTCAAAGTCCCTTATCTCGCGAACGGATTGAACAAACCCAAAAATTTCTGCTGCGTCTGAAAGAAGAAACAAGCCCCATTACAACGGTATGCGTATTTTTTCACTAGGCCATTCTGGTTAAGCGTTTGGAGCAGCAGAATTGCGGAAAATTTGTTCTCTTCTCAACTATTTCTTAGCTTCAAACTCCCATATCTCGCGAACGGATTGACCTAACCCAAAATTTCCTATTGCATTTGAAAGTAGAAACTCGCCCGATTACAACGGTACGTGTATTTTTCCCCTAGGCCATTCTGGTTAAGCGTTTGGAGCAGCAGAATTGCGAAAAATTTGTTGTCTTCTCTGCCATTTCTTGGATTCAAACTCCTATATCTCACGAACGGATTGACCTAACCCAAAAATTCCTATTGCATCTGAAAGTAGAAACCAGCCCGATTACAACTTTATGTGTATTTTTTCCCTAGGCCATTCTGGTAAAGCGTTTGGAGCAGCAGAATTGCGAAAAATTTGTTCTCTTCTCAACCATTTCTTAGCTTCAAACTCCCATATCTCGCGAACGGAATGACCTAACCCAAAATTTCCTATTGCATTTGAAAGTAGAAACTCGCCCGATTACAACGGTACGTGTATTTTTCCCCTAGGCCATTCTGGTTAAGCGTTTGGAGCAGCAGAATTGCGAAAAATTTGTTGTCTTCTCAAACATTTCTTGGATTCAAACTCCTATATCTCACGAACGGATTGACCTAACCCAAAAATTCCTATAGCATCTGAAAGTAGAAACTCGCCCGATTACAACGGTATGTTTTTTTTTTCCCTAGGCCATTCTGGTTAAGCGTTTGGAGCAGCAGAAGTGCGAAAAATTTGTTGTCCTCTCAACCATTTCTTTGCTTCAAATTCCCATATCTCGCGAACGGATTGACCTAACCCAAAAATTCCTGTTGCATCTGAAAGTAGAAACTCGTCCGATTACAACGGTATGTGTATTTTTTCCCTAGGCCATTCTGGTTAAGCGTTTCGAGCAGCAGAATTGCGAAAAATTTTTTGCCTTCTCAACAATTCCTTGGCTTCAAACTCCCATATCTCGCGAACGAATTGACCTAACCCAAAAATTCCTGTTGCGTCTGAAAGTAGAAACTCGCCCGATTACAACGGTATGAGTATTTTTCCCTAGCCCATTCTGGTTAAGCGTTTGGAGCAGCAGAATTGCGAAAAATTTTTTGCCTTCTCAACCATTTCTTGGATTCAAACCCCTATATCTCACGAACGGATTGACCTAACCCAAAAATTCCTATTGCATCTGAAAGTAGAAACTCTTCCGATTACAACGGTATGGGTACTTTTTCCCTAGGCTATTCTGGTTAAGCGTTTGGGGCAGCAGAATTGCGAAAAATTTTTTGCCTTCTCAACCATTTCTTGGCTTCAAACTCCCATATCTCGCGAACGGATTGACCTAACCCAAAAATTCCTGTTGCGTCTGAAAGTAGAAACTCGCCAGATTTCAACGGTATGTGTATTTTTTCCCTAGGCCATTCTGGTTAAGCGTTTGGAGCAGCAGAATTGCGAAAAATTTTTTGCCTTCTCAACCATTTCTTGGATTCAAACTCCTATATCTCACGAACGGATTGACCTTACCCAAAAATTCCTATTGCATCTGAAAGTAGAAACTCGCCCGATTACAACGGTATGTGTATATTTTCTCTAGGCCATTCTGGTTAAGCGTTTGGAGCAGCAGAATTGCGAAAAATTTGTTGTCTCCTCAACCATTTCTTAGCTTCAAACTCCCTTGTCTCGCGAACGGATTGACCTAACCCAAAAATTCCTATTGCATCTGAAAGTAGAAACTCGCCCGATTACAACGGTATGTGTATTTTTTCCCTAGGCCATTCTGGTTAAGCGTTTGGAGCTGCAGAATTGCGAAAAATTTTTTGCCTTCTCAACCATTTCTTGGATTCAAACTCCTATATCTCACGAACGGATTGACCTTACCCAAAAATTCCTATTGCATCTGAAAGTAGAAACTCGCCCGATTACAACGGTATGTGTATATTTTCTCTAGGCCATTCTGGTTAAGCGTTTGGAGCAGCAGAAGTGCGAAAAATTTGTTGTCTCCTCAACCATTTCTTAGCTTCAAACTCCCTTATCTCGCGAACGGATTGACCTAACCCAAAAATTCCTATTGCATCTGATAGTAGAAACTCGCCCGATTACAACGGTATGTGTATTTTTTCCCTAGGCCATTCTGGTTAAGCGTTTGGAGCAGCAGAATTGCGAAAAATTTTTTGCCTTCTCAACAATTCCTTGGCTTCAAACTCCCATATCTCGCGAACGAATTGACCTAACCCAAAAATTCCTGTTGCGTCTGAAAGTAGAAACTCGCCCGATTACAACGGTATGAGTATTTTTCCCTAGCCCATTCTGGTTAAGCGTTTGGAGCAGCAGAAATGCGAAAAATTTTTTGCCTTCTCAACCATTTCTTGGATTCAAACCCCTATATCTCACGAACGGATTGACCTAACCCAAAAATTCCTATTGCATCTGAAAGTAGAAACTCTTCCGATTACAACGGTATGGGTATTTTTTCCCTAGGCCATTCTGGTTAAGCGTTTGGGGCAGCAGAATTGCGAAAAATTTTTTGCCTTCTCAACCATTTCTTGGCTTCAAACTCCCATATCTCGCGAACGGATTGACCTAACCCAAAAATTCCTGTTGCGTCTGAAAGTAGAAACTCGCCAGATTTCAACGGTATGTGTATTTTTTCCCTAGGCCATTCTGGTTAAGCGTTTGGAGCAGCAGAAGTGCGAAAAATTTGTTGTCTTCTCAACCATTTCTTAGCTTCAAACTCCCATATCTCGCGAACGGATTGACCTATCCCAAAAATTCCTATCGCGTCTGAAAGTAGAAACTCGCCCGATTACAACGGTCTGTGTATTTTTTCCCTAGGCCATTCTGGTCAAGCGTTTGAAGCAGCAGAATTGCGAAAAATTTTTTGCCTTCTCAACCATTTCTTGGCTTCAAACTCCCATATCTCGCGAACGGATTGACCTAACCCAAAAATTCCTATTGCATCTGAAAGTAGATACTCGCCCGATTACAACGGTATGTATATTTTTTCCCTAGGCCATTCTGCTTAAGCGTTTGGAGCAGCAGAATTGCGAAAGATTTGTTGTCTTCTCAACCATTTCTTAGCTTCAAAGTCCCTTATCTCGCGAACGGATTGAACAAACCCAAAAATTTCTGCTGCGTCTGAAAGAAGAAACAAGCCCCATTACAACGGTATGCGTATTTTTTCCCTAGGCCATTCTGGTTAAGCGTTTGGAGCAGCAGAATTGCGGAAAATTTGTTCTCTTCTCAACTATTTCTTAGCTTCAAACTCCCATATCTCGCGAACGGATTGACCTAACCCAAAATTTCCTATTGCATTTGAAAGTAGAAACTCGCCCGATTACAACGGTACGTGTATTTTTCCCCTAGGCCATTCTGGTTAAGCGTTTTGAGCAGCAGAATTGCGAAAAATTTGTTGTCTTCTCTGCCATTTCTTGGATTCAAACTCCTATATCTCACGAACGGATTGACCTAACCCAAAAATTCCTATTGCATCTGAAAGTAGAAACCAGCCCGATTACAACTTTATGTGTATTTTTTCCCTAGGCCATTCTGGTAAAGCGTTTGGAGCAGCAGAATTGCGAAAAATTTGTTCTCTTCTCAACCATTTCTTAGCTTCAAACTCCCATATCTCGCGAACGGAATGACCTAACCCAAAATTTCCTATTGCATTTGAAAGTAGAAACTCGCCCGATTACAACGGTACGTGTATTTTTCCCCTAGGCCATTCTGGTTAAGCGTTTGGAGCAGCAGAATTGCGAAAAATTTGTTGTCTTCTCAAACATTTCTTGGATTCAAACTCCTATATCTCACGAACGGATTGACCTAACCCAAAAATTCCTATAGCATCTGAAAGTAGAAACTCGCCCGATTACAACGGTATGTGTATTTTTTCCCTAGGCCATTCTGGTTAAGCGTTTGGAGCAGCAGAAGTGCGAAAAATTTGTTGTCCTCTCAACCATTTCTTTGCTTCAAATTCCCATATCTCGCGAACGGATTGACCTAACCCAAAAATTCCTGTTGCATCTGAAAGTAGAAACTCGTCCGATTACAACGGTATGTGTATTTTTTCCCTAGGCCATTCTGGTTAAGCGTTTCGAGCAGCAGAATTGCGAAAAATTTTTTGCCTTCTCAACAATTCCTTGGCTTCAAACTCCCATATCTCGCGAACGAATTGATCTAACCCAAAAATTCCTGTTGCGTCTGAAAGTAGAAACTCGCCCGATTACAACGGTATGAGTATTTTTCCCTAGCCCATTCTGGTTAAGCGTTTGGAGCAGCAGAATTGCGAAAAATTTTTTGCCTTCTCAACCATTTCTTGGATTCAAACCCCTATATCTCACGAACGGATTGACCTAACCCAAAAATTCCTATTGCATCTGAAAGTAGAAACTCTTCCGATTACAACGGTATGGGTACTTTTTCCCTAGGCTATTCTGGTTAAGCGTTTGGGGCAGCAGAATTGCGAAAAATTTTTTGCCTTCTCAACCATTTCTTGGCTTCAAACTCCCATATCTCGCGAACGGATTGACCTAACCCAAAAATTCCTGTTGCGTCTGAAAGTAGAAACTCGCCAGATTTCAACGGTATGTGTATTTTTTCCCTAGGCCATTCTGGTTAAGCGTTTGGAGCAGCAGAATTGCGAAAAATTTTTTGCCTTCTCAACCATTTCTTGGATTCAAACTCCTATATCTCACGAACGGATTGACCTTACCCAAAAATTCCTATTGCATCTGAAAGTAGAAACTCGCCCGATTACAACGGTATGTGTATATTTTCTCTAGGCCATTCTGGTTAAGCGTTTGGAGCAGCAGAAGTGCGAAAAATTTGTTGTCTCCTCAACCATTTCTTAGCTTCAAACTCCCTTATCTCGCGAACGGATTGACCTAACCCAAAAATTCCTATTGCATCTGAAAGTAGAAACTCGCCCGATTACAACGGTATGTGTATTTTTTCCCTAGGCCATTCTGGTTAAGCGTTTGGTGCAGCAGAATTGCGAAAAATTTTTTGCCTTCTCAACCATTTCTTGGCTTCAAACTCCCATATCTCGCGAACGAATTGACCTAACCCAAAAATTCCTGTTGCGTCTGAAAGTAGAAACTCGCCCGATTACAGCGTTATGTGTATTTTTTCCCTAGGCCATTCTGGATAAGCGTTTGGAGCAGCAGAATTGCGAAACATTTTTTGCCTTCTCAACCATTTCTTGGCTTCAAACTCCCATATCTCGCGAACGGATTGACCTAACCCAAGAATTCCTATTGCATCTGAAAGTAGAAACTAGCCCGATTACAACGGTATGTGTATTTTTTCCCTAGGCCATTCTGGTTAAGCGTTTGGAGCAGCAGAATTGCGAAAAATTTCTTGCCTTCTCAATCATTTCTTGGCTTCAAACTCCCATATCTCGCGAACGGATTGACCTAACCCAAAAATTCCTATTGCATCTGAAAGTAGAAACTCGCCCGATTACAACGGTATGTGTATTTTTTCCCTAGGCCATTCTGGTTAAGCGTTTGGAGCAGCAGAAGTGCGAAAAATTTGTTGTCTTCTCAACCATTTCTTAGCTTCAAACTCCCATCTCTCGCGAACGGATTGACCTAACCCAAAAATTCCTATCGCATCTGAAAGTAGAAACTCGCCCGATTAGAACGGTCTGTGTATTTTTTCCCTAGACCATTCTGGTCAAGCGTTTGAAGCAGCAGAATTGCGAAAAATTTTTTGCCTTCTCAACCATTTCTTGGCTTCAAACTCCCATATCTCGCGAACGGATTGACCTAACCCAAAAATTCCTATTGCATCTGAAAGTAGAAACTCGCCCGATTACAGCGGTATGTGTATTTTTTCCCTAGGCCATTCTGGTTAAGCGTTTTGAGCAGCAGAATTGCGAAACATTTTTTGCCTTCTCAACCATTTCTTGGCTTCAAACTCCCATATCTCGCGAACGGATTGACCTAACCCCAAAATTCCTATTGCATCTGAAAGTAGAAACTCGCCCGATTACAACGGTATGTGTATTTTTTCCCTAGGCCATTCTGGTTAAGCGTTTGGAGCAGCAGAATTGCGAAAAATTTCTTGCCTTCTCAACCATTCCTTGGCTTCAAACTCCCATATCTCGCGAACGGATTGACCTAACCCAAAAATTCCTATTGCATCTGAAAGTAGAAACTCGCCCGATTACAACGGTATGTTTATTTTTTCCCTAGGCCATTCTGTTTAAGCGTTTGGAGCAGCAGAATTGCAAAAAATTCTTTGCCTTCTCAACCATTTCTTGGCTTCAAACTCCCATATCTCGCGAACGGATTGACCTAACTCAAGAATTCCCATTGCATCTGAAAGAAGAAACTCGCCCGATTACAACGGTATGTGTATTTTTTCCCTAGGCCATTCTGGTTAAGCGTTTGGAGCAGCAGAAGTGCGAAAAACTTGTTGTCCTCCTCAACCATTTCTTTGCTTCAAATTCCCATATCTCGCGAACGGATTGACCTAACCCAAAAATTCCTGTTGCATCTGAAAGTAGAAACTCGCCCGATTACAACGGTATGTGTATTTTTTCCCTAGGCCATTCTGGTTAAGCGTTTGGAGCAGCAGAATTGCGAAAAAATTTTTGCCTTCTCAACCATTTCTTGGATTCAAACCCCTATATCTCACGAACGGATTGACCTAACCCAAAAATTCCTATTGCATCTGAAAGTAGAAACTCTTCCGATTACAACGGTATGGGTACTTTTTCCCTAGGCCATTCTGGTTAAGCGTTTGGAGCAGCAGAATTGCGAAAAATTTTTTGCCTTCTCAACCATTTCTTGGATTCAAACTCCTATATCTCACGAACGGATTGACCTTACCCAAAAATTCCTATTGCATCTGAAAGTAGAAACTCGCCCGATTACAACGGTATGTGTATATTTTCTCTAGGCCATTCTGGTTAAGCGTTTGGAGCAGCAGAAGTGCGAAAAATTTGTTGTCTCCTCAACCATTTCTTAGCTTCAAACTCCCATATCTCGCGAACGGATTGACCTAACCCAAAAATTCCTAACGCGTCTGAAAGTAGAAACTCGCCCGATTACAACGGTCTTTGTATTTTTTCCCTAGGCCATTCTGGTCAAGCGTTTGAAGCAGCAGAATTGCGAAAAATTTTTTGCCTTCTCAGCCATTTCTTGGATTCAAACTCCTATATCTCACGAACGGATCGACCTAACCCAAAAATTCCTATAGCATCTGAAAGTAGAGACTCGCCCGATTACAACGGTATGTGTATTTTTTCCCTAGACCATTCTGGATAAGCGTTTGGAGCAGCGGAATTGCGAAAAATTTTTTGCCTTCTCAACCATTTCTTGGATTGAAACTCCCATATCTCGCGAACGGATTGACCTAACCCAAAAATTCCTGTTGCGTCTGAAAGTAGAAACTCGCCCAATTACAACGGTATGTGTATTTTTTCCCTAGGGAATTCTGGTTAAGCGTTTGGAGCAGCAGAAGTGCGAAAAATTTGTTGTCTTCTCACCCATTTCTTAGCTTCAAACTCCCATATCTCGCGAACGGATTGACCTAATCCAAAAATTCCTATTGTAACTGAAAGTAGAAACTCGTCCGATTACAACGGTATGGGTATTTTTTCCCTAGGCCATTCTGGTTAAGCGTTTGGAGCATCAGAATTGCGAAAAATTTTTTGCCATCTCAACCATTTCTTGGCTTCAAACGCCCATACCTCGTGAACGGATTGACCTAACCCAAAAATTCCTATCGCGTCTGAAAGTAGAAACTCGCCCGATTACAACGGTATGAGTATTTTTCCCTAGCCCATTCTGTTTAAGCGTTTGGAGCAGCAGAATTGCGAAAAATTTTTTGCCTTCTCAACCATTTCTTGGATTCAAACCCCTATATCTCACGAACGGATTGACCTAACCCAAAAATTCCTATTGCATCTGAAAGTAGAAACTCGCCCGATTACAACGGTATGTGTATTTTTTCCCTAGGCCATTCTGGTTAAGCGTTTGGAGCAGCAGAAGTGCGAAAAACTTGTTGTCCTCTCAACCATTTCTTTGCTTCAAATTCCCATATCTCGCGAACGGATTGACCTAACCCAAAAATTCCTGTTGCATCTGAAAGTAGAAACTCGCCCGATTACAACGGTATGTGTATTTTTTCTCTAGGCCATTCTGGTTAAGCGTTTGGAGCAGCAGAATTGCGAAAAATTTTTTGCCTTCTCAACCATTTCTTGGATTCAAACCCCTATATCTCACGAACGGATTGACCTAACCCAAAAATTCCTATTGCATCTGAAAGTAGAAACTCTTCCGATTACAACGGTATGGGTACTTTTTCCCTAGGCCATTCTGGTTAAGCGTTTGGGGCAGCAGAATTGCGAAAAATTTTTTGCCTTCTCAACCATTTCTTGGCTTCAAACTCCCATATCTCGCGAACGGATTGACTTAACCCAAAAATTCCTGTTGCGTCTGAAAGTAGAAACTCGCCAGATTTCAACGGTATGTGTATTTTTTCCCTAGGCCATTCTGGTTAAGCGTTTGGAGCAGCAGAATTGCGAAAAATTTTTTGCCTTCTCAACCATTTCTTGGATTCAAACTCCTATATCTCACGAACGGATTGACCTTACCCAAAAATTCCTATTGCATCTGAAAGTAGAAACTCGCCCGATTACAACGGTATGTGTATATTTTCTCTAGGCCATTCTGGTTAAGCGTTTGGAGCAGCAGAAGTGCGAAAAATTTGTTGTCTCCTCAACCATTTCTTAGCTTCAAACTCCCATATCTCGCGAACGGATTGACCTAACCCAAAAATTCCTAACGCGTCTGAAAGTAGAAACTCGCCCGATTACAACGGTCTTTGTATTTTTTCCCTAGGCCATTCTGGTCAAGCGTTTGAAGCAGCAGAATTGCGAAAAATTTTTTGCCTTCTCAGCCATTTCTTGGATTCAAACTCCTATATCTCACGAACGGATCGACCTAACCCAAAAATTCCTATAGCATCTGAAAGTAGAGACTCGCCCGATTACAACGGTATGTGTATTTTTTCCCTAGACCATTCTGGATAAGCGTTTGGAGCAGCGGAATTGCGAAAAATTTTTTGCCTTCTCAACCATTTCTTGGATTGAAACTCCCATATCTCGCGAACGGATTGACCTAACCCAAAAATTCCTGTTGCGTCTGAAAGTAGAAACTCGCCCGATTACAACGGTATGTGTATTTTTTCCCTAGGGAATTCTGGTTAAGCGTTTGGAGCAGCAGAAGTGCGAAAAATTTGTTGTCTTCTCACCCATTTCTTAGCTTCAAACTCCCATATCTCGCGAACGGATTGACCTAATCCAAAAATTCCTATTGTAACTGAAAGTAGAAACTCGTCCGATTACAACGGTATGGGTATTTTTTCCCTAGGCCATTCTGGTTAAGCGTTTGGAGCATCAGAATTGCGAAAAATTTTTTGCCATCTCAACCATTTCTTGGCTTCAAACGCCCATACCTCGTGAACGGATTGACCTAACCCAAAAATTCCTATCGCGTCTGAAAGTAGAAACTCGCCCGATTACAACGGTATGAGTATTTTTCCCTAGCCCATTCTGTTTAAGCGTTTGGAGCAGCAGAATTGCGAAAAATTTTTTGCCTTCTCAACCATTTCTTGGATTCAAACCCCTATATCTCACGAACGGATTGACCTAACCCAAAAATTCCTATTGCATCTGAAAGTAGAAACTCGCCCGATTACAACGGTATGTGTATTTTTTCCCTAGGCCATTCTGGTTAAGCGTTTGGAGCAGCAGAAGTGCGAAAAACTTGTTGTCCTCTCAACCATTTCTTTGCTTCAAATTCCCATATCTCGCGAACGGATTGACCTAACCCAAAAATTCCTGTTGCATCTGAAAGTAGAAACTCGCCCGATTACAACGGTATGTGTATTTTTTCTCTAGGCCATTCTGGTTAAGCGTTTGGAGCAGCAGAATTGCGAAAAATTTTTTGCCTTCTCAACCATTTCTTGGATTCAAACCCCTATATCTCACGAACGGATTGACCTAACCCAAAAATTCCTATTGCATCTGAAAGTAGAAACTCTTCCGATTACAACGGTATGGGTACTTTTTCCCTAGGCCATTCTGGTTAAGCGTTTGGGGCAGCAGAATTGCGAAAAATTTTTTGCCTTCTCAACCATTTCTTGGCTTCAAACTCCCATATCTCGCGAACGGATTGACTTAACCCAAAAATTCCTGTTGCGTCTGAAAGTAGAAACTCGCCAGATTTCAACGGTATGTGTATTTTTTCCCTAGGCCATTCTGGTTAAGCGTTTGGAGCAGCAGAATTGCGAAAAATTTTTTGCCTTCTCAACCATTTCTTGGATTCAAACTCCTATATCTCACGAACGGATTGACCTTACCCAAAAATTCCTATTGCATCTGAAAGTAGAAACTCGCCCGATTACAACGGTATGTGTATATTTTCTCTAGGCCATTCTGGTTAAGCGTTTGGAGCAGCAGAAGTGCGAAAAATTTGTTGTCTCCTCAACCATTTCTTAGCTTCAAACTCCCATATCTCGCGAACGGATTGACCTAACCCAAAAATTCCTAACGCGTCTGAAAGTAGAAACTCGCCCGATTACAACGGTCTTTGTATTTTTTCCCTAGGCCATTCTGGTCAAGCGTTTGAAGCAGCAGAATTGCGAAAAATTTTTTGCCTTCTCAGCCATTTCTTGGATTCAAACTCCTATATCTCACGAACGGATCGACCTAACCCAAAAATTCCTATAGCATCTGAAAGTAGAGACTCGCCCGATTACAACGGTATGTGTATTTTTTCCCTAGACCATTCTGGATAAGCGTTTGGAGCAGCGGAATTGCGAAAAATTTTTTGCCTTCTCAACCATTTCTTGGATTGAAACTCCCATATCTCGCGAACGGATTGACCTAACCCAAAAATTCCTGTTGCGTCTGAAAGTAGAAACTCGCCCGATTACAACGGTATGTGTATTTTTTCCCTAGGGAATTCTGGTTAAGCGTTTGGAGCAGCAGAAGTGCGAAAAATTTGTTGTCTTCTCACCCATTTCTTAGCTTCAAACTCCCATATCTCGCGAACGGATTGACCTAATCCAAAAATTCCTATTGTAACTGAAAGTAGAAACTCGTCCGATTACAACGGTATGGGTATTTTTTCCCTAGGCCATTCTGGTTAAGCGTTTGGAGCATCAGAATTGCGAAAAATTTTTTGCCTTCTCAACCATTTCTTGGCTTCAAACGCCCATACCTCGTGAACGGATTGACCTAACCCAAAAATTCCTATCGCGTCTGAAAGTAGAAACTCGCCCGATTACAACGGTATGAGTATTTTTCCCTAGCCCATTCTGTTTAAGCGTTTGGAGCAGCAGAATTGCGAAAAATTTTTTGCCTTCTCAACCATTTCTTGGATTCAAACCCCTATATCTCACGAACGGATTGACCTAACCCAAAAATTCCTATTGCATCTGAAAGTAGAAACTCTTCCGATTACAACGGTATGGGTATTTATTCCCTAGGCCATTCTGGTTAAGCGTTTGGGGCAGCAGAATTGCGAAAAATTTTTTGCCTTCTCAACCATTTCTTGGCTTCAAACTCCCATATCTCGCGAACGGATTGACCTAACCCAAAAATTCCTGTTGCGTCTGAAAGTAGAAACTCGCCAGATTTCAACGGTATGTGTATTTTTTCCCTAGGCCATTCTGGTTAAGCGTTTGGAGCAGCAGAATTGCGAAAAATTTTTTGCCTTCTCAACCATTTCTTGGATTCAAACTCCTATATCTCACGAACGAATTGACCTTACCCAAAAATTCCTATTGCATCTGAAAGTAGAAACTCGCCCGATTAAAACGGTATGTGTATTTTTTCCCTAGGCCATTCTGGTTAAGCGTTTGGAGCAGCAGAAGTGCGAAAAATTTGTTGTCTTCTCAACCATTTCTTAGCTTCAAACTCCCATATCTCGCGAACGGATTGACCTAACCCAAAAATTCCTATCGCGTCTGAAAGTAGAAACTCGCCCAATTACAACGGTATGGGTATTTTTTCCCGAGGCCATTCTGGTTAAGCGTTTGGAGCATCAGAATTGCGAAAAATTTTTTGCCTTCTCAACCATTTCTTGGCTTCAAACGCCCATACCTCGTGAACGGATTGACCTAACCCAAAAATTCCTATCGCGTCTGAAAGTAGAAACTCGCCCGATTACAACGGTCTGTGTATTTTTTTCCTAGGCCATTCTGGTCAAGCGTTTGAAGCAGCAGAATTGCGAAAAATTTTTTGCCTTCTCAACCATTTCTTGGCTTCAAACTCCCATATCTCGCGAACGGATTGACCTAACCCAAAAATTCCTATTGCATCTGAAAGTAGAAACTCGCCCGATTGCAACGGTATGTGTATTTTTTCCCTAGCCCATTCCGGTTAAGCGTTTGGAGCACCAGAATTGCGGAAAATTTGTTCTCTTCTCAACTATTTCTTAGCTTCAAACTCCCATATCTCGCGAACGGATTGACCTAACCCAAAATTTCCTATTGCACTTGAAAGTAGAAACTCGCCCGATTACAACGGTACGTGTATTTTTCCCCTAGGACATTCTGGTTAAGCGTTTGGAGCAGCAGAATTGCGAAAAATTTGTTGTCTTCTCAACCATTTCTTAGCTTCAAAGTCCCTTATCTCGCGAACGGATTGAACAATCCCAAAAATTTCTGCTGCGTCTGAAAGAAGAAACACGCCCGATTACAACGGTATGCGTATTTTTTCCCTAGGCCATTGTGGTTAAGCGTTTGGAGCAGCAGAATTGCGAAAAATTTGTTCTCTTCTCAACTATTTCTTAGCTTCAAACTCCCATATCTCGCGAACGGATTGACCTAACCCAAAAATTCCTGTTGCGTCTGAAAGTAGAAACTCGCCAGATTTCAACGGTATGTGTATTTTTTCCCTAGGCCATTCTGGTTAAGCGTTTGGAGCAGCAGAATTGCGAAAAATTTTTTGCCTTCTCAACCATTTCTTGGATTCAAACTCCTATATCTCACGAACGAATTGACCTTACCCAAAAATTCCTATTGCATCTGAAAGTAGAAACTCGCCCGATTACAACGGTATGTGTATTTTTTCCCTAGGCCATTCTGGTTAAGCGTTTGGAGCAGCAGAAGTGCGAAAAATTTGTTGTCTTCTCAACCATTTCTTAGCTTCAAACTCCCATATCTCGCGAACGGATTGACCTAACCCAAAAATTCCTATCGCGTCTGAAAGTAGAAACTCGCCCGATTACAACGGTCTGTGTATTTTTTCCCTAGGCCATTCTGGTCAAGCGTTTGAAGCAGCAGAATTGCGAAAAATTTTTTGCCTTCTCAGCCATTTCTTGGATTGAAACTCCTATATCTCACGAACGGATTGACCTAACCCAAAAATTCCTATAGCATCTGAAAGTAGAGACTCGCCCGATTACAACGGTATGTGTATTTTTTCCCTAGACCATTCTGGTTAAGCGTTTGGAGCAGCGGAATTGCGAAAAATTTTTTGCCTTCTCAACCATTTCTTGGATTGAAACTCCCATATCTCGCGAACTGATTGACCTAACCCAAAAATTCCTGTTGCGTCTGAAAGTAGAAACTCGCCCGATTACAACGGTATGTGTATTTTTTCCCTAGGCCATTCTGGTTAAGCGTTTGGAGCAGCAGAAGTGCGAAAAATTTGTTGTCTTCTCACCCATTTCTTAGCTTCAAACTCCCATATCTCGCGAACGGATTGACCTAAACCAAAAATTCCTATTGTAACTGAAAGTAGAAACTCGTCCGATTACAACGGTATGGGTATTTTTTCCCTAGGCCATTCTGGTTAAGCGTTTGGAGCATCAGAATTGCGAAAAATTTTTTGCCTTCTCAACCATTTCTTGGCTTCAAACGCCCATACCTCGTGAACGGATTGACCTAACCCAAAAATTCCTATCGCGTCTGAAAGTAGAAACTCGCCCGATTACAACGGTCTGTGTATTTTTTCCCTAGGCCATTCTGGTCAAGCGTTTGAAGCAGCAGAATTGCGAAAAATTTTTTGCCTTCTCAACCATTTCTTGGCTTCAAACTCCCATATCTCGCGAACGGATTGACCTAACCCAAAAATTCCTATTGCATCTGAAAGTAGAAACTCGCCCGATTGCAACGGTATGTGTATTTTTTCCCTAGCCCATTCTGGTTAAGCGTTTGCAGCACCAGAATTGCGGAAAATTTGTTCTCTTCTCAACTATTTCTTAGCTTCAAACTCCCATATCTTGCGAACGGATTGACCTAACCCAAAATTTCCTATTGCACTTGAAAGTAGAAACTCGCCCGATTACAACGGTACGTGTATTTTTCCCCTAGGCCATTCTGGTTAAGCGTTTGGAGCAGCAGAATTGCGAAAAATTTGTTGTCTTCTCAACCATTTCTTAGCTTCAAAGTCCCTTATCTCGCGAACGGATTAAACAATCCCAAAAATTTCTGCTGCGTCTGAAAGAAGAAACACGCCCGATTACAACGGTATGCGTATTTTTTCCCTAGGCCATTCTGGTTAAGCGTTTGGAGCAGCAGAATTGCGGAAAATTTGTTCTCTTCTCAACTATTTCTTAGCTTCAAACTCCCATATCTCGCGAACGGATTGACCTAACCCAAAATTTCCTATTGCACTTGAAAGTAGAAACTCGCCCGATTACAACGGTACGTGTATTTTTCCCCTAGGCCATTCTGGTTAAGCGTTTGGAGCAGCAGAATTGCGAAAAATTTGTTGTCTTCTCAGCCATTTCTTGGATTCAAACTCCTATATCTCACGAACGGATTGACCTAACCCAAAAATTCCCATTGCATCTGAAAGTAGAAACGCGCCCGATTACAACGGTATGTGTATTTTTTCCCTAGGCCATTCTGGTTAAGCGTTTGGAGCAGCAGAAGTGCGAAAAATTTGTTCTCTTCTCAACCATTTCTTAGCTTCAAACTCCCATATCTCGCAAACGGAATGACCTAACCCAAAATTTCCTATTGCATTTTAAAGTAGAAACTCGCCCGATTACAACGGTACGTGTATTTTTCCCCTAGGCCATTCTGGTTAAGCGTTTGGAGCAGCAGAAGTGCGAAAAATTTGTTGTCTTCTCAACCATTTCTTGGATTCAAACTCCTATATCTCACGAACGGATTGACCTAACCCAAAAATTCCTGTTGCGTCTGAAAGTAGAAACTCGCCCGATTACAACGGTATGTGTATTTTTTCCCTAGGCCATTCTGGTTAAGCGTTTGGAGCAGCAGAAGTGCGAAAAATTTGTTTTCTTCTCACCCATTTCTTAGCTTCAAACTCCCATATCTCGCGAACGGATTGACCTAACCCAAAAATTCCTATTGTAACTGAAAGTAGAAACTCGTCCGATTACAACGGTATGGGTATTTTTTCCCTAGGCCATTCTGGTTAAGCGTTTGGAGCATCAGAATTGCGAAAAATTTTTTGCCTTCTCAACCATTTCTTGGCTTCAAACGCCAATACCTCGTGAACGGATTGACCTAACCCAAAAATTCCTATTGCATCTGAAAGTAGAAACTCGCCCGATTACAACGGTATGTGTATTTTTTCCCTTGGCCATTATGGTTAAGCGTTTGGAGCAGCAGAATTGCGAAAAATTTCTTGCCTTCTCAACCATTTCTTGGCTTCAAACTCCCATATCTCGCGAACGGATTGACCTAACCCAAAAATTCCTATTGCATCTGAAAGTAGAAACTCGCCCGATTACAACGGTATGTGTATTTTATTCCTAGGCCATTCTGGTTAAGCGTTTGGAGCAGCAGAATTGCGAAAAATTTTTTGCCTTCTCAACCATTTCTTGGCTTGAAACTCCCATATCTCGCGAACGGATTGACCTAACGCAAGAATTCCTATTGCCTCTGAAAGTAGAAACTCGCCCGATTAAAACGGTATATGTATTTTTTCCCTAGGCCATTCTGGTAAAGCGTTTGGAGCAGCAGAAGTGCGAAAAATTTGTTGTCTTCTCAACCATTTCTTAGCTTCAAACTCCCACATCTCGCGAACGGATAGACCTAACCCAAAAATTCCTGTTGCATCTGAAAGTAGAAACTCGCCCGATTACAGCGGTATGTGTATTTTTTCCCTAGGCCATTCTGGTTAAGCGTTTGGAGCAGCAGAATTGCGATAAATTTGTTGTCTTCTCAACCATTTCTTAGCTTCAAACTCCCATATATCGCGAACGGATTGACCTAACCCAAAAATTCCTATTGCATCTGAAAGTAGAATCTCGCCCGATTACAGCGGTATGTGTATTTTTTCCCTAGGCCATTCTGGTTAAGCGTTTGGAGCAGCAGAATTGCGAAAAATTTCTTGCCTTCTCTACCATTTCTTGGCTTCAAATTCCCATATCTCGCGAATGGATTGACCTAACCCTAAAATTCCTATTGCATCTGAAAGTAGAAACTCGCCCGATTACAACGGTATGTGTATTTTTTCCCTAGGCCATTCTGGTTAAGCGTTTGGAGCAGCAGAATTGGGAAAAATTTTTTGCCTTCTCAACCATTTCTTGGCTTCAAACTCCCATATCTCGCGAACGGATTGACCTAACCCAAAAATTCCTATTGCATCTGAAAGTAGAAACTCGCCCGATTACAACGGTATGTGTATTTTTTCCCTAGGCCATTCTGGTTAAGCGTTTGGAGCAGCAGAATTGCGAAAATTTGTTGTCTTCTCAACCATTTCTTGGATTCAAACTCCTATATCTCACGAACGGATTGACCTAACCCAAAAATTCCTATTGCATCTGAAAGTAGAAACTCGCCCGATTACAACGGCATGTGTATTTTTTCCCTAGGCCATTCTGGTTAAGCGTTTGGAGCAGCAGAATTGCGAAAAATTTTTTGCCTTCTCAACCATTTCTTGGCTTCAAACTCCCATATCTTGCGAACGGATTGACCTAACCCAAAAATTCCTATTGCATCTGAAAGTAGAAACTCGCCCGATTACAACGGTATGTGTATTTTTTCCCTAGGCCATTCTGGTTAAGCGTTTGGAGCAGCAGAACTGCGAAAAATTTTTTGCCTTCTCAACCATTTCTTGGCTTGAAACTCCCATATCTCGCGAACGGATTGACCTAACGCAAGAATTCCTATTGCCTCTGAAAGTAGAAACTCGCCCGATTAAAACGGTATATGTATTTTTTCCCTAGGCCATTCTGGTTAAGCGTTTGGAGCAGCAGAAGTGCGAAAAATTTGTTGTCTTCTCAACCATTTCTTAGCTTCAAACTCCCATATCTCCCGAACGGATTGACCTAACCCAAAAATTCCTGTTGCATCTGAAAGTAGAAACTCGCCCGATTACAACGGTATGTGTATTTTTTCCCTAGGCCATTCTGGTTAAGCGTTTGGAGCAGCAGAATTGCGAAAAATTTTTTGCCTTCTCAACCATTTCTTGGATTCAAACCCCTATATCTCACGAACGGATTGACCTAACCCAAAAATTCCTATTGCATCTGAAAGTAGAAACTCTTCCGATTACAACGGTATGGGTACTTTTTCCCTAGGCCATTCTGGTTAAGCGTTTGGGGCAGCAGAATTGCGAAAAATTTTTTGCCTTCTCAACCATTTCTTGGCTTCAAACTCCCATATCTCGCGAACGGATTGACCTAACCCAAAAATTCCTGTTGCGTCTGAAAGTAGAAACTCGCCAGATTTCAACGGTATGTGTATTTTTTCCCTAGGCCATTCTGGTTAAGCGTTTGGAGCAGCAGAATTGCGAAAAATTTCTTGCCTTCTCAACCATTTCTTGGCTTCAAATTCCCATATCTCGCGAATGGATTGACCTAACCCTAAAATTCCTATTGCATCTGAAAGTAGAAACTCGCCCGATTACAACGGTATGTGTATTTTTTCCCTAGGCCATTCTGGTTATGCGTTTGGAGCAGCAGAATTGGGAAAAATTTTTTGTCTTCTCAACCATTTCTTGGATTCAAACTCCTATATCTCACGAACGGATTGACCTAACCCAAAAATTCCTATTGCATCTGAAAGTAGAAACTCGCCCGATTACAACGGTATGTGTATTTTTCCCTAGTCCATTCTGGTTAAGCGTTTGGAGCAGCGGAATTGCGAAAAATTTTTTGCCTTCTCAACCATTTCTTGGATTCAAACTCCCATATCTCGCGAACGGATTGACCTAACCCAAAAATTCCTATTGCATCTGAAAGTAGAAACTCGCCCGATTACAACGGTAAGTGTATTTTTTCCCTAGGCCATTATGGTTAAGCGTTTGGAGCAGCAAAATTGCGAAAAATTTTTTGGCTTCTCAACCATTTCTTGGCTCCAAACTCCCATACCTCGTGAACGGATTGACCTAACCCAAAAATTCCTATTGCATCTGAAAGTAGAAACTCGCCCGATCACAACGGTATGTGTATTTTTTCCCTAGGCCATTATGGTTAAGCGTTTGGAGCAGCAGAATTGGGAAAAATTTTTTGCCTTCTCAACCATTTCTTGGCTTCAAACTCCCATATCTCGCGAACGGATTGACCTAACCCAAAAATTCCTATTGCATCTGAAAGTAGAAACTCGCCCGATTACAACGGTATGTGTATTTTTTCCCTAGGCCATTCTGGTTAAGCGTTTGGAGCAGCAGAATTGCGAAAATTTGTTGTCTTCTCAACCATTTCTTGGATTCAAACTCCTATATCTCACGAACGGATTGACCTAACCCAAAAATTCCTATTGCATCTGAAAGTAGAAACTCGCCCGATTACAACGGCATGTGTATTTTTTCCCTAGGCCATTCTGGTTAAGCGTTTGGAGCAGCAGAATTGCGAAAAATTTTTTGCCTTCTCAACCATTTCTTGGCTTCAAACTCCCATATCTTGCGAACGGATTGACCTAACCCAAAAATTCCTATTGCATCTGAAAGTAGAAACTCGCCCGATTACAACGGTATGTGTATTTTTTCCCTAGGCCATTCTGGTTAAGCGTTTGGAGCAGCAGAACTGCGAAAAATTTTTTGCCTTCTCAACCATTTCTTGGCTTGAAACTCCCATATCTCGCGAACGGATTGACCTAACGCAAGAATTCCTATTGCCTCTGAAAGTAGAAACTCGCCCGATTAAAACGGTATATGTATTTTTTCCCTAGGCCATTCTGGTTAAGCGTTTGGAGCAGCAGAAGTGCGAAAAATTTGTTGTCTTCTCAACCATTTCTTAGCTTCAAACTCCCATATCTCCCGAACGGATTGACCTAACCCAAAAATTCCTGTTGCATCTGAAAGTAGAAACTCGCCCGATTACAACGGTATGTGTATTTTTTCCCTAGGCCATTCTGGTTAAGCGTTTGGAGCAGCAGAATTGCGAAAAATTTTTTGCCTTCTCAACCATTTCTTGGATTCAAACCCCTATATCTCACGAACGGATTGACCTAACCCAAAAATTCCTATTGCATCTGAAAGTAGAAACTCTTCCGATTACAACGGTATGGGTACTTTTTCCCTAGGCCATTCTGGTTAAGCGTTTGGGGCAGCAGAATTGCGAAAAATTTTTTGCCTTCTCAACCATTTCTTGGCTTCAAACTCCCATATCTCGCGAACGGATTGACCTAACCCAAAAATTCCTGTTGCGTCTGAAAGTAGAAACTCGCCCGATTACAACGGTATGTGTATTTTTTCCCTAGGCCATTCTGGTTATGCGTTTGGAGCAGCAGAATTGGGAAAAATTTTTTGCCTTCTCAACCATTTCTTGGCTTCAAACTCCCATATCTCGCGAACGGATTGACCTAACCCAAAAATTCCTATTGCATCTGAAAGTAGAAACTCTTCCGATTACAACGGTATGGGTACTTTTTCCCTAGGCCATTCTGGTTAAGCGTTTGGAGCAGCAGAATTGCGAAAAATTTCTTGCCTTCTCAACCATTTCTTGGCTTCAAATTCCCATATCTCGCGAATGGATTGACCTAACCCTAAAATTCCTATTGCATCTGAAAGTAGAAACTCGCCCGATTACAACGGTATGTGTATTTTTTCCCTAGGCCATTCTGGTTATGCGTTTGGAGCAGCAGAATTGGGAAAAATTTTTTGCCTTCTCAACCATTTCTTGGCTTCAAACTCCCATATCTCGCGAACGGATTGACCTAACCCAAAAATTCCTATTGCATCTGAAAGCAGAAACTCGCCCGATTACAACGGTATGTGTATTTTTTCCCTAGGCCATTCTGGTTAAGCGTTTGGAGCAGCAGAATTGCGAAAATTTGTTGTCTTCTCAACCATTTCTTGGATTCAAACTCCTATATCTCACGAACGGATTGACCTAACCCAAAAATTCCTATTGCATCTGAAAGTAGAAACTCGCCCGATTACAACGGTATGTGTATTTTTCCCTAGTCCATTCTGGTTAAGCGTTTGGAGCAGCGGAATTGCGAAAAATTTTTTGCCTTCTCAACCATTTCTTGGATTCAAACTCCCATATCTCGCGAACGGATTGACCTAACCCAAAAATTCCTATTGCATCTGAAAGTAGAAACTCGCCCGATTACAACGGTAAGTGTATTTTTTCCCTAGGCCATTATGGTTAAGCGTTTGGAGCAGCAAAATTGCGAAAAATTTTTTGACTTCTCAACCATTTCTTGGCTCCAAACTCCCATACCTCGTGAACGGATTGACCTAACCCAAAAATTCCTATTGCATCTGAAAGTAGAAACTCGCCCGATCACAACGGTATGTGTATTTTTTCCCTAGGCCATTATGGTTAAGCGTTTGGAGCAGCGGAATTGCGAAAAATTTTTTGCCTTCTCAACCATTTCTTGGCTTCAAACTCCCGTATCTCGCGAACGGATTGACCTAACCCAAAAATTCCTGTTGCGTCTGAAAGTAGAAACTCGCCAGATTTCAACGGTATGTGTATTTTTTCCCTAGGCCACTCTGGTTAAGCGTTTGGAGCAGCAGAATTGCGAAAAATTTTTTGCCTTCTCAACCATTTCTTGGATTCATACTCCTATATCTCACGAACGGATTGACCTAACCCAAAAATTCCTATTGCATCTGAAAGTAGAAACGCGCCCGATTACAACGGTATGTGTATTTTTTCCCTAGGCCATTCTGGTTAAGCGTTTGGAGCAGCAGAAGTGCGAAAAATTTGTTGTCTTCTCAACCATTTCTTAGCTTCAAACTCCCTTATCTCGCGAACGGATTGACCTAACCCAAAAATTCCTATTGTACCTGAAAGTAGAAACTCGCCCGATTACAACGGTATGTGTATTTTTTCCCTAGGCCATTCTGCTTAAGCGTTTGGAGCAGCAGAATTGCGAAAATTTGTTGTCTTCTCAACCATTTCTTGGATTCAAACTCCTATATCTCACGAACGGATTGACCTAACCCAAAAATTCCTATTGCATCTGAAAGTAGAAACTCGCCCGATTACAACGGTATGTGTATTTTTTCCCTAGACCATTCTGGTTAAGCGTTTGGAGCAGCGGCATTGCGAAAAATTTTTTGCCTTCTCAACCATTTCTTGGATTCAAACTCCCATATCTCGCGAACGGATTGAACTAACCCAAAAATTCCTATTGCATCTGAAAGTAGAAACTCGCCCGATTACAACGGTATGTGTATTTTTTCCCTAGGCCATTATGGTTAAGCGTTTGGAGCAGCAAAATTGCGAAAAATTTTTTGCCTTCTCAACCATTTCTTGGCTCCAAACTCCCATACCTCGTGAACGGATTGACCTAACCCAAAAATTCCTATGGCTTCTGAAAGTAGAAACTCGCCCGATTACAACGGTATGTATATTTTTTCCCTAGGCCATTATGGTTAAGCGTTTGGAGCAGCGGAATTGCGAAAAATTGTTTGCCTTCTCAACAATTTCTTGGCTTCAAACTCCCGTATCTCGCGAACGGATTGACCTAACCCAAAAATTCCTGTTGCGTCTGAAAGTAGAAACTCGCCCGATTACAACGGTATGTGTATTTTTTCCCTAGGCCATTCTGGTTAAGCGTTTGGAGCAGCAGAATTGGGAAAAATTTTTTGCCTTCTCAACCATTTCTTGGCTTCAAACTCCCATATCTCGCGAACGGATTGACCTAACCCAAAAATTCCTATTGCATCTGAAAGTAGAAACTCGCCCGATTACAACGGTATGTGTATTTTTTCCCTAGGCCATTCTGGTTAAGCGTTTGGAGCAGCAGAATTGCGAAAATTTGTTGTCTTCTCAACCATTTCTTGGATTCAAACTCCTATATCTCACGAACGGATTGACCTAACCCAAAAATTCCTATTGCATCTGAAAGTAGAAACTCGCCCGATTACAACGGCATGTGTATTTTTTCCCTAGGCCATTCTGGTTAAGCGTTTGGAGCAGCAGAATTGCGAAAAATTTTTTGCCTTCTCAACCATTTCTTGGCTTCAAACTCCCATATCTCGCGAACGGATTGACCTAACCCAAAAATTCCTATTGCATCTGAAAGTAGAAACTCGCCCGATTACAACGGTATGTGTATTTTTTCCCTAGGCCATTCTGGTTAAGCGTTTGGAGCAGCAGAACTGCGAAAAATTTTTTGCCTTCTCAACCATTTCTTGGCTTGAAACTCCCATACCTCGTGAACGGATTGACCTAACCCAAAAATTCCTATGGCTTCTGAAAGTAGAAACTCGCCCGATTACAACGGTATGTATATTTTTTCCCTAGGCCATTATGGTTAAGCGTTTGGAGCAGCGGAATTGCGAAAAATTGTTTGCCTTCTCAACAATTTCTTGGCTTCAAACTCCCGTATCTCGCGAACGGATTGACCTAACCCAAAAATTCCTGTTGCGTCTGAAAGTAGAAACTCGCCCGATTACAACGGTATGTGTATTTTTTCCCTAGGCCATTCTGGTTAAGCGTTTGGAGCAGCAGAATTGGGAAAAATTTTTTGCCTTCTCAACCATTTCTTGGCTTCAAACTCCCATATCTCGCGAACGGATTGACCTAACCCAAAAATTCCTATTGCATCTGAAAGTAGAAACTCGCCCGATTACAACGGTATGTGTATTTTTTCCCTAGGCCATTCTGGTTAAGCGTTTGGAGCAGCAGAATTGCGAAAATTTGTTGTCTTCTCAACCATTTCTTGGATTCAAACTCCTATATCTCACGAACGGATTGACCTAACCCAAAAATTCCTATTGCATCTGAAAGTAGAAACTCGCCCGATTACAACGGCATGTGTATTTTTTCCCTAGGCCATTCTGGTTAAGCGTTTGGAGCAGCAGAATTGCGAAAAATTTTTTGCCTTCTCAACCATTTCTTGGCTTCAAACTCCCATATCTCGCGAACGGATTGACCTAACCCAAAAATTCCTATTGCATCTGAAAGTAGAAACTCGCCCGATTACAACGGTATGTGTATTTTTTCCCTAGGCCATTCCGGTTAAGCGTTTGGAGCAGCAGAACTGCGAAAAATTTTTTGCCTTCTCAACCATTTCTTGGCTTGAAACTCCCATATCTCGCGAACGGATTGACCTAACGCAAGAATTCCTATTGCCTCTGAAAGTAGAAACTCGCCCGATTAAAACGGTATATGTATTTTTTCCCTAGGCCATTCTGGTTAAGCGTTTGGAGCAGCAGAAGTGCGAAAAATTTGTTGTCTTCTCAACCATTTCTTAGCTTCAAACTCCCATATCTCCCGAACGGATTGACCTAACCCAAAAATTCCTGTTGCATCTGAAAGTAGAAACTCGCCCGATTACAACGGTATGTGTATTTTTTCCCTAGGCCATTCTGGTTAAGCGTTTGGAGCAGCAGAATTGCGAAAAATTTTTTGCCTTCTCAACCATTTCTTGGATTCAAACCCCTATATCTCACGAACGGATTGACCTAACCCAAAAATTCCTATTGCATCTGAAAGTAGAAACTCTTCCGATTACAACGGTATGGGTACTTTTTCCCTAGGCCATTCTGGTTAAGCGTTTGGGGCAGCAGAATTGCGAAAAATTTTTTGCCTTCTCAACCATTTCTTGGCTTCAAACTCCCATATCTCGCGAACGGATTGACCTAACCCAAAAATTCCTATTGCATCTGAAAGCAGAAACTCGCCCGATTACAACGGTATGTGTATTTTTTCCCTAGGCCATTCTGGTTAAGCGTTTGGAGCAGCAGAATTGCGAAAATTTGTTGTCTTCTCAACCATTTCTTGGATTCAAACTCCTATATCTCACGAACGGATTGACCTAACCCAAAAATTCCTATTGCATCTGAAAGTAGAAACTCGCCCGATTACAACGGTATGTGTATTTTTCCCTAGTCCATTCTGGTTAAGCGTTTGGAGCAGCGGAATTGCGAAAAATTTTTTGCCTTCTCAACCATTTCTTGGATTCAAACTCCCATATCTCGCGAACGGATTGACCTAACCCAAAAATTCCTATTGCATCTGAAAGTAGAAACTCGCCCGATTACAACGGTAAGTGTATTTTTTCCCTAGGCCTTTATGGTTAAGCGTTTGGAGCAGCAAAATTGCGAAAAATTTTTTGGCTTCTCAACCATTTCTTGGCTCCAAACTCCCATACCTCGTGAACGGATTGACCTAACCCAAAAATTCCTATTGCATCTGAAAGTAGAAACTCGCCCGATCACAACGGTATGTGTATTTTTTCCCTAGGCCATTATGGTTAAGCGTTTGGAGCAGCGGAATTGCGAAAAATTTTTTGCCTTCTCAACCATTTCTTGGCTTCAAACTCCCGTATCTCGCGAACGGATTGACCTAACCCAAAAATTCCTGTTGCGTCTGAAAGTAGAAACTCGCCAGATTTCAACGGTATGTGTATTTTTTCCCTAGGCCACTCTGGTTAAGCGTTTGGAGCAGCAGAATTGCGAAAAATTTTTTGCCTTCTCAACCATTTCTTAGCTTCAAACTCCCTTATCTCGCGAACGGATTGACCTAACCCAAAAATTCCTATTGTACCTGAAAGTAGAAACTCGCCCGATTACAACGGTATGTGTATTTTTTCCCTAGGCCATTCTGCTTAAGCGTTTGGAGCAGCAGAATTGCGAAAATTTGTTGTCTTCTCAACCATTTCTTGGATTCAAACTCCTATATCTCACGAACGGATTGACCTAACCCAAAAATTCCTATTGCATCTGAAAGTAGAAACGCGCCCGATTACAACGGTATGTGTATTTTTTCCCTAGGCCATTCTGGTTAAGCGTTTGGAGCAGCAGAAGTGCGAAAAATTTGTTGTCTTCTCAACCATTTCTTAGCTTCAAACTCCCTTATCTCGCGAACGGATTGACCTAACCCAAAAATTCCTATTGTACCTGAAAGTAGAAACTCGCCCGATTACAACGGTATGTGTATTTTTTCCCTAGGCCATTCTGCTTAAGCGTTTGGAGCAGCAGAATTGCGAAAATTTGTTGTCTTCTCAACCATTTCTTGGATTCAAACTCCTATATCTCACGAACGGATTGACCTAACCCAAAAATTCCTATTGCATCTGAAAGTAGAAACTCGCCCGATTACAACGGTATGTGTATTTTTTCCCTAGACCATTCTGGTTAAGCGTTTGGAGCAGCGGCATTGCGAAAAATTTTTTGCCTTCTCAACCATTTCTTGGATTCAAACTCCCATATCTCGCGAACGGATTGAACTAACCCAAAAATTCCTATTGCATCTGAAAGTAGAAACTCGCCCGATTACAACGGTATGTGTATTTTTTCCCTAGGCCATTATGGTTAAGCGTTTGGAGCAGCAAAATTGCGAAAAATTTTTTGCCTTCTCAACCATTTCTTGGCTCCAAACTCCCATACCTCGTGAACGGATTGACCTAACCCAAAAATTCCTATGGCTTCTGAAAGTAGAAACTCGCCCGATTACAACGGTATGTATATTTTTTCCCTAGGCCATTATGGTTAAGCGTTTGGAGCAGCGGAATTGCGAAAAATTGTTTGCCTTCTCAACAATTTCTTGGCTTCAAACTCCCGTATCTCGCGAACGGATTGACCTAACCCAAAAATTCCTGTTGCGTCTGAAAGTAGAAACTCGCCAGATTTCAACGGTATGTGTATTTTTTCCCTAGGCCATTCTGGATAAGCGTTTGGAGCAGCAGAATTGCGAAAAATTTTTTGCCTTCTCAACCATTTCTTGGCTTCAAACTCCCATATCTCGCGAACGGATTGACCTAACCCAAAAATTCCTATTGCATCTGAAAGTAGAAACTCGCCCGATTACAACGGTATGTGTATTTTTTCCCTAGGCCATTCTGGTTAAGCGTTTGGAGCAGCAGAACTGCGAAAAATTTTTTGCCTTCTCAACCATTTCTTGGCTTGAAACTCTCATATCTCGCGAACGGATTGACCTAACGCAAGAATTCCTATTGCCTCTGAAAGTAGAAACTCGCCCGATTAAAACGGTATATGTATTTTTTCCCTAGGCCATTCTGGTTAAGCTTTTGGAGCAGCAGAAGTGCGAAAAATTTGTTGTCTTCTCAACCATTTCTTAGCTTCAAACTCCCACATCTCGCGAACGGATAGACCTAACCCAAAAATTCCTGTTGCATCTGAAAGTAGAAACTCGCCCGATTACAGCGGTATGTGTATTTTTTCCCTAGGCCATTCTGGTTAAGCGTTTGGAGCAGCAGAATTGCGATAAATTTGTTGTCTTCTCAACCATTTCTTAGCTTCAAACTCCCATATATCGCGAACGGATTGACCTAACCCAAAAATTCCTATTGCATCTGAAAGTAGAATCTCGCCCGATTACAGCGGTATGTGTATTTTTTCCCTAGGCCATTCTGGTTAAGCGTTTGGAGCAGCAGAATTGCGAAAAATTTCTTGCCTTCTCTACCATTTCTTGGCTTCAAATTCCCATATCTCGCGAATGGATTGACCTAACCCTAAAATTCCTATTGCATCTGAAAGTAGAAACTCGCCCGATTACAACGGTATGTGTATTTTTTCCCTAGGCCATTCTGGTTAAGCGTTTGGAGCAGCAGAATTGGGAAAAATTTTTTGCCTTCTCAACCATTTCTTGGCTTCAAACTCCCATATCTCGCGAACGGATTGACCTAACCCAAAAATTCCTATTGCATCTGAAAGTAGAAACTCGCCCGATTACAACGGTATGTGTATTTTTTCCCTAGGCCATTCTGGTTAAGCGTTTGGAGCAGCAGAATTGCGAAAATTTGTTGTCTTCTCAACCATTTCTTGGATTCAAACTCCTATATCTCACGAACGGATTGACCTAACCCAAAAATTCCTATTGCATCTGAAAGTAGAAACTCGCCCGATTACAACGGCATGTGTATTTTTTCCCTAGGCCATTCTGGTTAAGCGTTTGGAGCAGCAGAATTGCGAAAAATTTTTTGCCTTCTCAACCATTTCTTGGCTTCAAACTCCCATATCTCGCGAACGGATTGACCTAACCCAAAAATTCCTATTGCATCTGAAAGTAGAAACTCGCCCGATTACAACGGTATGTGTATTTTTTCCCTAGGCCATTCTGGTTAAGCGTTTGGAGCAGCAGAACTGCGAAAAATTTTTTGCCTTCTCAACCATTTCTTGGCTTGAAACTCCCATATCTCGCGAACGGATTGACCTAACGCAAGAATTCCTATTGCCTCTGAAAGTAGAAACTCGCCCGATTAAAACGGTATATGTATTTTTTCCCTAGGCCATTCTGGTTAAGCGTTTGGAGCAGCAGAAGTGCGAAAAATTTGTTGTCTTCTCAACCATTTCTTAGCTTCAAACTCCCATATCTCCCGAACGGATTGACCTAACCCAAAAATTCCTGTTGCATCTGAAAGTAGAAACTCGCCCGATTACAACGGTATGTGTATTTTTTCCCTAGGCCATTCTGGTTAAGCGTTTGGAGCAGCAGAATTGCGAAAAATTTTTTGCCTTCTCAACCATTTCTTGGATTCAAACCCCTATATCTCACGAACGGATTGACCTAACCCAAAAATTCCTATTGCATCTGAAAGTAGAAACTCTTCCGATTACAACGGTATGGGTACTTTTTCCCTAGGCCATTCTGGTTAAGCGTTTGGGGCAGCAGAATTGCGAAAAATTTTTTGCCTTCTCAACCATTTCTTGGCTTCAAACTCCCATATCTCGCGAACGGATTGACCTAACCCAAAAATTCCTGTTGCGTCTGAAAGTAGAAACTCGCCAGATTTCAACGGTATGTGTATTTTTTCCCTAGGCCATTCTGGTTAAGCGTTTGGAGCAGCAGAATTGCGAAAAATTTCTTGCCTTCTCAACCATTTCTTGGCTTCAAATTCCCATATCTCGCGAATGGATTGACCTAACCCTAAAATTCCTATTGCATCTGAAAGTAGAAACTCGCCCGATTACAACGGTATGTGTATTTTTCCCTAGACCATTCTGGTTAAGCGTTTGGAGCAGCAGAATTGCGAAAATTTGTTGTCTTCTCAACCATTTCTTGGATTCAAACTCCTATATCTCACGAACGGATTGACCTAACCCAAAAATTCCTATTGCATCTGAAAGTAGAAACTCGCCCGATTACAACGGTATGTGTATTTTTCCCTAGACCATTCTGGTTAAGCGTTTGGAGCAGCGGAATTGCGAAAAATTTTTTGCCTTCTCAACCATTTCTTGGATTCAAACTCCCATATCTCGCGAACGGATTGACCTAACCCAAAAATTCCTATTGCATCTGAAAGTAGAAACTCGCCCGATTACAACGGTAAGTGTATTTTTTCCCTAGGCCATTATGGTTAAGCGTTTGGAGCAGCAAAATTGCGAAAAATTTTTTGGCTTCTCAACCATTTCTTGGCTCCAAACTCCCATACCTCGTGAACGGATTGACCTAACCCAAAAATTCCTATTGCATCTGAAAGTAGAAACTCGCCCGATCACAACGGTATGTGTATTTTTTCCCTAGGCCATTATGGTTAAGCGTTTGGAGCAGCGGAATTGCGAAAAATTTTTTGCCTTCTCAACCATTTCTTGGCTTCAAACTCCCGTATCTCGCGAACGGATTGACCTAACCCAAAAATTCCTGTTGCGTCTGAAAGTAGAAACTCGCCAGATTTCAACGGTATGTGTATTTTTTCCCTAGGCCACTCTGGTTAAGCGTTTGGAGCAGCAGAATTGCGAAAAATTTTTTGCCTTCTCAACCATTTCTTGGATTCATACTCCTATATCTCACGAACGGATTGATCTAACCCAAAAATTCCTATTGCATCTGAAAGTAGAAACGCGCCCGATTACAACGGTATGTGTATTTTTTCCCTAGGCCATTCTGGTTAAGCGTTTGGAGCAGCAGAAGTGCGAAAAATTTGTTGTCTTCTCAACCATTTCTTAGCTTCAAACTCCCTTATCTCGCGAACGGATTGACCTAACCCAAAAATTCCTATTGTACCTGAAAGTAGAAACTCGCCCGATTACAACGGTATGTGTATTTTTTCCCTAGGCCATTCTGCTTAAGCGTTTGGAGCAGCAGAATTGCGAAAATTTGTTGTCTTCTCAACCATTTCTTGGATTCAAACTCCTATATCTCACGAACGGATTGACCTAACCCAAAAATTCCTATTGCATCTGAAAGTAGAAACTCGCCCGATTACAACGGTATGTGTATTTTTTCCCTAGACCATTCTGGTTAAGCGTTTGGAGCAGCGGCATTGCGAAAAATTTTTTGCCTTCTCAACCATTTCTTGGATTCAAACTCCCATATCTCGCGAACGGATTGAACTAACCCAAAAATTCCTATTGCATCTGAAAGTAGAAACTCGCCCGATTACAACGGTATGTGTATTTTTTCCCTAGGCCATTATGGTTAAGCGTTTGGAGCAGCAAAATTGCGAAAAATTTTTTGCCTTCTCAACCATTTCTTGGCTCCAAACTCCCATACCTCGTGAACGGATTGACCTAACCCAAAAATTCCTATGGCTTCTGAAAGTAGAAACTCGCCCGATTACAACGGTATGTATATTTTTTCCCTAGGCCATTATGGTTAAGCGTTTGGAGCAGCGGAATTGCGAAAAATTGTTTGCCTTCTCAACAATTTCTTGGCTTCAAACTCCCGTATCTCGCGAACGGATTGACCTAACCCAAAAATTCCTGTTGCGTCTGAAAGTAGAAACTCGCCAGATTTCAACGGTATGTGTATTTTTTCCCTAGGCCATTCTGGATAAGCGTTTGGAGCAGCAGAATTGCGAAAAATTTTTTGCCTTCTCAACCGTTTCTTGGCTTCAAACTCCCATATCTCGCGAACGGATTGACCTAACCCAAAAATTCCTATTGCATCTGAAAGTAGAAACTCGCCCGATTACAACGGTATGTGTATTTTTTCCCTAGGCCATTCTGGTTAAGCGTTTGGAGCAGCAGAACTGCGAAAAATTTTTTGCCTTCTCAACCATTTCTTGGCTTGAAACTCTCATATCTCGCGAACGGATTGACCTAACGCAAGAATTCCTATTGCCTCTGAAAGTAGAAACTCGCCCGATTAAAACGGTATATGTATTTTTTCCCTAGGCCATTCTGGTTAAGCTTTTGGAGCAGCAGAAGTGCGAAAAATTTGTTGTCTTCTCAACCATTTCTTAGCTTCAAACTCCCATATCTCCCGAACGGATTGACCTAACCCAAAAATTCCTATTGCATCTGAAAGTAGAAACTCGCCCGATTACAACGGCATGTGTATTTTTTCCCTAGGCCATTCTGTTTAAGCGTTTGGAGCAGCAGAATTGCGAAAAATTCTTTGCCTTCTCAACCATTTCTTGGCTTCAAACTCCCATATCTCGCGAACGGATTGACCTAACCCAAGAATTCCTATTGCATCTGAAAGAAGAAACTCGCCCGATTACAACGGTATGTTTATTTTTTCCCTAGGCCATTCTGGTTAAGCGTTTGGAGCAGCAGAAGTGCGAAAAACTTGTTGTCCTCTCAACCATTTCTTTGCTTCAAATTCCCATATCTCCCGAACGGATTGACCTAACCCAAAAATTCCTATTGCATCTGAAAGTAGAAACTAGCCCGATTACAACGGCATGTGTATTTTTTCCCTAGGCCATTCTGTTTAAGCGTTTGGAGCAGCAGAATTGCGAAAAATTTTTTGCCTTCTCAACCATTTCTTGGCTTCAAACTCCCGTATCTCGCGAACGGATTGACCTAACCCAAAAATTCCTGTTGCGTCTGAAAGTAGAAACTCGCCAGATTTCAACGGTATGTGTATTTTTTCCCTAGGCCATTCTGGATAAGCGTTTGGAGCAGCAGAATTGCGAAAAATTTTTTGCCTTCTCAACCATTTCTTGGCTTCAAACTCCCATATCTCGCGAACGGATTGACCTAACCCAAAAATTCCTATTGCATCTGAAAGTAGAAACTCGCCCGATTACAACGGTATGTGTATTTTTTCCCTAGGCCATTCTGGTTAAGCGTTTGGAGCAGCAGAACTGCGAAAAATTTTTTGCCTTCTCAACCATTTCTTGGCTTGAAACTCTCATATCTCGCGAACGGATTGACCTAACGCAAGAATTCCTATTGCCTCTGAAAGTAGAAACTCGCCCGATTAAAACGGTATATGTATTTTTTCCCTAGGCCATTCTGGTTAAGCTTTTGGAGCAGCAGAAGTGCGAAAAATTTGTTGTCTTCTCAACCATTTCTTAGCTTCACACTCCCATATCTCCCGAACGGATTGACCTAACCCAAAAATTCCTATTGCATCTGAAAGTAGAAACTCGCCCGATTACAACGGCATGTGTATTTTTTCCCTAGGCCATTCTGTTTAAGCGTTTGGAGCAGCAGAATTGCGAAAAATTCTTTGCCTTCTCAACCATTTCTTGGCTTCAAACTCCCATATCTCGCGAACGGATTGACCTAACCCAAGAATTCCTATTGCATCTGAAAGAAGAAACTCGCCCGATTACAACGGTATGTTTATTTTTTCCCTAGGCCATTCTGGTTAAGCGTTTGGAGCAGCAGAAGTGCGAAAAACTTGTTGTCCTCTCAACCATTTCTTTGCTTCAAATTCCCATATCTCCCGAACGGATTGACCTAACCCAAAAATTCCTATTGCATCTGAAAGTAGAAACTAGCCCGATTACAACGGCATGTGTATTTTTTCCCTAGGCCATTCTGTTTAAGCGTTTGGAGCAGCAGAATTGCGAAAAATTCTTTGCCTTCTCAACCATTTCTTGGCTTCAAACTCCCGTATCTCGCGAACGGATTGACCTAACCCAAAAATTCCTGTTGCGTCTGAAAGTAGAAACTCGCCAGATTTCAACGGTATGTGTATTTTTTCCCTAGGCCATTCTGGATAAGCGTTTGGAGCAGCAGAATTGCGAAAAATTTTTTGCCTTCTCAACCATTTCTTGGCTTCAAACTCCCATATCTCGCGAACGGATTGACCTAACCCAAAAATTCCTATTGCATCTGAAAGTAGAAACTCGCCCGATTACAACGGTATGTGTATTTTTTCCCTAGGCCATTCTGGTTAAGCGTTTGGAGCAGCAGAACTGCGAAAAATTTTTTGCCTTCTCAACCATTTCTTGGCTTGAAACTCTCATATCTCGCGAACGGATTGACCTAACGCAAGAATTCCTATTGCCTCTGAAAGTAGAAACTCGCCCGATTAAAACGGTATATGTATTTTTTCCCTAGGCCATTCTGGTTAAGCTTTTGGAGCAGCAGAAGTGCGAAAAATTTGTTGTCTTCTCAACCATTTCTTAGCTTCACACTCCCATATCTCCCGAACGGATTGACCTAACCCAAAAATTCCTATTGCATCTGAAAGTAGAAACTCGCCCGATTACAACGGCATGTGTATTTTTTCCCTAGGCCATTCTGTTTAAGCGTTTGGAGCAGCAGAATTGCGAAAAATTCTTTGCCTTCTCAACCATTTCTTGGCTTCAAACTCCCATATCTCGCGAACGGATTGACCTAACCCAAGAATTCCTATTGCATCTGAAAGAAGAAACTCGCCCGATTACAACGGTATGTTTATTTTTTCCCTAGGCCATTCTGGTTAAGCGTTTGGAGCAGCAGAAGTGCGAAAAACTTGTTGTCCTCTCAACCATTTCTTTGCTTCAAATTCCCATATCTCCCGAACGGATTGACCTAACCCAAAAATTCCTATTGCATCTGAAAGTAGAAACTAGCCCGATTACAACGGCATGTGTATTTTTTCCCTAGGCCATTCTGTTTAAGCGTTTGGAGCAGCAGAATTGCGAAAAATTCTTTGCCTTCTCAACCATTTCTTGGCTTCAAACTCCCATATCTCGCGAACGGATTGACCTAACCCAAGAATTCCTATTGCATCTGAAAGAAGAAACTCGCCCGATTACAACGGTATGTGTATTTTTTCCCTAGGCCATTCTGGTTAAGCGTTTGGAGCAGCAGAAGTGCGAAAAACTTGTTGTCCTCTCAACCATTTCTTTGCTTCAAATTCCCATATCTCCCGAACGGATTGACCTAACCCAAAAATTCCTATTGCATCTGAAAGTAGAAACTCGCCCGATTACAACGGCATGTGTATTTTTTCCCTAGACCATTCTGGTTAAGCGTTTGGAGCAGCGGAATTGCGAAAAATTTTTTGCCTTCTCAACCATTTCTTGGATTCAAACTCCCATATCTCGCGAACGGATTGACCTAACCCAAAAATTCCTATTGCATCTGAAAGTAGAAACTCGCCCGATTACAACGGTATGTGTATTTTTTCCCTAGGCCATTATGGTTAAGCGTTTGGAGCAGCAAAATTGCGAAAAATTTTTTGGCTTCTCAACCATTTCTTGGCTCCAAACTCCCATACCTCGTGAACGGATTGACCTAACCCAAAAGTTCCTATTTCATCTGAAAGTAGAAACTCGCCCGATCACAACGGTATGTGTATTTTTTCCCTAGGCCATTATGGTTAAGCGTTTGGAGCAGCGGAATTGCGAAAAATTTTTTGCCTTCTCAACCATTTCTTGGCTTCAAACTCCCGTATCTCGCGAACGGATTGACCTAACCCAAAAATTCCTGTTGCGTCTGAAAGTAGAAACTCGCCAGATTTCAACGGTATGTGTATTTTTTCCCTAGGCCATTCTGGTTAAGCGTTTGGAGCAGCAGAATTGCGAAAAATTTTTTGTCTTCTCAACCATTTCTTAGCTTCAAACTCCCTTATCTCGCGAACGGATTGACCTAACCCAAAAATTCCTATTGCATCTGAAAGTAGAAACTCGCCCGATTACAACGGTATGTGTATTTTTTCCCTAGACCATTCTGGTTAAGCGTTTGGAGCAGCGGCATTGCGAAAAATTTTTTGCCTTCTCAACCATTTCTTGGATTCAAACTCCCATATCTCGCGAACGGATTGACCTAACCCAAAAATTCCTATTGCATCTGAAAGTAGAAACTCGCCCGATTACAACGGTATGTGTATTTTTTCCCTAGGCCATTATGGTTAAGCGTTTGGAGCAGCAAAATTGCGAAAAATTTTTTGCCTGCTCAACCATTTCTTGGCTCCAAACTCCCATACCTCGTGAACGGATTGACCTAACCCAAAAATTCCTATGGCTTCTGAAAGTAGAAACTCGCCCGATTACAACGGTATGTATATTTTTTCCCTAGGCCATTATGGTTAAGCGTTTGGAGCAGCGGAATTGCGAAAAATTGTTTGCCTTCTCAACAATTTCTTGGCTTCAAACTCCCGTATCTCGCGAACGGATTGACCTAACCCAAAAATTCCTGTTGCGTCTGAAAGTAGAAACTCGCCAGATTTCAACGGTATGTGTATTTTTTCCCTAGGCCATTCTGGATAAGCGTTTGGAGCAGCAGAATTGCGAAAAATTTTTTGCCTTCTCAACCATTTCTTGGCTTCAAACTCCCATATCTCGCGAACGGATTGACCTAACCCAAAAATTCCTATTGCATCTGAAAGTAGAAACTCGCCCGATTACAACGGTATGTGTATTTTTTCCCTAGGCCATTATGGTTAAGCGTTTGGAGCAGCAAAATTGCGAAAAATTTTTTGCCTGCTCAACCATTTCTTGGCTCCAAACTCCCATACCTCGCGAACGGATTGACCTAACGCAAGAATTCCTATTGCCTCTGAAAGTAGAAACTCGCCCGATTAAAACGGTATATGTATTTTTTCCCTAGGCCATTCTGGTTAAGCTTTTGGAGCAGCAGAAGTGCGAAAAATTTGTTGTCTTCTCAACCATTTCTTAGCTTCAAACTCCCATATCTCCCGAACGGATTGACCTAACCCAAAAATTCCTATTGCATCTGAAAGTAGAAACTCGCCCGATTACAACGGCATGTGTATTTTTTCCCTAGGCCATTCTGTTTAAGCGTTTGGAGCAGCAGAATTGCGAAAAATTCTTTGCCTCCTCAACCATTTCTTGGCTTCAAACTCCCATATCTCGCGAACGGATTGACCTAACCCAAGAATTCCTATTGCATCTGAAAGAAGAAACTCGCCCGATTACAACGGTATGTGTATTTTTTCCCTAGGCCATTCTGGTTAAGCGTTTGGAGCAGCAGAAGTGCGAAAAACTTGTTGTCCTCTCAACCATTTCTTTGCTTCAAATTCCCATATCTCCCGAACGGATTGACCTAACCCAAAAATTCCTATTGCATCTGAAAGTAGAAACTCGCCCGATTACAACGGCATGTGTATTTTTTCCCTAGGCCATTCTGTTTAAGCGTTTGGAGCAGCAGAATTGCGAAAAATTCTTTGCCTTCTCAACCATTTCTTGGCTTCAAACTCCCATACCTTGCGAACGGATTGACCTAACCCAAAAATTCCTGTTGCGTCTGAAAGTAGAAACTCGCCCGATTACAACGGTCTGTGTATTTTTTCCCTAGGCCATTCTGGTCAAGCGTTTGAAGAAGCAGAATTGCGAAAAATTTTTTGCCTTCTCAACCATTTCTTGGCTTCAAACTCCCATATCTCGCGAACGGATTGACCTAACCCAAAAGTTCCTATTGCATCTGAAAGTAGAAACTCGCCCGATTGCAACGGTATGTGTATTTTTTCCCTAGCACATTCTGGTTAAGCGTTTGGAGCACCAGAATTGCGAAAGATTTGTTGTCTTCTCGACCATTTCTTAGCTTCAAAGTCCCTTATCTCGCGAACGGATTGAACAAACCCAAAAATTTCTGCTGCGTCTGAAAGAAGAAACACGCCCGATTACAACGGTATGCGTATTTTTTCCCTAGGCCATTCTGGTTAAGCGTTTGGAGCAGCAGAATTGCGGAAAATTTGTTCTCTTCTCAACTATTTCTTAGCTTCAAACTCCCATATCTCGCGAACGGATTGACCTAACCCAAAATTTCCTATTGCACTTGAAAGTAGAAACTCGCCCGATTACAACGGTATGTGTATTTTTTCCCTAGGCCATTCTGGTTAAGCGTTTGGAGCAGCAGAATTGCGAAAATTTGTTGTCTTCTCAACCATTTCTTGGATTCAAACTCCTATATCTCACGAACGGATTGACCTAACCCAAAAATTCCTATTGCATCTGAAAGTAGAAACACGCCCGATTACAACGGTATGTGTATTTTTTCCCTAGACCATTCTGGTTAAGCGTTTGGAGCAGCGGCATTGCGAAAAATTTTTTGCCTTCTCAACCATTTCTTGGATTCAAACTCCCATATCTCGCGAACGGATTGACCTAACCCAAAAATTCCTATTGCATCTGAAAGTAGAAACTCGCCCGATTACAACGGTATGTGTATTTTTTCCCTAGGCCATTATGGTTAAGCGTTTGGAGCAGCAAAATTGCGAAAAATTTTTTGCCTTCTCAACCATTTCTTGGCTCCAAACTCCCATACCTCGTGAACGGATTGACCTAACCCAAAAATTCCTATGGCTTCTGAAAGTAGAAACTCGCCCGATTACAACGGTATGTATATTTTTTCCCTAGGCCATTATGGTTAAGCGTTTGGAGCAGCGGAATTGCGAAAAATTGTTTGCCTTCTCAACAATTTCTTGGCTTCAAACTCCCGTATCTCGCGAACGGATTGACCTAACCCAAAAATTCCTGTTGCGTCTGAAAGTAGAAACTCGCCAGATTTCAACGGTATGTGTATTTTTTCCCTAGGCCATTCTGGATAAGCGTTTGGAGCAGCAGAATTGCGAAAAATTTTTTGCCTTCTCAACCATTTCTTGGCTTCAAACTCCCATATCTCGCGAACGGATTGACCTAACCCAAAAATTCCTATTGCATCTGAAAGTAGAAACTCGCCCGATTACAACGGTATGTGTATTTTTTCCCTAGGCCATTCTGGTTAAGCGTCTGGAGCAGCAGAACTGCGAAAAATTTTTTGCCTTCTCAACCATTTCTTGGCTTCAAACTCCCATATCTCGCGAACGGATTGACCTAACCCAAGAATTCCTATTGCATCTGAAAGAAGAAACTCGCCCGATTACAACGGTATGTGTATTTTTTCCCTAGGCCATTCTGGTTAAGCGTTTGGAGCAGCAGAAGTGCGAAAAACTTGTTGTCCTCTCAACCATTTCTTTGCTTCAAATTCCCATATCTCCCGAACGGATTGACCTAACCCAAAAATTCCTATTGCATCTGAAAGTAGAAACTCGCCCGATTACAACGGCATGTGTATTTTTTCCCAAGGCCATTCTGTTTAAGCGTTTGGAGCAGCAGAATTGCGAAAAATTCTTTGCCTTCTCAACCATTTCTTGGCTTCAAACTCCCATACCTCGCGAACGGATTGACCTAACCCAAAAATTCCTGTTGCGTCTGAAAGTAGAAACTCCCCCGATTACAACGGTCTGTGTATTTTTTCCCTAGGCCATTCTGGTCAAGCGTTTGAAGAAGCAGAATTGCGAAAAATTTTTTGCCTTCTCAACCATTTCTTGGCTTCAAACTCCCATATCTCGCGAACGGATTGACCTAACCCAAAAATTCCTATTGCATCTGAAAGTAGAAACTCGCCCGATTGCAACGGTATGTGTATTTTTTCCCTAGCCCATTCTGGTTAAGCGTTTGGAGCACCAGAATTGCGAAAGATTTGTTGTCTTCTCAACCATTTCTTAGCTTCAAAGTCCCTTATCTCGCGAACGGATTGAACAAACCCAAAAATTTCTGCTGCGTCTGAAAGAAGAAACACGCCCGATTACAACGGTATGCGTATTTTTTCCCTAGGCCATTCTGGTTAAGCGTTTGGAGCAGCAGAATTGCGGAAAATTTGTTCTCTTCTCAACTATTTCTTAGCTTCAAACTCCCATATCTCGCGAACGGATTGACCTAACCCAAAATTTCCTATTGCACTTGAAAGTAGAAACTCGCCCGATTACAACGGTACGTGTATTTTTCCCCTAGGCCATTCTGGTTAAGCGTTTGGAGCAGCAGAATTGCGAAAAATTTGTTGTCTTCTCAGCCATTTCTTGGATTCAAACTCCTATATCTCACGAACGGATTGACCTAACCCAAAAATTCCTATTGCATCTGAAAGTAGAAACCAGCCCGATTACAACTGTATGTGTATTTTTTCCCTAGGCCATTCTGGTAAAGCGTTTGGAGCAGCAGAATTGCGAAAAATTTGTTCTCTTCTCAACCATTTCTTAGCTTCAAACTCCCATATCTCGCGAACGGAATGACCTAACCCAAAATTTCCTATTGCATTTGAAAGTAGAAACTCGCCCGATTACAACGGTACGTGTATTTTTCCCCTAGGCCATTCTGGTTAAGCGTTTGGAGCAGCAGAAGTGCGAAAAATTTGTTGTCTTCTCAACCATTTCTTGGATTCAAACTCCTATATCTCACGAACGGATTGACCTAACCCAAAAATTCCTATAGCATCTGAAAGTAGAGACTCGCCCGATTACAACGGTATGTGTATTTTTTCCCTAGACCATTCTGGTTAAGCGTTTGGAGGAGCGGAATTGCGAAAAATGTTTTGCCTTCTCAACCATTTCTTGGATTCAAACTCCCATATCTCGCGAACGGATTGACCTAACCCAAAAATTCCTGTTGCGTCTGAAAGTAGAAACTCGCCCGATTACAACGGTATGTGTATTTTTTCCCTAGGCCATTCTGGTTAAGCGTTTGGAGCAGCAGAAGTGCGAAAAATTTGTTTTCTTCTCACCCATTTCTTAGCTTCAAACTTCCTTATCTCGCGAACGGATTGACCTAACCCAAAAATTCCTATTGCATCTGAAAGTAGAAACTCGCCCGATTACAACGGTATGGGTATTTTTTCCCTAGGCCATTCTGGTTAAGCGTTTGGAGCATCAGAATTGCGAAAAATTTTTTGCCTTCTCAACCATTTCTTGGCTTCAAACGCCCATACCTCGTGAACGGATTGACCTAACCCAAAAATTCCTATTGCATCTGAAAGTAGAAACTCGCCCGATTACAACGGTATGTGTATTTTTTCCCTTGGCCATTATGGTTAAGCGTTTGGAGCAGCAGAATTGCGAAAAATTTCTTGCCTTCTCAACCATTTCTTAGCTTCAAACTCCCATACCTCGCGAACGGATTGACCTAACCCAAAAATTCCTGTTGCGTCTGAAAGTAGAAACTCGCCCGATTACAACGGTCTGTGTATTTTTTCCCTAGGCCATTCTGGTCAAGCGTTTGAAGAAGCAGAATTGCGAAAAATTTTTTGCCTTCTCAACCATTTCTTGGCTTCAAACTCCCATATCTCGCGAACGGATTGACCTAACCCAAAAATTCCTATTGCATCTGAAAGTAGAAACTCGCCCGATTACAACGGTATGTGTATTTTTTCCCTAGGCCATTCTGGTTAAGCGTCTGGAGCAGCAGAACTGCGAAAAATTTTTTGCCTTCTCAACCATTTCTTGGCTTGAAACTCCCATATCTCGCGAACGGATTGACCTAACGCAAGAATTCCTATTGCCTCTGAAAGTAGAAACTCGCCCGATTAAAACGGTATATGTATTTTTTCCCTAGGCCATTCTGGTTAAGCTTTTGGAGCAGCAGAAGTGCGAAAAATTTGTTGTCTTCTCAACCATTTCTTAGCTTCAAACTCCCATATCTCCCGAACGGATTGACCTAACCCAAAAATTCCTATTGCATCTGAAAGTAGAAACTCGCCCGATTACAACGGCATGTGTATTTTTTCCCTAGGCCATTCTGTTTAAGCGTTTGGAGCAGCAGAATTGCGAAAAATTCTTTGCCTTCTCAACCATTTCTTGGCTTCAAACTCCCATACCTCGCGAACGGATTGACCTAACCCAAAAATTCCTGTTGCGTCTGAAAGTAGAAACTCCCCCGATTACAACGGTCTGTGTATTTTTTCCCTAGGCCATTCTGGTCAAGCGTTTGAAGAAGCAGAATTGCGAAAAATTTTTTGCCTTCTCAACCATTTCTTGGCTTCAAACTCCCATATCTCGCGAACGGATTGACCTAACCCAAAAATTCCTATTGCATCTGAAAGTAGAAACTCGCCCGATTGCAACGGTATGTGTATTTTTTCCCTAGCCCATTCTGGTTAAGCGTTTGGAGCACCAGAATTGCGAAAGATTTGTTGTCTTCTCAACCATTTCTTAGCTTCAAAGTCCCTTATCTCGCGAACGGATTGAACAAACCCAAAAATTTCTGCTGCGTCTGAAAGAAGAAACACGCCCGATTACAACGGTATGCGTATTTTTTCCCTAGGCCATTCTGGTTAAGCGTTTGGAGCAGCAGAATTGCGGAAAATTTGTTCTCTTCTCAACTATTTCTTAGCTTCAAACTCCCATATCTCGCGAACGGATTGACCTAACCCAAAATTTCCTATTGCACTTGAAAGTAGAAACTCGCCCGATTACAACGGTACGTGTATTTTTCCCCTAGGCCATTCTGGTTAAGCGTTTGGAGCAGCAGAATTGCGAAAAATTTGTTGTCTTCTCAGCCATTTCTTGGATTCAAACTCCTATATCTCACGAACGGATTGACCTAACCCAAAAATTCCTATTGCATCTGAAAGTAGAAACCAGCCCGATTACAACTGTATGTGTATTTTTTCCCTAGGCCATTCTGGTAAAGCGTTTGAAGAAGCAGAATTGCGAAAAATTTTTTGCCTTCTCAACCATTTCTTGGCTTCAAACTCCCATATCTCGCGAACGGATTGACCTAACCCAAAAATTCCTATTGCATCTGAAAGTAGAAACTCGCCCGATTACAACGGTATGTGTATTTTTTCCCTAGGCCATTCTGGTTAAGCGTCTGGAGCAGCAGAACTGCGAAAAATTTTTTGCCTTCTCAACCATTTCTTGGCTTGAAACTCCCATATCTCGCGAACGGATTGACCTAACGCAAGAATTCCTATTGCCTCTGAAAGTAGAAACTCGCCCGATTAAAACGGTATATGTATTTTTTCCCTAGGCCATTCTGGTTAAGCTTTTGGAGCAGCAGAAGTGCGAAAAATTTGTTGTCTTCTCAACCATTTCTTAGCTTCAAACTCCCATATCTCCCGAACGGATTGACCTAACACAAAAATTCCTATTGCATCTGAAAGTAGAAACTCGCCCGATTACAACGGCATGTGTATTTTTTCCCTAGGCCATTCTGTTTAAGCGTTTGGAGCAGCAGAATTGCGAAAAATTCTTTGCCTCCTCAACCATTTCTTGGCTTCAAACTCCCATATCTCGCGAACGGATTGACCTAACCCAAGAATTCCTATTGCATCTGAAAGAAGAAACTCGCCCGATTACAACGGTATGTGTATTTTTTCCCTAGGCCATTCTGGTTAAGCGTTTGGAGCAGCAGAAGTGCGAAAAACTTGTTGTCCTCTCAACCATTTCTTTGCTTCAAATTCCCATATCTCCCGAACGGATTGACCTAACCCAAAAATTCCTATTGCATCTGAAAGTAGAAACTCGCCCGATTACAACGGCATGTGTATTTTTTCCCTAGGCCATTCTGTTTAAGCGTTTGGAGCAGCAGAATTGCGAAAAATTCTTTGCCTTCTCAACCATTTCTTGGCTTCAAACTCCCATACCTCGCGAACGGATTGACCTAACCCAAAAATTCCTGTTGCGTCTGAAAGTAGAAACTCCCCCGATTACAACGGTCTGTGTATTTTTTCCCTAGGCCATTCTGGTCAAGCGTTTGAAGAAGCAGAATTGCGAAAAATTTTTTGCCTTCTCAACCATTTCTTGGCTTCAAACTCCCATATCTCGCGAACGGATTGACCTAACCCAAAAATTCCTATTGCATCTGAAAGTAAAAACTCGCCCGATTGCAACGGTATGTGTATTTTTTCCCTAGCCCATTCTGGTTAAGCGTTTGGAGCACCAGAATTGCGAAAGATTTGTTGTCTTCTCAACCATTTCTTAGCTTCAAAGTCCCTTATCTCGCGAACGGATTGAACAAACCCAAAAATTTCTGCTGCGTCTGAAAGAAGAAACACGCCCGATTACAACGGTATGCGTATTTTTTCCCTAGGCCATTCTGGTTAAGCGTTTGGAGCAGCAGAATTGCGGAAAATTTGTTCTCTTCTCAACTATTTCTTAGCTTCAAACTCCCATATCTCGCGAACGGATTGACCTAACCCAAAATTTCCTATTGCACTTGAAAGTAGAAACTCGCCCGATTACAACGGTACGTGTATTTTTCCCCTAGGCCATTCTGGTTAAGCGTTTGGAGCAGCAGAATTGCGAAAAATTTGTTGTCTTCTCAGCCATTTCTTGGATTCAAACTCCTATATCTCACGAACGGATTGACCTAACCCAAAAATTCCTATTGCATCTGAAAGTAGAAACCAGCCCGATTACAACTGTATGTGTATTTTTTCCCTAGGCCATTCTGGTAAAGCGTTTGGAGCAGCAGAATTGCGAAAAATTTGTTCTCTTCTCAACCATTTCTTAGCTTCAAACTCCCATATCTCGCGAACGGAATGACCTAACCCAAAATTTCCTATTGCATTTGAAAGTAGAAACTCGCCCGATTACAACGGTACGTGTATTTTTCCCCTAGGCCATTCTGGTTAAGCGTTTGGAGCAGCAGAAGTGCGAAAAATTTGTTGTCTTCTCAACCATTTCTTGGATTCAAACTCCTATATCTCACGAACGGATTGACCTAACCCAAAAATTCCTATAGCATCTGAAAGTAGAGACTCGCCCGATTACAACGGTATGTGTATTTTTTCCCTAGACCATTCTGGTTAAGCGTTTGGAGGAGCGGAATTGCGAAAAATGTTTTGCCTTCTCAACCATTTCTTGGATTCAAACTCCCATATCTCGCGAACGGATTGACCTAACCCAAAAATTCCTGTTGCGTCTGAAAGTAGAAACTCGCCCGATTACAACGGTATGTGTATTTTTTCCCTAGGCCATTCTGGTTAAGCGTTTGGAGCAGCAGAAGTGCGAAAAATTTGTTTTCTTCTCACCCATTTCTTAGCTTCAAACTTCCTTATCTCGCGAACGGATTGACCTAACCCAAAAATTCCTATTGCATCTGAAAGTAGAAACTCGCCCGATTACAACGGTATGGGTATTTTTTCCCTAGGCCATTCTGGTTAAGCGTTTGGAGCATCAGAATTGCGAAAAATTTTTTGCCTTCTCAACCATTTCTTGGCTTCAAACGCCCATACCTCGTGAACGGATTGACCTAACCCAAAAATTCCTATTGCATCTGAAAGTAGAAACTCGCCCGATTACAACGGTATGTGTATTTTTTCCCTTGGCCATTATGGTTAAGCGTTTGGAGCAGCAGAATTGCGAAAAATTTCTTGCCTTCTCAACCATTTCTTAGCTTCAAACTCCCATACCTCGCGAACGGATTGACCTAACCCAAAAATTCCTGTTGCGTCTGAAAGTAGAAACTCGCCCGATTACAACGGTCTGTGTATTTTTTCCCTAGGCCATTCTGGTCAAGCGTTTGAAGAAGCAGAATTGCGAAAAATTTTTTGCCTTCTCAACCATTTCTTGGCTTCAAACTCCCATATCTCGCGAACGGATTGACCTAACCCAAAAATTCCTATTGCATCTGAAAGTAGAAACTCGCCCGATTACAACGGTATGTGTATTTTTTCCCTAGGCCATTCTGGTTAAGCGTCTGGAGCAGCAGAACTGCGAAAAATTTTTTGCCTTCTCAACCATTTCTTGGCTTGAAACTCCCATATCTCGCGAACGGATTGACCTAACGCAAGAATTCCTATTGCCTCTGAAAGTAGAAACTCGCCCGATTAAAACGGTATATGTATTTTTTCCCTAGGCCATTCTGGTTAAGCTTTTGGAGCAGCAGAAGTGCGAAAAATTTGTTGTCTTCTCAACCATTTCTTAGCTTCAAACTCCCATATCTCCCGAACGGATTGACCTAACCCAAAAATTCCTATTGCATCTGAAAGTAGAAACTCGCCCGATTACAACGGCATGTGTATTTTTTCCCTAGGCCATTCTGTTTAAGCGTTTGGAGCAGCAGAATTGCGAAAAATTCTTTGCCTCCTCAACCATTTCTTGGCTTCAAACTCCCATATCTCGCGAACGGATTGACCTAACCCAAGAATTCCTATTGCATCTGAAAGAAGAAACTCGCCCGATTACAACGGTATGTGTATTTTTTCCCTAGGCCATTCTGGTTAAGCGTTTGGAGCAGCAGAAGTGCGAAAAACTTGTTGTCCTCTCAACCATTTCTTTGCTTCAAATTCCCATATCTCCCGAACGGATTGACCTAACCCAAAAATTCCTATTGCATCTGAAAGTAGAAACTCGCCCGATTACAACGGCATGTGTATTTTTTCCCTAGGCCATTCTGTTTAAGCGTTTGGAGCAGCAGAATTGCGAAAAATTCTTTGCCTTCTCAACCATTTCTTGGCTTCAAACTCCCATACCTCGCGAACGGATTGACCTAACCCAAAAATTCCTGTTGCGTCTGAAAGTAGAAACTCCCCCGATTACAACGGTCTGTGTATTTTTTCCCTAGGCCATTCTGGTCAAGCGTTTGAAGAAGCAGAATTGCGAAAAATTTTTTGCCTTCTCAACCATTTCTTGGCTTCAAACTCCCATATCTCGCGAACGGATTGACCTAACCCAAAAATTCCTATTGCATCTGAAAGTAGAAACTCGCCCGATTGCAACGGTGTGTGTATTTTTTCCCTAGCCCATTCTGGTTAAGCGTTTGGAGCACCAGAATTGCGAAAGATTTGTTGTCTTCTCAACCATTTCTTAGCTTCAAAGTCCCTTATCTCGCGAACGGATTGAACAAACCCAAAAATTTCTGCTGCGTCTGAAAGAAGAAACACGCCCGATTACAACGGTATGCGTATTTTTTCCCTAGGCCATTCTGGTTAAGCGTTTGGAGCAGCAGAATTGCGGAAAATTTGTTCTCTTCTCAACTATTTCTTAGCTTCAAACTCCCATATCTCGCGAACGGATTGACCTAACCCAAAATTTCCTATTGCACTTGAAAGTAGAAACTCGCCCGATTACAACGGTACGTGTATTTTTCCCCTAGGCCATTCTGGTTAAGCGTTTGGAGCAGCAGAATTGCGAAAAATTTGTTGTCTTCTCAGCCATTTCTTGGATTCAAACTCCTATATCTCACGAACGGATTGACCTAACCCAAAAATTCCTATTGCATCTGAAAGTAGAAACCAGCCCGATTACAACTGTATGTGTATTTTTTCCCTAGGCCATTCTGGTAAAGCGTTTGGAGCAGCAGAATTGCGAAAAATTTGTTCTCTTCTCAACCATTTCTTAGCTTCAAACTCCCATATCTCGCGAACGGAATGACCTAACCCAAAATTTCCTATTGCATTTGAAAGTAGAAACTCGCCCGATTACAACGGTACGTGTATTTTTCCCCTAGGCCATTCTGGTTAAGCGTTTGGAGCAGCAGAAGTGCGAAAAATTTGTTGTCTTCTCAACCATTTCTTGGATTCAAACTCCTATATCTCACGAACGGATTGACCTAACCCAAAAATTCCTATAGCATCTGAAAGTAGAGACTCGCCCGATTACAACGGTATGTGTATTTTTTCCCTAGACCATTCTGGTTAAGCGTTTGGAGCAGCGGAATTGCGAAAAATGTTTTGCCTTCTCAACCATTTCTTGGATTCAAACTCCCATATCTCGCGAACGGATTGACCTAACCCAAAAATTCCTGTTGCGTCTGAAAGTAGAAACTCGCCCGATTACAACGGTATGTGTATTTTTTCCCTAGGCCATTCTGGTTAAGCGTTTGGAGCAGCAGAAGTGCGAAAAATTTGTTTTCTTCTCACCCATTTCTTAGCTTCAAACTTCCTTATCTCGCGAACGGATTGAACTAACCCAAAAATTCCTATTGCATCTGAAAGTAGAAACTCGCCCGATTACAACGGTATGGGTATTTTTTCCCTAGGCCATTCTGGTTAAGCGTTTGGAGCATCAGAATTGCGAAAAATTTTTTGCCTTCTCAACCATTTCTTGGCTTCAAACGCCCATACCTCGTGAACGGATTGACCTAACCCAAAAATTCCTATTGCATCTGAAAGTAGAAACTCGCCCGATTACAACGGTATGTGTATTTTTTCCCTTGGCCATTATGGTTAAGCGTTTGGAGCAGCAGAATTGCGAAAAATTTCTTGCCTTCTCAACCATTTCTTGGCTTCAAACTCCCATATCTCGCGAACGGATTGACCTAACCCAAAAATTCCTATTGCATCTGAAAGTAGAAACTCGCCCGATTACAACGGTATGTGTATTTTATCCCTAGGCCATTCTGGTTAAGCGTTTGGAGCAGCAGAATTGCGAAAAATTTTTTGCCTTCTCAACCATTTCTTGGCTTGAAACTCCCATATCTCGCGAACGGATTGACCTAACGCAAGAATTCCTATTGCCTCTGAAAGTAGAAACTCGCCCGATTAAAACGGTATATGTATTTTTTCCCTAGGCCATTCTGGTTAAGCTTTTGGAGCAGCAGAAGTGCGAAAAATTTGTTGTCTTCTCAACCATTTCTTAGATTCAAACTCCCATATCTCCCGAACGGATTGACCTAACCCAAAAATTCCTATTGCATCTGAAAGTAGAAACTCGCCCGATTACAACGGCATGTGTATTTTTTCCCTAGGCCATTCTGTTTAAGCGTTTGGAGCAGCAGAATTGCGAAAAATTCTTTGCCTCCTCAACCATTTCTTGGCTTCAAACTCCCATATCTCGCGAACGGATTGACCTAACCCAAGAATTCCTATTGCATCTGAAAGAAGAAACTCGCCCGATTACAACGGTATGTGTATTTTTTCCCTAGGCCATTCTGGTTAAGCGTTTGGAGCAGCAGAAGTGCGAAAAACTTGTTGTCCTCTCAACCATTTCTTTGCTTCAAATTCCCATATCTCCCGAACGGATTGACCTAACCCAAAAATTCCTATTGCATCTGAAAGTAGAAACTCGCCCGATTACAACGGCATGTGTATTTTTTCCCTAGGCCATTCTGTTTAAGCGTTTGGAGCAGCAGAATTGCGAAAAATTCTTTGCCTTCTCAACCATTTCTTGGCTTCAAACTCCCATACCTCGCGAACGGATTGACCTAACCCAAAAATTCCTGTTGCGTCTGAAAGTAGAAACTCCCCCGATTACAACGGTCTGTGTATTTTTTCCCTAGGCCATTCTGGTCAAGCGTTTGAAGAAGCAGAATTGCGAAAAATTTTTTGCCTTCTCAACCATTTCTTGGCTTCAAACTCCCATATCTCGCGAACGGATTGACCTAACCCAAAAATTCCTATTGCATCTGAAAGTAGAAACTCGCCCGATTGCAACGGTGTGTGTATTTTTTCCCTAGCCCATTCTGGTTAAGCGTTTGGAGCACCAGAATTGCGAAAGATTTGTTGTCTTCTCAACCATTTCTTAGCTTCAAAGTCCCTTATCTCGCGAACGGATTGAACAAACCCAAAAATTTCTGCTGCGTCTGAAAGAAGAAACACGCCCGATTACAACGGTATGCGTATTTTTTCCCTAGGCCATTCTGGTTAAGCGTTTGGAGCAGCAGAATTGCGGAAAATTTGTTCTCTTCTCAACTATTTCTTAGCTTCAAACTCCCATATCTCGCGAACGGATTGACCTAACCCAAAATTTCCTATTGCACTTGAAAGTAGAAACTCGCCCGATTACAACGGTACGTGTATTTTTCCCCTAGGCCATTCTGGTTAAGCGTTTGGAGCAGCAGAATTGCGAAAAATTTGTTGTCTTCTCAGCCATTTCTTGGATTCAAACTCCTATATCTCACGAACGGATTGACCTAACCCAAAAATTCCTATTGCATCTGAAAGTAGAAACCAGCCCGATTACAACTGTATGTGTATTTTTTCCCTAGGCCATTCTGGTAAAGCGTTTGGAGCAGCAGAATTGCGAAAAATTTGTTCTCTTCTCAACCATTTCTTAGCTTCAAACTCCCATATCTCGCGAACGGAATGACCTAACCCAAAATTTCCTATTGCATTTGAAAGTAGAAACTCGCCCGATTACAACGGTACGTGTATTTTTCCCCTAGGCCATTCTGGTTAAGCGTTTGGAGCAGCAGAAGTGCGAAAAATTTGTTGTCTTCTCAACCATTTCTTGGATTCAAACTCCTATATCTCACGAACGGATTGACCTAACCCAAAAATTCCTATAGCATCTGAAAGTAGAGACTCGCCCGATTACAACGGTATGTGTATTTTTTCCCTAGACCATTCTGGTTAAGCGTTTGGAGCAGCGGAATTGCGAAAAATGTTTTGCCTTCTCAACCATTTCTTGGATTCAAACTCCCATATCTCGCGAACGGATTGACCTAACCCAAAAATTCCTGTTGCGTCTGAAAGTAGAAACTCGCCCGATTACAACGGTATGTGTATTTTTTCCCTAGGCCATTCTGGTTAAGCGTTTGGAGCAGCAGAAGTGCGAAAAATTTGTTTTCTTCTCACCCATTTCTTAGCTTCAAACTTCCTTATCTCGCGAACGGATTGAACTAACCCAAAAATTCCTATTGCATCTGAAAGTAGAAACTCGCCCGATTACAACGGTATGGGTATTTTTTCCCTAGGCCATTCTGGTTAAGCGTTTGGAGCATCAGAATTGCGAAAAATTTTTTGCCTTCTCAACCATTTCTTGGCTTCAAACGCCCATACCTCGTGAACGGATTGACCTAACCCAAAAATTCCTATTGCATCTGAAAGTAGAAACTCGCCCGATTACAACGGTATGTGTATTTTTTCCCTTGGCCATTATGGTTAAGCGTTTGGAGCAGCAGAATTGCGAAAAATTTCTTGCCTTCTCAACCATTTCTTGGCTTCAAACTCCCATATCTCGCGAACGGATTGACCTAACCCAAAAATTCCTATTGCATCTGAAAGTAGAAACTCGCCCGATTACAACGGTATGTGTATTTTATCCCTAGGCCATTCTGGTTAAGCGTTTGGAGCAGCAGAATTGCGAAAAATTTTTTGCCTTCTCAACCATTTCTTGGCTTGAAACTCCCATATCTCGCGAACGGATTGACCTAACGCAAGAATTCCTATTGCCTCTGAAAGTAGAAACTCGCCCGATTAAAACGGTATATGTATTTTTTCCCTAGGCCATTCTGGTTAAGCTTTTGGAGCAGCAGAAGTGCGAAAAATTTGTTGTCTTCTCAACCATTTCTTAGATTCAAACTCCCATATCTCCCGAACGGATTGACCTAACCCAAAAATTCCTATTGCATCTGAAAGTAGAAACTCGCCCGATTACAACGGCATGTGTATTTTTTCCCTAGGCCATTCTGTTTAAGCGTTTGGAGCAGCAGAATTGCGAAAAATTCTTTGCCTCCTCAACCATTTCTTGGCTTCAAACTCCCATATCTCGCGAACGGATTGACCTAACCCAAGAATTCCTATTGCATCTGAAAGAAGAAACTCGCCCGATTACAACGGTATGTGTATTTTTTCCCTAGGCCATTCTGGTTAAGCGTTTGGAGCAGCAGAAGTGCGAAAAACTTGTTGTCCTCTCAACCATTTCTTTGCTTCAAATTCCCATATCTCCCGAACGGATTGACCTAACCCAAAAATTCCTATTGCATCTGAAAGTAGAAACTCGCCCGATTACAAAGGCATGTGTATTTTTTCCCTAGGCCATTCTGTTTAAGCGTTTGGAGCAGCAGAATTGCGAAAAATTCTTTGCCTTCTCAACCATTTCTTGGCTTCAAACTCCCATACCTCGCGAACGGATTGACCTAACCCAAAAATTCCTGTTGCGTCTGAAAGTAGAAACTCGCCCGATTACAACGGTCTGTGTATTTTTTCCCTAGGCCATTCTGGTCAAGCGTTTGAAGAAGCAGAATTGCGAAAAATTTTTTGCCTTCTCAACCATTTCTTGGCTTCAAACTCCCATATCTCGCGAACGGATTGACCTAACCCAAAAATTCCTATTGCATCTGAAAGTAGAAACTCGCCCGATTGCAACGGTATGTGTATTTTTTCCCTAGCCCATTCTGGTTAAGCGTTTGGAGCACCAGAATTGCGAAAGATTTGTTGTCTTCTCAACCATTTCTTAGCTTCAAAGTCCCTTATCTCGCGAACGGATTGAACAAACCCAAAAATTTCTGCTGCGTCTGAAAGAAGAAACACGCCCGATTACAACGGTATGCGTATTTTTTCCCTAGGCCATTCTGGTTAAGCGTTTGGAGCAGCAGAATTGCGGAAAATTTGTTCTCTTCTCAACTATTTCTTAGCTTCAAACTCCCATATCTCGCGAACGGATTGACCTAACCCAAAATTTCCTATTGCACTTGAAAGTAGAAACTCGCCCGATTACAACGGTACGTGTATTTTTCCCCTAGGCCATTCTGGTTAAGCGTTTGGAGCAGCAGAATTGCGAAAAATTTGTTGTCTTCTCAGCCATTTCTTGGATTCAAACTCCTATATCTCACGAACGGATTGACCTAACCCAAAAATTCCTATTGCATCTGAAAGTAGAAACCAGCCCGATTACAACTGTATGTGTATTTTTTCCCTAGGCCATTCTGGTAAAGCGTTTGGAGCAGCAGAATTGCGAAAAATTTGTTCTCTTCTCAACCATTTCTTAGCTTCAAACTCCCATATCTCGCGAACGGAATGACCTAACCCAAAATTTCCTATTGCATTTGAAAGTAGAAACTCGCCCGATTACAACGGTACGTGTATTTTTCCCCTAGGCCATTCTGGTTAAGCGTTTGGAGCAGCAGAAGTGCGAAAAATTTGTTGTCTTCTCAACCATTTCTTGGATTCAAACTCCTATATCTCACGAACGGATTGACCTAACCCAAAAATTCCTATAGCATCTGAAAGTAGAGACTCGCCCGATTACAACGGTATGTGTATTTTTTCCCTAGACCATTCTGGTTAAGCGTTTGGAGGAGCGGAATTGCGAAAAATGTTTTGCCTTCTCAACCATTTCTTGGATTCAAACTCCCATATCTCGCGAACGGATTGACCTAACCCAAAAATTCCTGTTGCGTCTGAAAGTAGAAACTCGCCCGATTACAACGGTATGTGTATTTTTTCCCTAGGCCATTCTGGTTAAGCGTTTGGAGCAGCAGAAGTGCGAAAAATTTGTTTTCTTCTCACCCATTTCTTAGCTTCAAACTTCCTTATCTCGCGAACGGATTGACCTAACCCAAAAATTCCTATTGCATCTGAAAGTAGAAACTCGCCCGATTACAACGGTATGGGTATTTTTTCCCTAGGCCATTCTGGTTAAGCGTTTGGAGCATCAGAATTGCGAAAAATTTTTTGCCTTCTCAACCATTTCTTGGCTTCAAACGCCCATACCTCGTGAACGGATTGACCTAACCCAAAAATTCCTATTGCATCTGAAAGTAGAAACTCGCCCGATTACAACGGTATGTGTATTTTTTCCCTTGGCCATTATGGTTAAGCGTTTGGAGCAGCAGAATTGCGAAAAATTTCTTGCCTTCTCAACCATTTCTTAGCTTCAAACTCCCATACCTCGCGAACGGATTGACCTAACCCAAAAATTCCTGTTGCGTCTGAAAGTAGAAACTCGCCCGATTACAACGGTCTGTGTATTTTTTCCCTAGGCCATTCTGGTCAAGCGTTTGAAGAAGCAGAATTGCGAAAAATTTTTTGCCTTCTCAACCATTTCTTGGCTTCAAACTCCCATATCTCGCGAACGGATTGACCTAACCCAAAAATTCCTATTGCATCTGAAAGTAGAAACTCGCCCGATTACAACGGTATGTGTATTTTTTCCCTAGGCCATTCTGGTTAAGCGTCTGGAGCAGCAGAACTGCGAAAAATTTTTTGCCTTCTCAACCATTTCTTGGCTTGAAACTCCCATATCTCGCGAACGGATTGACCTAACGCAAGAATTCCTATTGCCTCTGAAAGTAGAAACTCGCCCGATTAAAACGGTATATGTATTTTTTCCCTAGGCCATTCTGGTTAAGCTTTTGGAGCAGCAGAAGTGCGAAAAATTTGTTGTCTTCTCAACCATTTCTTAGCTTCAAACTCCCATATCTCCCGAACGGATTGACCTAACCCAAAAATTCCTATTGCATCTGAAAGTAGAAACTCGCCCGATTACAACGGCATGTGTATTTTTTCCCTAGGCCATTCTGTTTAAGCGTTTGGAGCAGCAGAATTGCGAAAAATTCTTTGCCTCCTCAACCATTTCTTGGCTTCAAACTCCCATATCTCGCGAACGGATTGACCTAACCCAAGAATTCCTATTGCATCTGAAAGAAGAAACTCGCCCGATTACAACGGTATGTGTATTTTTTCCCTAGGCCATTCTGGTTAAGCGTTTGGAGCAGCAGAAGTGCGAAAAACTTGTTGTCCTCTCAACCATTTCTTTGCTTCAAATTCCCATATCTCCCGAACGGATTGACCTAACCCAAAAATTCCTATTGCATCTGAAAGTAGAAACTCGCCCGATTACAACGGCATGTGTATTTTTTCCCTAGGCCATTCTGTTTAAGCGTTTGGAGCAGCAGAATTGCGAAAAATTCTTTGCCTTCTCAACCATTTCTTGGCTTCAAACTCCCATACCTCGCGAACGGATTGACCTAACCCAAAAATTCCTGTTGCGTCTGAAAGTAGAAACTCCCCCGATTACAACGGTCTGTGTATTTTTTCCCTAGGCCATTCTGGTCAAGCGTTTGAAGAAGCAGAATTGCGAAAAATTTTTTGCCTTCTCAACCATTTCTTGGCTTCAAACTCCCATATCTCGCGAACGGATTGACCTAACCCAAAAATTCCTATTGCATCTGAAAGTAGAAACTCGCCCGATTGCAACGGTATGTGTATTTTTTCCCTAGCCCATTCTGGTTAAGCGTTTGGAGCACCAGAATTGCGAAAGATTTGTTGTCTTCTCAACCATTTCTTAGCTTCAAAGTCCCTTATCTCGCGAACGGATTGAACAAACCCAAAAATTTCTGCTGCGTCTGAAAGAAGAAACACGCCCGATTACAACGGTATGCGTATTTTTTCCCTAGGCCATTCTGGTTAAGCGTTTGGAGCAGCAGAATTGCGGAAAATTTGTTCTCTTCTCAACTATTTCTTAGCTTCAAACTCCCATATCTCGCGAACGGATTGACCTAACCCAAAATTTCCTATTGCACTTGAAAGTAGAAACTCGCCCGATTACAACGGTACGTGTATTTTTCCCCTAGGCCATTCTGGTTAAGCGTTTGGAGCAGCAGAATTGCGAAAAATTTGTTGTCTTCTCAGCCATTTCTTGGATTCAAACTCCTATATCTCACGAACGGATTGACCTAACCCAAAAATTCCTATTGCATCTGAAAGTAGAAACCAGCCCGATTACAACTGTATGTGTATTTTTTCCCTAGGCCATTCTGGTAAAGCGTTTGAAGAAGCAGAATTGCGAAAAATTTTTTGCCTTCTCAACCATTTCTTGGCTTCAAACTCCCATATCTCGCGAACGGATTGACCTAACCCAAAAATTCCTATTGCATCTGAAAGTAGAAACTCGCCCGATTACAACGGTATGTGTATTTTTTCCCTAGGCCATTCTGGTTAAGCGTCTGGAGCAGCAGAACTGCGAAAAATTTTTTGCCTTCTCAACCATTTCTTGGCTTGAAACTCCCATATCTCGCGAACGGATTGACCTAACGCAAGAATTCCTATTGCCTCTGAAAGTAGAAACTCGCCCGATTAAAACGGTATATGTATTTTTTCCCTAGGCCATTCTGGTTAAGCTTTTGGAGCAGCAGAAGTGCGAAAAATTTGTTGTCTTCTCAACCATTTCTTAGCTTCAAACTCCCATATCTCCCGAACGGATTGACCTAACACAAAAATTCCTATTGCATCTGAAAGTAGAAACTCGCCCGATTACAACGGCATGTGTATTTTTTCCCTAGGCCATTCTGTTTAAGCGTTTGGAGCAGCAGAATTGCGAAAAATTCTTTGCCTCCTCAACCATTTCTTGGCTTCAAACTCCCATACCTCGCGAACGGATTGACCTAACCCAAGAATTCCTATTGCATCTGAAAGAAGAAACTCGCCCGATTACAACGGTATGTGTATTTTTTCCCTAGGCCATTCTGGTTAAGCGTTTGGAGCAGCAGAAGTGCGAAAAACTTGTTGTCCTCTCAACCATTTCTTTGCTTCAAATTCCCATATCTCCCGAACGGATTGACCTAACCCAAAAATTCCTATTGCATCTGAAAGTAGAAACTCGCCCGATTACAACGGCATGTGTATTTTTTCCCTAGGCCATTCTGTTTAAGCGTTTGGAGCAGCAGAATTGCGAAAAATTCTTTGCCTTCTCAACCATTTCTTGGCTTCAAACTCCCATACCTCGCGAACGGATTGACCTAACCCAAAAATTCCTGTTGCGTCTGAAAGTAGAAACTCCCCCGATTACAACGGTCTGTGTATTTTTTCCCTAGGCCATTCTGGTCAAGCGTTTGAAGAAGCAGAATTGCGAAAAATTTTTTGCCTTCTCAACCATTTCTTGGCTTCAAACTCCCATATCTCGCGAACGGATTGACCTAACCCAAAAATTCCTATTGCATCTGAAAGTAAAAACTCGCCCGATTGCAACGGTATGTGTATTTTTTCCCTAGCCCATTCTGGTTAAGCGTTTGGAGCACCAGAATTGCGAAAGATTTGTTGTCTTCTCAACCATTTCTTAGCTTCAAAGTCCCTTATCTCGCGAACGGATTGAACAAACCCAAAAATTTCTGCTGCGTCTGAAAGAAGAAACACGCCCGATTACAACGGTATGCGTATTTTTTCCCTAGGCCATTCTGGTTAAGCGTTTGGAGCAGCAGAATTGCGGAAAATTTGTTCTCTTCTCAACTATTTCTTAGCTTCAAACTCCCATATCTCGCGAACGGATTGACCTAACCCAAAATTTCCTATTGCACTTGAAAGTAGAAACTCGCCCGATTACAACGGTACGTGTATTTTTCCCCTAGGCCATTCTGGTTAAGCGTTTGGAGCAGCAGAATTGCGAAAAATTTGTTGTCTTCTCAGCCATTTCTTGGATTCAAACTCCTATATCTCACGAACGGATTGACCTAACCCAAAAATTCCTATTGCATCTGAAAGTAGAAACCAGCCCGATTACAACTGTATGTGTATTTTTTCCCTAGGCCATTCTGGTAAAGCGTTTGGAGCAGCAGAATTGCGAAAAATTTGTTCTCTTCTCAACCATTTCTTAGCTTCAAACTCCCATATCTCGCGAACGGAATGACCTAACCCAAAATTTCCTATTGCATTTGAAAGTAGAAACTCGCCCGATTACAACGGTACGTGTATTTTTCCCCTAGGCCATTCTGGTTAAGCGTTTGGAGCAGCAGAAGTGCGAAAAATTTGTTGTCTTCTCAACCATTTCTTGGATTCAAACTCCTATATCTCACGAACGGATTGACCTAACCCAAAAATTCCTATAGCATCTGAAAGTAGAGACTCGCCCGATTACAACGGTATGTGTATTTTTTCCCTAGACCATTCTGGTTAAGCGTTTGGAGGAGCGGAATTGCGAAAAATGTTTTGCCTTCTCAACCATTTCTTGGATTCAAACTCCCATATCTCGCGAACGGATTGACCTAACCCAAAAATTCCTGTTGCGTCTGAAAGTAGAAACTCGCCCGATTACAACGGTATGTGTATTTTTTCCCTAGGCCATTCTGGTTAAGCGTTTGGAGCAGCAGAAGTGCGAAAAATTTGTTTTCTTCTCACCCATTTCTTAGCTTCAAACTTCCTTATCTCGCGAACGGATTGACCTAACCCAAAAATTCCTATTGCATCTGAAAGTAGAAACTCGCCCGATTACAACGGTATGGGTATTTTTTCCCTAGGCCATTCTGGTTAAGCGTTTGGAGCATCAGAATTGCGAAAAATTTTTTGCCTTCTCAACCATTTCTTGGCTTCAAACGCCCATACCTCGTGAACGGATTGACCTAACCCAAAAATTCCTATTGCATCTGAAAGTAGAAACTCGCCCGATTACAACGGTATGTGTATTTTTTCCCTTGGCCATTATGGTTAAGCGTTTGGAGCAGCAGAATTGCGAAAAATTTCTTGCCTTCTCAACCATTTCTTAGCTTCAAACTCCCATACCTCGCGAACGGATTGACCTAACCCAAAAATTCCTGTTGCGTCTGAAAGTAGAAACTCGCCCGATTACAACGGTCTGTGTATTTTTTCCCTAGGCCATTCTGGTCAAGCGTTTGAAGAAGCAGAATTGCGAAAAATTTTTTGCCTTCTCAACCATTTCTTGGCTTCAAACTCCCATATCTCGCGAACGGATTGACCTAACCCAAAAATTCCTATTGCATCTGAAAGTAGAAACTCGCCCGATTACAACGGTATGTGTATTTTTTCCCTAGGCCATTCTGGTTAAGCGTCTGGAGCAGCAGAACTGCGAAAAATTTTTTGCCTTCTCAACCATTTCTTGGCTTGAAACTCCCATATCTCGCGAACGGATTGACCTAACGCAAGAATTCCTATTGCCTCTGAAAGTAGAAACTCGCCCGATTAAAACGGTATATGTATTTTTTCCCTAGGCCATTCTGGTTAAGCTTTTGGAGCAGCAGAAGTGCGAAAAATTTGTTGTCTTCTCAACCATTTCTTAGCTTCAAACTCCCATATCTCCCGAACGGATTGACCTAACCCAAAAATTCCTATTGCATCTGAAAGTAGAAACTCGCCCGATTACAACGGCATGTGTATTTTTTCCCTAGGCCATTCTGTTTAAGCGTTTGGAGCAGCAGAATTGCGAAAAATTCTTTGCCTCCTCAACCATTTCTTGGCTTCAAACTCCCATATCTCGCGAACGGATTGACCTAACCCAAGAATTCCTATTGCATCTGAAAGAAGAAACTCGCCCGATTACAACGGTATGTGTATTTTTTCCCTAGGCCATTCTGGTTAAGCGTTTGGAGCAGCAGAAGTGCGAAAAACTTGTTGTCCTCTCAACCATTTCTTTGCTTCAAATTCCCATATCTCCCGAACGGATTGACCTAACCCAAAAATTCCTATTGCATCTGAAAGTAGAAACTCGCCCGATTACAACGGCATGTGTATTTTTTCCCTAGGCCATTCTGTTTAAGCGTTTGGAGCAGCAGAATTGCGAAAAATTCTTTGCCTTCTCAACCATTTCTTGGCTTCAAACTCCCATACCTCGCGAACGGATTGACCTAACCCAAAAATTCCTGTTGCGTCTGAAAGTAGAAACTCCCCCGATTACAACGGTCTGTGTATTTTTTCCCTAGGCCATTCTGGTCAAGCGTTTGAAGAAGCAGAATTGCGAAAAATTTTTTGCCTTCTCAACCATTTCTTGGCTTCAAACTCCCATATCTCGCGAACGGATTGACCTAACCCAAAAATTCCTATTGCATCTGAAAGTAGAAACTCGCCCGATTGCAACGGTGTGTGTATTTTTTCCCTAGCCCATTCTGGTTAAGCGTTTGGAGCACCAGAATTGCGAAAGATTTGTTGTCTTCTCAACCATTTCTTAGCTTCAAAGTCCCTTATCTCGCGAACGGATTGAACAAACCCAAAAATTTCTGCTGCGTCTGAAAGAAGAAACACGCCCGATTACAACGGTATGCGTATTTTTTCCCTAGGCCATTCTGGTTAAGCGTTTGGAGCAGCAGAATTGCGGAAAATTTGTTCTCTTCTCAACTATTTCTTAGCTTCAAACTCCCATATCTCGCGAACGGATTGACCTAACCCAAAATTTCCTATTGCACTTGAAAGTAGAAACTCGCCCGATTACAACGGTACGTGTATTTTTCCCCTAGGCCATTCTGGTTAAGCGTTTGGAGCAGCAGAATTGCGAAAAATTTGTTGTCTTCTCAGCCATTTCTTGGATTCAAACTCCTATATCTCACGAACGGATTGACCTAACCCAAAAATTCCTATTGCATCTGAAAGTAGAAACCAGCCCGATTACAACTGTATGTGTATTTTTTCCCTAGGCCATTCTGGTAAAGCGTTTGGAGCAGCAGAATTGCGAAAAATTTGTTCTCTTCTCAACCATTTCTTAGCTTCAAACTCCCATATCTCGCGAACGGAATGACCTAACCCAAAATTTCCTATTGCATTTGAAAGTAGAAACTCGCCCGATTACAACGGTACGTGTATTTTTCCCCTAGGCCATTCTGGTTAAGCGTTTGGAGCAGCAGAAGTGCGAAAAATTTGTTGTCTTCTCAACCATTTCTTGGATTCAAACTCCTATATCTCACGAACGGATTGACCTAACCCAAAAATTCCTATAGCATCTGAAAGTAGAGACTCGCCCGATTACAACGGTATGTGTATTTTTTCCCTAGACCATTCTGGTTAAGCGTTTGGAGCAGCGGAATTGCGAAAAATGTTTTGCCTTCTCAACCATTTCTTGGATTCAAACTCCCATATCTCGCGAACGGATTGACCTAACCCAAAAATTCCTGTTGCGTCTGAAAGTAGAAACTCGCCCGATTACAACGGTATGTGTATTTTTTCCCTAGGCCATTCTGGTTAAGCGTTTGGAGCAGCAGAAGTGCGAAAAATTTGTTTTCTTCTCACCCATTTCTTAGCTTCAAACTTCCTTATCTCGCGAACGGATTGAACTAACCCAAAAATTCCTATTGCATCTGAAAGTAGAAACTCGCCCGATTACAACGGTATGGGTATTTTTTCCCTAGGCCATTCTGGTTAAGCGTTTGGAGCATCAGAATTGCGAAAAATTTTTTGCCTTCTCAACCATTTCTTGGCTTCAAACGCCCATACCTCGTGAACGGATTGACCTAACCCAAAAATTCCTATTGCATCTGAAAGTAGAAACTCGCCCGATTACAACGGTATGTGTATTTTTTCCCTTGGCCATTATGGTTAAGCGTTTGGAGCAGCAGAATTGCGAAAAATTTCTTGCCTTCTCAACCATTTCTTGGCTTCAAACTCCCATATCTCGCGAACGGATTGACCTAACCCAAAAATTCCTATTGCATCTGAAAGTAGAAACTCGCCCGATTACAACGGTATGTGTATTTTATCCCTAGGCCATTCTGGTTAAGCGTTTGGAGCAGCAGAATTGCGAAAAATTTTTTGCCTTCTCAACCATTTCTTGGCTTGAAACTCCCATATCTCGCGAACGGATTGACCTAACGCAAGAATTCCTATTGCCTCTGAAAGTAGAAACTCGCCCGATTAAAACGGTATATGTATTTTTTCCCTAGGCCATTCTGGTTAAGCTTTTGGAGCAGCAGAAGTGCGAAAAATTTGTTGTCTTCTCAACCATTTCTTAGATTCAAACTCCCATATCTCCCGAACGGATTGACCTAACCCAAAAATTCCTATTGCATCTGAAAGTAGAAACTCGCCCGATTACAACGGCATGTGTATTTTTTCCCTAGGCCATTCTGTTTAAGCGTTTGGAGCAGCAGAATTGCGAAAAATTCTTTGCCTCCTCAACCATTTCTTGGCTTCAAACTCCCATATCTCGCGAACGGATTGACCTAACCCAAGAATTCCTATTGCATCTGAAAGAAGAAACTCGCCCGATTACAACGGTATGTGTATTTTTTCCCTAGGCCATTCTGGTTAAGCGTTTGGAGCAGCAGAAGTGCGAAAAACTTGTTGTCCTCTCAACCATTTCTTTGCTTCAAATTCCCATATCTCCCGAACGGATTGACCTAACCCAAAAATTCCTATTGCATCTGAAAGTAGAAACTCGCCCGATTACAACGGCATGTGTATTTTTTCCCTAGGCCATTCTGTTTAAGCGTTTGGAGCAGCAGAATTGCGAAAAATTCTTTGCCTTCTCAACCATTTCTTGGCTTCAAACTCCCATACCTCGCGAACGGATTGACCTAACCCAAAAATTCCTGTTGCGTCTGAAAGTAGAAACTCGCCCGATTACAACGGTCTGTGTATTTTTTCCCTAGGCCATTCTGGTCAAGCGTTTGAAGAAGCAGAATTGCGAAAAATTTTTTGCCTTCTCAACCATTTCTTGGCTTCAAACTCCCATATCTCGCGAACGGATTGACCTAACCCAAAAATTCCTATTGCATCTGAAAGTAGAAACTCGCCCGATTGCAACGGTATGTGTATTTTTTCCCTAGCCCATTCTGGTTAAGCGTTTGGAGCACCAGAATTGCGAAAGATTTGTTGTCTTCTCAACCATTTCTTAGCTTCAAAGTCCCTTATCTCGCGAACGGATTGAACAAACCCAAAAATTTCTGCTGCGTCTGAAAGAAGAAACACGCCCGATTACAACGGTATGCGTATTTTTTCCCTAGGCCATTCTGGTTAAGCGTTTGGAGCAGCAGAATTGCGGAAAATTTGTTCTCTTCTCAACTATTTCTTAGCTTCAAACTCCCATATCTCGCGAACGGATTGACCTAACCCAAAATTTCCTATTGCACTTGAAAAGTAGAAACTCGCCCGATTACAACGGTATGTGTATTTTTTCCCTAGGCCATTCTGGTTAAGCGTTTGGAGCAGCAGAATTGCGAAAATATGTTGTCTTCTCAACCATTTCTTGGATTCAAACTCCTATATCTCACGAACGGATTGACCTAACCCAAAAATTCCTATTGCATCTGAAAGTAGAAACTCGCCCGATTACAACGGTATGTGTATTTTTTCCCTAGACCATTCTGGTTAAGCGTTTGGAGCAGCGGCATTGCGAAAAATTTTTTGCCTTCTCAACCATTTCTTGGATTCAAACTCCCATATCTCGCGAACGGATTGACCTAACCCAAAAATTCCTATTGCATCTGAAAGTAGAAACTCGCCCGATTACAACGGTATGTGTATTTTTTCCCTAGGCCATTATGGTTAAGCGTTTGGAGCAGCAAAATTGCGACAAATTTTTTGCCTTCTCAACCATTTCTTGGCTCCAAACTCCCATACCTCGTGAACGGATTGACCTAACCCAAAAATTCCTATGGCTTCTGAAAGTAGAAACTCGCCCGATTACAACGGTATGTATATTTTTTCCCTAGGCCATTATGGTTAAGCGTTTGGAGCAGCGGAATTGCGAAAAATTGTTTGCCTTCTCAACAATTTCTTGGCTTCAAACTCCCGTATCTCGCGAACGGATTGACCTAACCCAAAAATTCCTGTTGCGTCTGAAAGTAGAAACTCGCCAGATTTCAACGGTATGTGTATTTTTTCCCTAGGCCATTCTGGATAAGCGTTTGGAGCAGCAGAATTGCGAAACATTTTTTGCCTTCTCAACCATTTCTTGGCTTCAAACTCCCATATCTCGCGAACGGATTGACCTAACGCAAGAATTCCTATTGCCTCTGAAAGTAGAAACTCGCCCGATTAAAACGGTATATGTATTTTTTCCCTAGGCCATTCTGGTTAAGCTTTTGGAGCAGCAGAAGTGCGAAAAATTTGTTGTCTTCTCAACCATTTCTTAGCTTCAAACTCCCATATCTCCCGAACGGATTGACCTAACCCAAAAATTCCTATTGCATCTGAAAGTAGAAACTCGCCCGATTACAACGGCATGTGTATTTTTTCCCTAGGCCATTCTGTTTAAGCGTTTGGAGCAGCAGAATTGCGAAAAATTCTTTGCCTCCTCAACCATTTCTTGGCTTCAAACTCCCATATCTCGCGAACGGATTGACCTAACCCAAGAATTCCTATTGCATCTGAAAGAAGAAACTCGCCCGATTACAACGGCATGTGTATTTTTTCCCTAGGCCATTCTGGTTAAGCGTTTGGAGCAGCAGAAGTGCGAAAAACTTGTTGTCCTCTCAACCATTTCTTTGCTTCAAATTCCCATATCTCCCGAACGGATTGACCTAACCCAAAAATTCCTATTGCATCTGAAAGTAGAAACTCGCCCGATTACAACGGCATGTGTATTTTTTCCCTAGGCCATTCTGTTTAAGCGTTTGGAGCAGCAGAATTGCGAAAAATTCTTTGCCTTCTCAACCATTTCTTGGCTTCAAACTCCCATACCTCGCGAACGGATTGACCTAACCCAAAAATTCCTGTTGCGTCTGAAAGTAGAAACTCGCCCGATTACAACGGTCTGTGTATTTTTTCCCTAGGCCATTCTGGTCAAGCGTTTGAAGAAGCAGAATTGCGAAAAATTTTTTGCCTTCTCAACCATTTCTTGGCTTCAAACTCCCATATCTCGCGAACGGATTGACCTAACCCAAAAATTCCTATTGCATCTGAAAGTAGAAACTCGCCCGATTGCAACGGTATGTGTATTTTTTCCCTAGCCCATTCTGGTTAAGCGTTTGGAGCACCAGAATTGCGAAAGATTTGTTGTCTTCTCAACCATTTCTTAGCTTCAAAGTCCCTTATCTCGCGAACGGATTGAACAAACCCAAAAATTTCTGCTGCGTCTGAAAGAAGAAACACGCCCGATTACAACGGTATGCGTATTTTTTCCCTAGGCCATTCTGGTTAAGCGTTTGGAGCAGCAGAATTGCGGAAAATTTGTTCTCTTCTCAACTATTTCTTAGCTTCAAACTCCCATATCTCGCGAACGGATTGACCTAACCCAAAATTTCCTATTGCACTTGAAAGTAGAAACTCGCCCGATTACAACGGTATGTGTATTTTTTCCCTAGGCCATTCTGGTTAAGCGTTTGGAGCAGCAGAATTGCGAAAATATGTTGTCTTCTCAACCATTTCTTGGATTCAAACTCCTATATCTCACGAACGGATTGACCTAACCCAAAAATTCCTATTGCATCTGAAAGTAGAAACTCGCCCGATTACAACGGTATGTGTATTTTTTCCCTAGACCATTCTGGTTAAGCGTTTGGAGCAGCGGCATTGCGAAAAATTTTTTGCCTTCTCAACCATTTCTTGGATTCAAACTCCCATATCTCGCGAACGGATTGACCTAACCCAAAAATTCCTATTGCATCTGAAAGTAGAAACTCGCCCGATTACAACGGTATGTGTATTTTTTCCCTAGGCCATTATGGTTAAGCGTTTGGAGCAGCAAAATTGCGACAAATTTTTTGCCTTCTCAACCATTTCTTGGCTCCAAACTCCCATACCTCGTGAACGGATTGACCTAACCCAAAAATTCCTATGGCTTCTGAAAGTAGAAACTCGCCCGATTACAACGGTATGTATATTTTTTCCCTAGGCCATTATGGTTAAGCGTTTGGAGCAGCGGAATTGCGAAAAATTGTTTGCCTTCTCAACAATTTCTTGGCTTCAAACTCCCGTATCTCGCGAACGGATTGACCTAACCCAAAAATTCCTGTTGCGTCTGAAAGTAGAAACTCGCCAGATTTCAACGGTATGTGTATTTTTTCCCTAGGCCATTCTGGATAAGCGTTTGGAGCAGCAGAATTGCGAAAAATTTTTTGCCTTCTCAACCATTTCTTGGCTTCAAACTCCCATATCTCGCGAACGGATTGACCTAACGCAAGAATTCCTATTGCCTCTGAAAGTAGAAACTCGCCCGATTAAAACGGTATATGTATTTTTTCCCTAGGCCATTCTGGTTAAGCTTTTGGAGCAGCAGAAGTGCGAAAAATTTGTTGTCTTCTCAACCATTTCTTAGCTTCAAACTCCCATATCTCCCGAACGGATTGACCTAACCCAAAAATTCCTATTGCATCTGAAAGTAGAAACTCGCCCGATTACAACGGCATGTGTATTTTTTCCCTAGGCCATTCTGTTTAAGCGTTTGGAGCAGCAGAATTGCGAAAAATTCTTTGCCTCCTCAACCATTTCTTGGCTTCAAACTCCCATATCTCGCGAACGGATTGACCTAACCCAAGAATTCCTATTGCATCTGAAAGAAGAAACTCGCCCGATTACAACGGTATGTGTATTTTTTCCCTAGGCCATTCTGGTTAAGCGTTTGGAGCAGCAGAAGTGCGAAAAACTTGTTGTCCTCTCAACCATTTCTTTGCTTCAAATTCCCATATCTCCCGAACGGATTGACCTAACCCAAAAATTCCTATTGCATCTGAAAGTAGAAACTCGCCCGATTACAACGGCATGTGTATTTTTTCCCTAGGCCATTCTGTTTAAGCGTTTGGAGCAGCAGAATTGCGAAAAATTCTTTGCCTTCTCAACCATTTCTTGGCTTCAAACTCCCATACCTCGCGAACGGATTGACCTAACCCAAAAATTCCTGTTGCGTCTGAAAGTAGAATCTCGCCCGATTACAGCGGTATGTGTATTTTTTCCCTAGGCCATTCTGGTTAAGCGTTTGGAGCAGCAGAATTGCGAAAAATTTCTTGCCTTCTCAACCATTTCTTGGCTTCAAACTCCCATATCTCGCGAACGGATTGACCTAACCCAAAAATTCCTATTGCATCTGAAAGTAGAAACTCGCCCGATTACAACGGTATGTGTATTTTATCCCTAGGCCATTCTGGTTAAGCGTTTGGAGCAGCAGAATTGCGAAAAATTTTTTGCCTTCTCAACCATTTCTTGGCTTGAAACTCCCATATCTCGCGAACGGATTGACCTAACGCAAGAATTCCTATTGCCTCTGAAAGTAGAAACTCGCCCGATTAAAACGGTATGTGTATTTTTTCCCTAGGCCATTCTGGTTAAGCGTTTGGAGCAGCAGAATTGGGAAAAGTTTTTGCCTTCTCAACCATTTCTTGGCTTCAAACTCCCATGTCTCGCGAACGGATTGACCTAACCCAAAAATTCCTATTGCATCTGAAAGTAGAAACTCGACCGATTACAACGGTATGTGTATTTTTTCCCTAGGCCATTCTGGTTAAGCGTTTGGAGCAGCAGAATTGCGAAAATTTGTTGTCATCTCAACCATTTCTTAGCTTCAAACTCCCATATCTCGCGAACGGATTGATCTAACCCAAAAATTCCTATTGTAACTGAAAGTAGAAACTCGTCCGATTACAACGGTATGGGTATTTTTTCCCTAGGCCATTCTGGTTAAGCGTTTGGAGCATCAGAATTGCGAAAAATTTTTTGCCTTCTCAACCATTTCTTGGCTTCAAACGCCCATACCTCGTGAACGGATTGACCTAACCCTAAAATTCCTATTGCATCTGAAAGTAGAAACTCGCCCGATTACAACGGTATGTGTATTTTTTCCCTAGGCCATTCTGGTTAAGCGTTTGGAGCAGCAGAATTGGGAAAAGTTTTTGCCTTCTCAACCATTTCTTGGCTTCAAACTCCCATATCTCGCGAACGGATTGACCTAACCCAAAAATTCCTATTGCATCTGAAAGTAGAAACTCGCCCGATTGCAACGGTATGTGTATTTTTTCCCTAGCCCATTCTGGTTAAGCGTTTGGAGCACCAGAATTGCGAAAGATTTGTTGTCTTCTCAACCATTTCTTAGCTTCAAAGTCCCTTATCTCGCGAACGGATTGAACAAACCCAAAAATTTCTGCTGCGTCTGAAAGAAGAAACACGCCCGATTACAACGGTATGCGTATTTTTCCCCTAGGCCATTCTGGTTAAGCGTTTGGAGCAGCAGAATTGCGGAAAATTTGTTCTCTTCTCAACTATTTCTTAGCTTCAAACTCCCATATCTCGCGAACGGATTGACCTAACCCAAAATTTCCTATTGCACTTGAAAGTAGAAACTCGCCCGATTACAACGGTACGTGTATTTTTCCCCTAGGCCATTCTGGTTAAGCGTTTGGAGCAGCAGAATTGCGAAAAATTTGTTGTCTTCTCAGCCATTTCTTGGATTCAAACTCCTATATCTCACGAACGGATTGACCTAACCCAAAAATTCCTATTGCATCTGAAAGTAGAAACCAGCCCGATTACAACTGTATGTGTATTTTTTCCCTAGGCCATTCTGCTAAAGCGTTTGGAGCAGCAGAATTGCGAAAAATTTGTTCTCTTCTCAACCATTTCTTAGCTTCAAACTCCCATATCTCGCGAACGGAATGACCTAACCCAAAATTTCCTATTGCATTTGAAAGTAGAAACTCGCCCGATTACAACGGTACGTGTATTTTTCCCCTAGGCCATTCTGGTTAAGCGTTTGGAGCAGCAGAATTGCGAAAAATTTCTTGCCTTCTCAACCATTTCTTGGCTTCAAATTCCCATATCTCGCGAATGGATTGACCTAACCCTAAAATTCCTATTGCATCTGAAAGTAGAAACTCGCCCGATTACAACGGTATGTGTATTTTTTCCCTAGGCCATTCTGGTTAAGCGTTTGGAGCAGCAGAATTGGGAAAAGTTTTTGCCTTCTCAACCATTTCTTGGCTTCAAACTCCCATATCTCGCGAACGGATTGACCTAACCCAAAAATTCCTATTGCATCTGAAAGTAGAAACTCGCCCGATTACAACGGTATGTGTATTTTTTCCCTAGGCCATTCTGGTTAAGCGTTTGGAGCAGCAGAATTGCGAAAATTTGTTGTCATCTCAACCATTTCTTAGCTTCAAACACCCATATCTCGCGAACGGATTGACCTAACCCAAAAATTCCTATTGTAACTGAAAGTAGAAACTCGTCCGATTACAACGGTATGGGTATTTTTTCCCTAGCCCATTCTGGTTAAGCGTTTGGAGCACCAGAATTGCGAAAGATTTGTTGTCTTCTCAACCATTTCTTAGCTTCAAAGTCCCTTATCTCGCGAACGGATTGAACAAACCCAAAAATTTCTGCTGCGTCTGAAAGAAGAAACACGCCCGATTACAACGGTATGCGTATTTTTTCCCTAGGCCATTCTGGTTAAGCGTTTGGAGCAGCAGAATTGCGGAAAATTTGTTCTCTTCTCAACTATTTCTTAGCTTCAAACTCCCATATCTCGCGAACGGATTGACCTAACCCAAAATTTCCTATTGCACTTGAAAGTAGAAACTCGCCCGATTACAACGGTACGTGTATTTTTTCCCTAGGCCATTCTGGTTAAGCGTTTGGAGCAGCAGAAGTGCGAAAAATTTGTTGTCTTCTCAACCATTTCTTAGCTTCAAACTCCCACATCTCGCGAACGGATAGACCTAACCCAAAAATTCCTGTTGCATCTGAAAGTAGAAACTCGCCCGATTACAGCGGTATGTGTATTTTTTCCCTAGGCCATTCTGGTTAAGCGTTTGGAGCAGCAGAATTGCGATAAATTTGTTGTCTTCTCAACCATTTCTTAGCTTCAAACTCCCATATATCGCGAACGGATTGACCTAACCCAAAAATTCCTATTGCATCTGAAAGTAGAATCTCGCCCGATTACAGCGGTATGTGTATTTTTTCCCTAGGCCATTCTGGTTAAGCGTTTGGAGCAGCAGAATTGCGAAAAATTTCTTGCCTTCTCAACCATTTCTTGGCTTCAAATTCCTATATCTCGCGAATGGATTGACCTAACCCTAAAATTCCTATTGCATCTGAAAGTAGAAACTCGCCCGATTACAACGGTATGTGTATTTTTTCCCTAGGCCATTCTGGTTAAGCGTTTGGAGCAGCAGAATTGGGAAAAGTTTTTGCCTTCTCAACCATTTCTTGGCTTCAAACTCCCATATCTCGCGAACGGATTGACCTAACCCAAAAATTCCTATTGCATCTGAAAGTAGAAACTCGCCCGATTACAACGGTATGTGTATTTTTTCCCTAGGCCATTCTGGTTAAGCTTTTGGAGCAGCAGAATTGCGAAAATATGTTGTCATCTCAACCATTTCTTAGCTTCAAACTCCCATATCTCGCGAACGGATTGACCTAACCCAAAAATTCCTATTGTAACTGAAAGTAGAAACTCGTCCGATTACAACGGTATGGGTATTTTTTCCCTAGGCCATTCTGGTTAAGCGTTTGGAGCATCAGAATTGCGAAAAATTTTTTGCCTTCTCAACCATTTCTTGGCTTCAAACGCCCATACCTCGTGAACGGATTGACCTAACCCAAAAATTCCTATCGCGTCTGAAAGTAGAAACTCGCCCGATTACAACGGTCTGTGTATTTTTTCCCTAGGCCATTCTGGTCAAGCGTTTGAAGCAGCAGAATTGCGAAAAATTTTTTGCCTTCTCAACCATTTCTTGGCTTCAAACTCCCATATCTCGCGAACGGATTGACCTAACCCAAAAATTCCTATTGCATCTGAAAGTAGAAACTCGCCCGATTGCAACGGTATGTGTATTTTTTCCCTAGCCCATTCTGGTTAAGCGTTTGGAGCACCAGAATTGCGAAAGATTTGTTGTCTTCTCAACCATTTCTTAGCTTCAAAGTCCCTTATCTCGCGAACGGATTGAACAAACCCAAAAATTTCTGCTGCGTCTGAAAGAAGAAACACGCCCGATTACAACGGTATGCGTATTTTTTCCCTAGGCCATTCTGGTTAAGCGTTTGGAGCAGCAGAATTGCGGAAAATTTGTTCTCTTCTCAACTATTTCTTAGCTTCAAACTCCCATATCTCGCGAACGGATTGACCTAACCCAAAATTTCCTATTGCACTTGAAAGTAGAAACTCGCCCGATTACAACGGTACGTGTATTTTTCCCCTAGGCCATTCTGGTTAAGCGTTTGGAGCAGCAGAATTGCGAAAAATTTGTTGTCTTCTCAGCCATTTCTTGGATTCAAACTCCTATATCTCACGAACGGATTGACCTAACCCAAAAATTCCTATTGCATCTGAAAGTAGAAACCAGCCCGATTACAACTGTATGTGTATTTTTTCCCTAGGCCATTCTGGTAAAGCGTTTGGAGCAGCAGAATTGCGAAAAATTTGTTCTCTTCTCAACCATTTCTTAGCTTCAAACTCCCATATCTCGCGAACGGAATGACCTAACCCAAAATTTCCTATTGCATTTGAAAGTAGAAACTCGCCCGATTACAACGGTACGTGTATTTTTTCCCTAGGCCATTCTGGTTAAGCGTTTGGAGCAGCAGAAGTGCGAAAAATTTGTTGTCTTCTCAACCATTTCTTGGATTCAAACTCCTATATCTCACGAACGGATTGACCTAACCCAAAAATTCCTATAGCATCTGAAAGTAGAGACTCGCCCGATTACAACGGTATGTGTATTTTTTCCCTAGACCATTCTGGTTAAGCGTTTGGAGCAGCGGAATTGCGAAAAATTTTTTGCCTTCTCAACCATTTCTTGGATTCAAACTCCCATATCTCGCGAACGGATTGACCTAACCCAAAAATTCCTGTTGCGTCTGAAAGTAGAAACTCGCCCGATTACAACGGTATGTGTATTTTTTCCCTAGGCCATTCTGGTTAAGCGTTTGGAGCAGCAGAAGTGCGAAAAATTTGTTTTCTTCTCACCCATTTCTTAGCTTCAAACTCCCTTATCACGCGAACGGATTGACCTAACCCAAAAATTCCTATTGCATCTGAAAGTAGAAACTCGCCCGATTACAACGGTATGGGTATTTTTTCCCTAGGCCATTCTGGTTAAGCGTTTGGAGCATCAGAATTGCGAAAAATTTTTTGCCTTCTCAACCATTTCTTGGCTTCAAACGCCCATACCTCGTGAACGGATTGACCTAACCCAAAAATTCCTATTGCATCTGAAAGTAGAAACTCGCCCGATTACAACGGTATGTGTATTTTTTCCCTTGGCCATTATGGTTAAGCGTTTGGAGCAGCAGAATTGCGAAAAATTTCTTGCCTTCTCAACCATTTCATGGCCTCAAACTCCCATATCTCGCGAACGGATTGACCTAACCCAAAAATTCCTATTGCATCTGAAAGTAGAAACCAGCCCGATTACAACTGTATGTGTATTTTTTCCCTAGGCCATTCTGGTAAAGCGTTTGGAGCAGCAGAATTGCGAAAAATTTGTTCTCTTCTCAACCATTTCTTAGCTTCAAACTCCCATATCTCGCGAACGGAATGACCTAACCCAAAATTTCCTATTGCATTTGAAAGTAGAAACTCGCCCGATTACAACGGTACGTGTATTTTTCCCTTAGGCCATTGTGGTTAAGAGTTTGGAGCAGCAGAAGTGCGAAAAATTTGTTGTCTTCTCAACCATTTCTTGGATTCAAACTCCTATATCTCACGAACGGATTGACCTAACCCAAAAATTCCTATAGCATCTGAAAGTAGAGACTCGCCCAATTACAACGGTATGTGTATTTTTTCCCTAGACCATTCTGGTTAAGCGTTTGGAGCAGCGGAATTGCGAAAAATTTTTTGCCTTCTCAACCATTTCTTGGATTCAAACTCCCATATCTCGCGAACGGATTGACCTAACCCAAAAATTCCTGTTGCGTCTGAAAGTAGAAACTCGCCCGATTACAACGGTATGTGTATTTTTTCCCTAGGCCATTCTGGTTAAGCGTTTGGAGCAGCAGAAGTGCGAAAAATTTGTTTTCTTCTCACCCATTTCTTAGCTTCAAACTCCCTTATCACGCGAACGGATTGACCTAACCCAAAAATTCCTATTGCATCTGAAAGTAGAAACTCGCCCGATTACAACGGTATGGGTATTTTTTCCCTAGGCCATTCTGGTTAAGCGTTTGGAGCATCAGAATTGCGAAAAATTTTTTGCCTTCTCAACCATTTCTTGGCTTCAAACGCCCATACCTCGTGAACGGATTGACCTAACCCAAAAATTCCTATTGCATCTGAAAGTAGAAACTCGCCCGATTACAACGGTATGTGTATTTTTTCCCTTGGCCATTATGGTTAAGCGTTTGGAGCAGCAGAATTGCGAAAAATTTCTTGCCTTCTCAACCATTTCATGGCCTCAAACTCCCATATCTCGCGAACGGATTGACCTAACCCAAAAATTCCTATGGCATCTGAAAGTAGAAACTCGCCCGATTACAACGGTATGTGTATTTTATCCCTAGGCCATTCTGGTTAAGCGTTTGGAGCAGCAGAATTGCGAAAAATTTTTTGCCTTCTCAACCATTTCTTGGCTTGAAACTCCCATATCTCGCGAACGGATTGACCTAACGCAAGAATTCCTATTGCCTCTGAAAGTAGAAACTCGCCCGATTAAAACGGTATATGTATTTTTTCCCTAGGCCATTCTGGTTAAGCGTTTGGAGCAGCAGAAGTGCGAAAAATTTGTTGTCTTCTCAACCATTTCTTAGCTTCAAACTCCCACATCTCGCGAACGGATAGACCTAACCCAAAAATTCCTGTTCCATCTGAAAGTAGAAACTCGCCCGATTACAGCGGTATGTGAATTTTTTTCCTAGGCCATTCTGGTTAAGCGTTTGGAGCAGCAGAATTGCGATAAATTTGTTGTCTTCTCAACCATTTCTTAGCTTCAAACTCCCATATATCGCGAACGGATTGACCTAACCCAAAAATTCCTATTGCATCTGAAAGTAGAATCTCGCCCGATTACAGCGGTATGTGTATTTTTTCCCTAGGCCATTCTGGTTAAGCGTTTGGAGCAGCAGAATTGCGAAAAATTTCTTGCCTTCTCAACCATTTCTTGGCTTCAAATTCCCATATCTCGCGAATGGATTGACCTAACCCTAAAATTCCTATTGCATCTGAAAGTAGAAACTCGCCCGATTACAACGGTATGTGTATTTTTTCCCTAGGCCATTCTGGTTAAGCGTTTGGAGCAGCAGAATTGGGAAAAATTTTTTGCCTTCTCAACCATTTCTTGGCTTCAAACTCCCATATCTCGCGAACGGATTGACCTAACCCAAAAATTCCTATTGCATCTGAAAGTAGAAACTCGCCCGATTACAACGGTATGTGTATTTTTTCCCTAGGCCATTCTGGTTAAGCGTTTGGAGCAGCAGAATTGCGAAAATTTGTTGTCTTCTCAACCATTTCTTAGCTTCAAACTCCCATATCTCGCGAACGGATTGACCTAACCCAAAAATTCCTATCGCGTCTGAAAGTAGAAACTCGCCCGATTACAACGGTCTGTGTATTTTTTCCCTCGGCCATTCTGGTTAAGCGTTTGGAGCAGCGGAATTGCGAAAAATTTTTTGCCTTCTCAACCATTTCTTGGATTGAAACTCCCATATCTCGCGAACGGATTGACCTAACCCAAAAATTCCTGTTGCGTCTGAAAGTAGAGACTCGCCCGATTACAACGGTATGTGTATTTTTTCCCTAGACCATTCTGGTTAAGCGTTTGGAGCAGCGGAATTGCGAAAAATTTTTTGCCTTCTCAACCATTTCTTGGATTGAAACTCCCATATCTCGCGAACGGAATGACCTAACCCAAAATTTCCTATTCCATTTGAAAGTAGAAACTCGCCCGATTACAACGGTACGTGTATTTTTCCCCTAGGCCATTCTGGTTAAGCGTTTGGAGCAGCAGAAGTGCGAAAAATTTGTTGTCTTCTCAACCATTTCTTGGATTCAAACTCCTATATCTCACGAACGGATTGACCTAACCCAAAAATTCCTATAGCATCTGAAAGTAGAGACTCGCCCGATTACAACGGTATGTGTATTTTTTCCCTAGACCATTCTGGTTAAGCGTTTGGAGCAGCGGAATTGCGAAAAATTTTTTGCCTTCTCAACCATTTCTTGGATTCAAACTCCCATATCTCGCGAACGGATTGACCTAACCCAAAAATTCCTGTTGCGTCTGAAAGTAGAAACTCGCCCGATTACAACGGTATGTGTATTTTTTCCCTAGGCTATTCTGGTTAAGCGTTTGGAGCAGCAGAAGTGCGAAAAATTTGTTTTCTTCTCACCCATTTCTTAGCTTCAAACTCCCTTATCTCGCGAACGGATTGACCTAACCCAAAAATTCCTATTGCATCTGAAAGTAGAAACTCGCCCGATTACAACGGTATGTGTATTTTTTCCCTAGGCCATTCTGGTTAAGCGTTTGGAGCAGCAGAATTGCGAAAATTTGTTGTCTTCTCAACCATTTCTTAGCTTCAAACTCCCATATCTCGCGAACGGATTGACCTAACCCAAAAATTCCTATCGCGTTTGAAAGTAGAAACTCGCCCGATTACAACGGTCTGTGTATTTTTTCCCTAGACCATTCTGGTTAAGCGTTTGGAGCAGCGGAATTGCGAAAAATTTTTTGCCTTCTCAACCATTTCTTGGATTGAAACTCCCATATCTCGCGAACGGATTGACCTAACCCAAAAATTCCTGTTGCGTCTGAAAGAAGAAACTCGCCCGATTACAACGGTATGTGTATTTTTTCCCTAGGCCATTCTGGTTAAGCGTTTGGAGCAGCAGAAGTGCGAAAAATTTGTTGTCTTCTCACCCATTTCTTAGCTTCAAACTCCCATATCTCGCGAACGGATTGACCTAACCCAAAAATTCCTATTGTAACTGAAAGTAGAAACTCGTCCGATTACAACGGTATGGGTATTTTTTCCCTAGGCCATTCTGGTTAAGCGTTTGGAGCATCAGAATTGCGAAAAATTTTTTGCCTTCTCAACCATTTCTTGGCTTCAAACGCCCATACCTCGTGAACGGATTGACCTAACCCAAAAATTCCTATCGCGTCTGAAAGTAGAAACTCGCCCGATTACAAAGGTATGAGTATTTTTCCCTAGCCCATTCTGGTTAAGCGTTTGGAGCAGCGGAATTGCGAAAAATTTTTTGCCTTCTCAACCATTTCTTGGATTGAAACTCCCATATCTCGCGAACGGATAGACCTAACCCAAAAATTCCTGTTCCATCTGAAAGTAGAAACTCGCCCGATTACAGCGGTATGTGAATTTTTTTCCTAGGCCATTCTGGTTAAGCGTTTGGAGCAGCAGAATTGCGATAAATTTGTTGTCTTCTCAACCATTTCTTAGCTTCAAACTCCCATATATCGCGAACGGATTGACCTAACCCAAAAATTCCTATTGCATCTGAAAGTAGAATCTCGCCCGATTACAGCGGTATGTGTATTTTTTCCCTAGGCCATTCTGGTTAAGCGTTTGGAGCAGCAGAATTGCGAAAAATTTCTTGCCTTCTCAACCATTTCTTGGCTTCAAATTCCCATATCTCGCGAATGGATTGACCTAACCCTAAAATTCCTATTGCATCTGAAAGTAGAAACTCGCCCGATTACAACGGTATGTGTATTTTTTCCCTAGGCCATTCTGGTTAAGCGTTTGGAGCAGCAGAATTGGGAAAAATTTTTTGCCTTCTCAACCATTTCTTGGCTTCAAACTCCCATATCTCGCGAACGAATTGACCTAACCCAAAAATTCCTATTGCATCTGAAAGTAGAAACTCGCCCGATTACAACGGTATGTGTATTTTTTCCCTAGGCCATTCTGGTTAAGCGTTTGGAGCAGCAGAATTGCGAAAATTTGTTGTCTTCTCAACCATTTCTTAGCTTCAAACTCCCATATCTCGCGAACGGATTGACCTAACCCAAAAATTCCTATCGCGTCTGAAAGTAGAAACTCGCCCGATTACAACGGTCTGTGTATTTTTTCCCTAGGCCATTCTGGTTAAGCGTTTGGAGCAGCGGAATTGCGAAAAATTTTTTGCCTTCTCAACCATTTCTTGGATTGAAACTCCCATATCTCGCGAACGGATTGACCTAACCCAAAAATTCCTGTTGCGTCTGAAAGTAGAAACTCGCCCGATTACAACGGTATGTGTATTTTTTCCCTAGGCCATTCTGGTCAAGCGTTTGAAGCAGCAGAATTGCGAAAAATTTTTTGCCTTCTCAGCCATTTCTTGGATTCAAACTCCTATATCTCACGAACGGATTGACCTAACCCAAAAATTCCTATAGCATCTGAAAGTAGAGACTCGCCCGATTACAACGGTATGTGTATTTTTTCCCTAGACCATTCTGGTTAAGCGTTTGGAGCAGCGGAATTGCGAAAAATTTTTTGCCTTCTCAACCATTTCTTGGATTGAAACTCCCATATCTCGCGAACGGAATGACCTAACCCAAAATTTCCTATTCCATTTGAAAGTAGAAACTCGCCCGATTACAACGGTACGTGTATTTTTCCCCTAGGCCATTCTGGTTAAGCGTTTGGAGCAGCAGAAATGCGAAAAATTTGTTGTCTTCTCAACCATTTCTTGGATTCAAACTCCTATATCTCACGAACGGATTGACCTAACCCAAAAATTCCTATAGCATCTGAAAGTAGAGACTCGCCCGATTACAACGGTATGTGTATTTTTTCCCTAGACCATTCTGGTTAAGCGTTTGGAGCAGCGGAATTGCGAAAAATTTTTTGCCTTCTCAACCATTTCTTGGATTCAAACTCCCATATCTCGCGAACGGATTGACCTAACCCAAAAATTCCTGTTGCGTCTGAAAGTAGAAACTCGCCCGATTACAACGGTATGTGTATTTTTTCCCTAGGCCATTCTGGTTAAGCGTTTGGAGCAGCAGAAGTGCGAAAAATTTGTTTTCTTCTCACCCATTTCTTAGCTTCAAACTCCCTTATCTCGCGAACGGATTGACCTAACCCAAAAATTCCTATTGCATCTGAAAGTAGAAACTCGCCCGATTACAACGGTATGTGTATTTTTTCCCTAGGCCATTCTGGTTAAGCGTTTGGAGCAGCAGAATTGCGAAAATTTGTTGTCTTCTCAACCATTTCTTAGCTTCAAACTCCCATATCTCGCGAACGGATTGACCTAACCCAAAAATTCCTATCGCGTCTGAAAGTAGAAACTCGCCCGATTACAACGGTCTGTGTATTTTTTCCCTAGACCATTCTGGTTAAGCGTTTGGAGCAGCGGAATTGCGAAAAATTTTTTGCCTTCTCAACCATTTCTTGGATTGAAACTCCCATATCTCGCGAACGGATTGACCTAACCCAAAAATTCCTGTTGCGTCTGAAAGTAGAAACTCGCCCGATTACAACGGTATGTGTATTTTTTCCCTAGGCCATTCTGGTTAAGCGTTTGGAGCAGCAGAATTGCGAAAATTTGTTGTCTTCTCAACCATTTCTTAGCTTCAAACTCCCATATCTCGCGAACGGATTGACCTAACCCAAAAATTCCTATCGCGTCTGAAAGTAGAAACTCGCCCGATTACAACGGTCTGTGTATTTTTTCCCTAGACCATTCTGGTTAAGCGTTTGGAGCAGCGGAATTGCGAAAAATTTTTTGCCTTCTCAACCATTTCTTGGATTGAAACTCCCATATCTCGCGAACGGATTGACCTAACCCAAAAATTTCTGTTGCGTCTGAAAGTAGAAACTCGCCCGATTACAACGGTATGTGTATTTTTTCCCTAGGCCATTCTGGTTAAGCGTTTGGAGCAGCAGAAGTGCGAAAAATTTGTTGTCTTCTCACCCATTTCTTAGCTTCAAACTCCCATATCTCGCGAACGGATTGACCTAACCCAAAAATTCCTATTGTAACTGAAAGTAGAAACTCGTCCGATTACAACGGTATGGGTATTTTTTCCCTAGGCCATTCTGGTTAAGCGTTTGGAGCATCAGAATTGCGAAAAATTTTTTGCCTTCTCAACCATTTCTTGGCTTCAAACGCCCATACCTCGTGAACGGATTGACCTAACCCAAAAATTCCTATCGCGTCTGAAAGTAGAAACTCGCCCGATTACAAAGGTATGAGTATTTTTCCCTAGCCCATTCTGTTTAAGCGTTTGGAGCAGCAGAATTGCGAAAAATTTTTTGCCTTCTCAACCATTTCTTGGATTCAAACCCCTATATCTCACGAACGGATTGACCTAACCCAAAAATTCCTATTGCATCTGAAAGTAGAAACTCTTCCGATTACAACGGTATGGGTATTTTTTCCCTAGGCCATTCTGGTTAAGCGTTTGGTGCAGCAGAATTGCGAAAAATTTTTTGCCTTCTCAACCATTTCTTGGCTTCAAACTCCCATATCTCGCGAACGGATTGACCTAACCCAAAAATTCCTATCGCGTCTGAAAGTAGAAACTCGCCCGATTACAGCGGTATGTGTATTTTTTCCCTTGGCCATTATGGTTAAGCGTTTGGAGCAGCAGAATTGCGAAAAATTTCTTGCTTTCTCAACCATTTCTTAGCTTCAAACTCCCATATCTCGCGAACGGATTGACCTAACCCAAAAATTCCTATTGCATCTGAAAGTAGAAACTCGCCCGATTACAGCGGTATGTGTATTTTATCCCTAGGCCATTCTGGTTAAGCGTTTGGAGCAGCAGAATTGCGAAAAATTTTTTGCCTTCTCAACCATTTCTTGGCTTGAAACTCCCATATCTCGCGAACGGATTGACCTAACGCAAGAATTCCTATTGCCTCTGAAAGTAGAAACTCGCCCGATTAAAACGGTATATGTATTTTTTCCCTAGGCCATTCTGGTTAAGCGTTTGGAGCAGCAGAAGTGCGAAAAATTTGTTGTCTTCTCAACCATTTCTTAGCTTCAAACTCCCACATCTCGCGAACGGATAGACCTAACCCAAAAATTCCTGTTGCATCTGAAAGTAGAAACTCGCCCGATTACAGCGGTATGTGTATTTTTTCCCTAGGCCATTCTGGTTAAGCGTTTGGAGCCGCAGAATTGCGATAAATTTGTTGTCCTCTCAACCATTTCTTAGCTTCAAACTCCCATATATCGCGAACGGATTGACCTAACCCAAAAATTCCTATTGCATCTGAAAGTAGAATCTCGCCCGATTACAGCGGTATGTGTATTTTTTCCCTAGGCCATTCTGGTTAAGCGTTTGGAGCAGCAGAATTGCGAAAAATTTCTTGCCTTCTCAACCATTTCTTGGCTTCAAATTCCCATATCTCGCGAATGGATTGACCTAACCCTAAAATTCCTATTGCATCTGAAAGTAGAAACTCGCCCGATTACAACGGTATGTGTATTTTTTCCCTAGGCCATTCTGGTTAAGCGTTTGGAGCAGCAGAATTGGGAAAAATTTTTTGCGTTCTCAACCATTTCTTGGCTTCAAACTCCCATATCTCGCGAACGGATTGACCTAACCCAAAAATTCCTATTGCATCTGAAAGTAGAAACTCGCCCGATTACAACGGTATGTGTATTTTTTCCCTAGGACATTCTGGTTAAGCGTTTGGAGCAGCAGAATTGCGAAAATTTGTTGTCTTCTCAACCATTTCTTGGATTCAAACTCCTATATCTCACGAACGGATTGACCTAACCCAAAAATTCCTATTGCATCTGAAAGTAGAAACTCGCCCGATTACAACGGTATGTGTATTTTTCCCTAGACCATTCTGGTTAAGCGTTTGGAGCAGCGGAATTGCGAAAAATTGTTTGCCTTCTCAACCATTTCTTGGATTCAAACTCCCATATCTCGCGAACGGATTGACCTAACCCAAAAATTCCTATTGCATCTGAAAGTAGAAACTCGCCCGATTACAACGGTATGTGTATTTTTTCCCTAGGCCATTATGGTTAAGCGTTTGGAGCAGCAAAATTGCGAAAAATTTTTTGCCTTCTCAACCATTTCTTGGCTCCAAACTCCCATACCTCGTGAACGGATTGACCTAACCCAAAAATTCCTATTGCATCTGAAAGTAGAAACTCGCCCGATCACAACGGTATGTGTATTTTTTCCCTAGGCCATTATGGTTAAGCGTTTGGAGCAGCGGAATTGCGAAAAATTTTTTGCCTTCTCAACCATTTCTTGGCTTCAATCTCCCGTATCTCGCGAACGGATTGACCTAACCCAAAAACTCCTGTTGCGTCTGAAAGTAGAAACTCGCCAGATTTCAACGGTATGTGTATTTTTTCCCTAGGCCATTCTGGTTAAGCGTTTGGAGCAGCAGAATTGCGAAAATTTGTTGTCTTCTCAACCATTTCTTAGCTTCAAACTCCCATATCTCGCGAACGGATTGACCTAACCCAAAAATTCCTATCGCGTCTGAAAGTAGAAACTCGCCCGATTACAACGGTCTGTGTATTTTTTCCCTAGACCATTCTGGTTAAGCGTTTGGAGCAGCGGAATTGCGAAAAATTTTTTGCCTTCTCAACCATTTCTTGGATTGAAACTCCCATATCTCGCGAACGGATTGACCTAACCCAAAAATTCCTGTTGCGTCTGAAAGTAGAAACTCGCCCGATTACAACGGTATGTGTATTTTTTCCCTAGGCCATTCTGGTTAAGCGTTTGGAGCAGCAGAAGTGCGAAAAATTTGTTGTCTTCTCACCCATTTCTTAGCTTCAAACTCCCATATCTCGCGAACGGATTGACCTAACCCAAAAATTCCTATTGTAACTGAAAGTAGAAACTCGTCCGATTACAACGGTATGGGTATTTTTTCCCTAGGCCATTCTGGTTAAGCGTTTGGAGCATCAGAATTGCGAAAAATTTTTTGCCTTCTCAACCATTTCTTGGCTTCAAACGCCCATACCTCGTGAACGGATTGACCTAACCCAAAAATTCCTATCGCGTCTGAAAGTAGAAACTCGCCCGATTACAAAGGTATGAGTATTTTTCCCTAGCCCATTCTGTTTAAGCGTTTGGAGCAGCAGAATTGCGAAAAATTTTTTGCCTTCTCAACCATTTCTTGGATTCAAACCCCTATATCTCACGAACGGATTGACCTAACCCAAAAATTCCTATTGCATCTGAAAGTAGAAACTCTTCCGATTACAACGGTATGGGTATTTTTTCCCTAGGCCATTCTGGTTAAGCGTTTGGTGCAGCAGAATTGCGAAAAATTTTTTGCCTTCTCAACCATTTCTTGGCTTCAAACTCCCATATCTCGCGAACGGATTGACCTAACCCAAAAATTCCTATCGCGTCTGAAAGTAGAAACTCGCCCGATTACAGCGGTATGTGTATTTTTTCCCTTGGCCATTATGGTTAAGCGTTTGGAGCAGCAGAATTGCGAAAAATTTCTTGCTTTCTCAACCATTTCTTAGCTTCAAACTCCCATATCTCGCGAACGGATTGACCTAACCCAAAAATTCCTATTGCATCTGAAAGTAGAAACTCGCCCGATTACAGCGGTATGTGTATTTTATCCCTAGGCCATTCTGGTTAAGCGTTTGGAGCAGCAGAATTGCGAAAAATTTTTTGCCTTCTCAACCATTTCTTGGCTTGAAACTCCCATATCTCGCGAACGGATTGACCTAACGCAAGAATTCCTATTGCCTCTGAAAGTAGAAACTCGCCCGATTAAAACGGTATATGTATTTTTTCCCTAGGCCATTCTGGTTAAGCGTTTGGAGCAGCAGAAGTGCGAAAAATTTGTTGTCTTCTCAACCATTTCTTAGCTTCAAACTCCCACATCTCGCGAACGGATAGACCTAACCCAAAAATTCCTGTTGCATCTGAAAGTAGAAACTCGCCCGATTACAGCGGTATGTGTATTTTTTCCCTAGGCCATTCTGGTTAAGCGTTTGGAGCCGCAGAATTGCGATAAATTTGTTGTCCTCTCAACCATTTCTTAGCTTCAAACTCCCATATATCGCGAACGGATTGACCTAACCCAAAAATTCCTATTGCATCTGAAAGTAGAATCTCGCCCGATTACAGCGGTATGTGTATTTTTTCCCTAGGCCATTCTGGTTAAGCGTTTGGAGCAGCAGAATTGCGAAAAATTTCTTGCCTTCTCAACCATTTCTTGGCTTCAAATTCCCATATCTCGCGAATGGATTGACCTAACCCTAAAATTCCTATTGCATCTGAAAGTAGAAACTCGCCCGATTACAACGGTATGTGTATTTTTTCCCTAGGCCATTCTGGTTAAGCGTTTGGAGCAGCAGAATTGGGAAAAATTTTTTGCGTTCTCAACCATTTCTTGGCTTCAAACTCCCATATCTCGCGAACGGATTGACCTAACCCAAAAATTCCTATTGCATCTGAAAGTAGAAACTCGCCCGATTACAACGGTATGTGTATTTTTTCCCTAGGACATTCTGGTTAAGCGTTTGGAGCAGCAGAATTGCGAAAATTTGTTGTCTTCTCAACCATTTCTTGGATTCAAACTCCTATATCTCACGAACGGATTGACCTAACCCAAAAATTCCTATTGCATCTGAAAGTAGAAACTCGCCCGATTACAACGGTATGTGTATTTTTCCCTAGACCATTCTGGTTAAGCGTTTGGAGCAGCGGAATTGCGAAAAATTGTTTGCCTTCTCAACCATTTCTTGGATTCAAACTCCCATATCTCGCGAACGGATTGACCTAACCCAAAAATTCCTATTGCATCTGAAAGTAGAAACTCGCCCGATTACAACGGTATGTGTATTTTTTCCCTAGGCCATTATGGTTAAGCGTTTGGAGCAGCAAAATTGCGAAAAATTTTTTGCCTTCTCAACCATTTCTTGGCTCCAAACTCCCATACCTCGTGAACGGATTGACCTAACCCAAAAATTCCTATTGCATCTGAAAGTAGAAACTCGCCCGATCACAACGGTATGTGTATTTTTTCCCTAGGCCATTATGGTTAAGCGTTTGGAGCAGCGGAATTGCGAAAAATTTTTTGCCTTCTCAACCATTTCTTGGCTTCAATCTCCCGTATCTCGCGAACGGATTGACCTAACCCAAAAACTCCTGTTGCGTCTGAAAGTAGAAACTCGCCAGATTTCAACGGTATGTGTATTTTTTCCCTAGGCCATTCTGGTTAAGCGTTTGGAGCAGCAGAATTGCGAAAATTTGTTGTCTTCTCAACCATTTCTTAGCTTCAAACTCCCATATCTCGCGAACGGATTGACCTAACCCAAAAATTCCTATCGCGTCTGAAAGTAGAAACTCGCCCGATTACAACGGTCTGTGTATTTTTTCCCTAGACCATTCTGGTTAAGCGTTTGGAGCAGCGGAATTGCGAAAAATTTTTTGCCTTCTCAACCATTTCTTGGATTGAAACTCCCATATCTCGCGAACGGATTGACCTAACCCAAAAATTCCTGTTGCGTCTGAAAGTAGAAACTCGCCCGATTACAACGGTATGTGTATTTTTTCCCTAGGCCATTCTGGTTAAGCGTTTGGAGCAGCAGAAGTGCGAAAAATTTGTTGTCTTCTCACCCATTTCTTAGCTTCAAACTCCCATATCTCGCGAACGGATTGACCTAACCCAAAAATTCCTATTGTAACTGAAAGTAGAAACTCGTCCGATTACAACGGTATGGGTATTTTTTCCCTAGGCCATTCTGGTTAAGCGTTTGGAGCATCAGAATTGCGAAAAATTTTTTGCTTTCTCAACCATTTCTTGGCTTCAAACGCCCATACCTCGTGAACGGATTGACCTAACCCAAAAATTCCTATCGCGTCTGAAAGTAGAAACTCGCCCGATTACAAAGGTATGAGTATTTTTCCCTAGCCCATTCTGTTTAAGCGTTTGGAGCAGCAGAATTGCGAAAAATTTTTTGCCTTCTCAACCATTTCTTGGCTTGAAACTCCCATATCTCGCGAACGGATTGACCTAACCCAAAAATTCCTATTGCATCTGAAAGTAGAAACTCTTCCGATTACAACGGTATGGGTATTTTTTCCCTAGGCCATTCTGGTTAAGCGTTTGGTGCAGCAGAATTGCGAAAAATTTTTTGCCTTCTCAACCATTTCTTGGCTTCAAACTCCCATATCTCGCGAACGGATTGACCTAACCCAAAAATTCCTATCGCGTCTGAAAGTAGAAACTCGCCCGATTACAGCGGTATGTGTATTTTTTCCCTTGGCCATTATGGTTAAGCGTTTGGAGCAGCAGAATTGCGAAAAATTTCTTGCTTTCTCAACCATTTCTTAGCTTCAAACTCCCATATCTCGCGAACGGATTGACCTAACCCAAAAATTCCTATTGCATCTGAAAGTAGAAACTCGCCCGATTACAGCGGTATGTGTATTTTATCCCTAGGCCATTCTGGTTAAGCGTTTGGAGCAGCAGAATTGCGAAAAATTTTTTGCCTTCTCAACCATTTCTTGGCTTGAAACTCCCATATCTCGCGAACGGATTGACCTAACGCAAGAATTCCTATTGCCTCTGAAAGTAGAAACTCGCCCGATTAAAACGGTATATGTATTTTTTCCCTAGGCCATTCTGGTTAAGCGTTTGGAGCAGCAGAAGTGCGAAAAATTTGTTGTCTTCTCAACCATTTCTTAGCTTCAAACTCCCACATCTCGCGAACGGATAGACCTAACCCAAAAATTCCTGTTGCATCTGAAAGTAGAAACTCGCCCGATTACAGCGGTATGTGTATTTTTTCCCTAGGCCATTCTGGTTAAGCGTTTGGAGCCGCAGAATTGCGATAAATTTGTTGTCCTCTCAACCATTTCTTAGCTTCAAACTCCCATATATCGCGAACGGATTGACCTAACCCAAAAATTCCTATTGCATCTGAAAGTAGAATCTCGCCCGATTACAGCGGTATGTGTATTTTTTCCCTAGGCCATTCTGGTTAAGCGTTTGGAGCAGCAGAATTGCGAAAAATTTCTTGCCTTCTCAACCATTTCTTGGCTTCAAATTCCCATATCTCGCGAATGGATTGACCTAACCCTAAAATTCCTATTGCATCTGAAAGTAGAAACTCGCCCGATTACAACGGTATGTGTATTTTTTCCCTAGGCCATTCTGGTTAAGCGTTTGGAGCAGCAGAATTGGGAAAAATTTTTTGCGTTCTCAACCATTTCTTGGCTTCAAACTCCCATATCTCGCGAACGGATTGACCTAACCCAAAAATTCCTATTGCATCTAAAAGTAGAAACTCGCCCGATTACAACGGTATGTGTATTTTTTCCCTAGGACATTCTGGTTAAGCGTTTGGAGCAGCAGAATTGCGAAAATTTGTTGTCTTCTCAACCATTTCTTGGATTCAAACTCCTATATCTCACGAACGGATTGACCTAACCCAAAAATTCCTATTGCATCTGAAAGTAGAAACTCGCCCGATTACAACGGTATGTGTATTTTTCCCTAGACCATTCTGGTTAAGCGTTTGGAGCAGCGGAATTGCGAAAAATTGTTTGCCTTCTCAACCATTTCTTGGATTCAAACTCCCATATCTCGCGAACGGATTGACCTAACCCAAAAATTCCTATTGCATCTGAAAGTAGAAACTCGCCCGATTACAACGGTATGTGTATTTTTTCCCTAGGCCATTATGGTTAAGCGTTTGGAGCAGCAAAATTGCGAAAAATTTTTTGCCTTCTCAACCATTTCTTGGCTCCAAACTCCCATACCTCGTGAACGGATTGACCTAACCCAAAAATTCCTATTGCATCTGAAAGTAGAAACTCGCCCGATCACAACGGTATGTGTATTTTTTCCCTAGACCATTATGGTTAAGCGTTTGGAGCAGCGGAATTGCGAAAAATTTTTTGCCTTCTCAACCATTTCTTGGCTTCAATCTCCCGTATCTCGCGAACGGATTGACCTAACCCAAAAACTCCTGTTGCGTCTGAAAGTAGAAACTCGCCAGATTTCAACGGTATGTGTATTTTTTCCCTAGGCCATTCTGGTTAAGCGTTTGGAGCAGCAGAATTGCGAAAATTTGTTGTCTTCTCAACCATTTCTTGGATTCAAACTCCTATATCTCACGAACGGATTGACCTAACCCAAAAATTCCTATTGCATCTGAAAGTAGAAACTCGCCCGATTACAACGGTATGTGTATTTTTCCCTAGACCATTCTGGTTAAGCGTTTGGAGCAGCGGAATTGCGAAAAATTTTTTGCCTTCTCAACCATTTCTTGGATTCAAACTCCCATATCTCGCGAACGGATTGACCTAACCCAAAAATTCCTATTGCATCTGAAAGTAGAAACTCGCCCGATTACAACGGTATGTGTATTTTTTCCCTAGGCCATTATGGTTAAGCGTTTGGAGCAGCAAAATTGCGAAAAATTTTTTGCCTTCTCAACCATTTCTTGGCTCCAAACTCCCATACCTCGTGAACGGATTGACCTAACCCAAAAATTCCTATTGCATCTGAAAGTAGAAACTCGCCCGATTACAACGGTATGTGTATTTTTTCCCTAGGCCATTATGGTTAAGCGTTTGGAGCAGCAAAATTGCGAAAAATTTGTTGTCTTCTCAACCATTTCTTAGCTTCAAACTCCCTTATCTCGCGAACGGATTGACCTAACCCAAAAATTCCTATTGTACCTGAAAGTAGAAACTCGCCCGATTACAACGGTATGTATATTTTTTCCCTAGGCCATTATGGTTAAGCGTTTGGAGCAGCGGAATTGCGAAAAATTGTTTGCCTTCTCAACAATTTCTTGGCTTCAAACTCCCGTATCTCGCGAACGGATTGACCTAACCCAAAAATTCCTGTTGCGTCTGAAAGTAGAAACTCGCCAGATTTCAACGGTATGTGTATTTGTTCCCTAGGCCATTCTGGTTAAGCGTTTGGAGCAGCAGAATTGCGAAAAATTTCTTGCCTTCTCAACCATTTCATGGCCTCAAACTCCCATATCTCGCGAACGGATTGACCTAACCCAAAAATTCCTATTGCATCTGAAAGTAGAAACCAGCCCGATTACAACTGTATGTGTATTTTTTCCCTAGGCCATTCTGGTAAAGCGTTTGGAGCAGCAGAATTGCGAAAAATTTGTTCTCTTCTCAACCATTTCTTAGCTTCAAACTCCCATATCTCGCGAACGGAATGACCTAACCCAAAATTTCCTATTGCATTTGAAAGTAGAAACTCGCCCGATTACAACGGTACGTGTATTTTTCCCTTAGGCCATTGTGGTTAAGAGTTTGGAGCAGCAGAAGTGCGAAAAATTTGTTGTCTTCTCAACCATTTCTTGGATTCAAACTCCTATATCTCACGAACGGATTGACCTAACCCAAAAATTCCTATAGCATCTGAAAGTAGAGACTCGCCCAATTACAACGGTATGTGTATTTTTTCCCTAGACCATTCTGGTTAAGCGTTTGGAGCAGCGGAATTGCGAAAAATTTTTTGCCTTCTCAACCATTTCTTGGATTCAAACTCCCATATCTCGCGAACGGATTGACCTAACCCAAAAATTCCTGTTGCGTCTGAAAGTAGAAACTCGCCCGATTACAACGGTATGTGTATTTTTTCCCTAGGCCATTCTGGTTAAGCGTTTGGAGCAGCAGAAGTGCGAAAAATTTGTTTTCTTCTCACCCATTTCTTAGCTTCAAACTCCCTTATCACGCGAACGGATTGACCTAACCCAAAAATTCCTATTGCATCTGAAAGTAGAAACTCGCCCGATTACAACGGTATGGGTATTTTTTCCCTAGGCCATTCTGGTTAAGCGTTTGGAGCATCAGAATTGCGAAAAATTTTTTGCCTTCTCAACCATTTCTTGGCTTCAAACGCCCATACCTCGTGAACGGATTGACCTAACCCAAAAATTCCTATTGCATCTGAAAGTAGAAACTCGCCCGATTACAACGGTATGTGTATTTTTTCCCTTGGCCATTATGGTTAAGCGTTTGGAGCAGCAGAATTGCGAAAAATTTCTTGCCTTCTCAACCATTTCATGGCCTCAAACTCCCATATCTCGCGAACGGATTGACCTAACCCAAAAATTCCTATGGCATCTGAAAGTAGAAACTCGCCCGATTACAACGGTATGTGTATTTTATCCCTAGGCCATTCTGGTTAAGCGTTTGGAGCAGCAGAATTGCGAAAAATTTTTTGCCTTCTCAACCATTTCTTGGCTTGAAACTCCCATATCTCGCGAACGGATTGACCTAACGCAAGAATTCCTATTGCCTCTGAAAGTAGAAACTCGCCCGATTAAAACGGTATATGTATTTTTTCCCTAGGCCATTCTGGTTAAGCGTTTGGAGCAGCAGAAGTGCGAAAAATTTGTTGTCTTCTCAACCATTTCTTAGCTTCAAACTCCCACATCTCGCGAACGGATAGACCTAACCCAAAAATTCCTGTTCCATCTGAAAGTAGAAACTCGCCCGATAACAGCGGTATGTGAATTTTTTTCCTAGGCCATTCTGGTTAAGCGTTTGGAGCAGCAGAATTGCGATAAATTTGTTGCCTTCTCAACCATTTCTTAGCTTCAAACTCCCATATATCGCGAACGGATTGACCTAACCCAAAAATTCCTATTGCATCTGAAAGTAGAATCTCGCCCGATTACAGCGGTATGTGTATTTTTTCCCTAGGCCATTCTGGTTAAGCGTTTGGAGCAGCAGAATTGCGAAAAATTTCTTGCCTTCTCAACCATTTCTTGGCTTCAAATTCCCATATCTCGCGAATGGATTGACCAAACCCTAAAATTCCTATTGCATCTGAAAGTAGAAACTCGCCCGATTACAACGGTATGTGTATTTTTTCCCTAGGCCATTCTGGTTAAGCGTTTGGAGCAGCAGAATTGGGAAAAATTTTTTGCCTTCTCAACCATTTCTTGGCTTCAAACTCCCATATCTCGCGAACGGATTGACCTAACCCAAAAATTCCTATTGCATCTGAAAGTAGAAACTCGCCCGATTACAACGGTATGTGTATTTTTTCCCTAGGCCATTCTGGTTAAGCGTTTGGAGCAGCAGAATTGCGAAAATTTGTTGTCTTCTCAACCATTTCTTAGCTTCAAACTCCCATATCTCGCGAACGGATTGACCTAACCCAAAAATTCCTATCGCGTCTGAAAGTAGAAACTCGCCCGATTACAACGGTCTGTGTATTTTTTCCCTAGGCCATTCTGGTTAAGCGTTTGGAGCAGCGGAATTGCGAAAAATTTTTTGCCTTCTCAACCATTTCTTGGATTGAAACTCCCATATCTCGCGAACGGATTGACCTAACCCAAAAATTCCTGTTGCGTCTGAAAGTAGAAACTCGCCCGATTACAACGGTATGTGTATTTTTTCCCTAGGCCATTCTGGTCAAGCGTTTGAAGCAGCAGAATTGCGAAAAATTTTTTGCCTTCTCAGCCATTTCTTGGATTCAAACTCCTATATCTCACGAACGGATTGACCTAACCCAAAAATTCCTATAGCATCTGAAAGTAGAGACTCGCCCGATTACAACGGTATGTGTATTTTTTCCCTAGACCATTCTGGTTAAGCGTTTGGAGCAGCGGAATTGCGAAAAATTTTTTGCCTTCTCAACCATTTCTTGGATTGAAACTCCCATATCTCGCGAACGGAATGACCTAACCCAAAATTTCCTATTCCATTTGAAAGTAGAAATTCGCCCGATTACAACGGTACGTGTATTTTTCCCCTAGGCCATTCTGGTTAAGCGTTTGGAGCAGCAGAAGTGCGAAAAATTTGTTGTCTTCTCAACCATTTCTTGGATTCAAACTCCTATATCTCACGAACGGATTGACCTAACCCAAAAATTCCTATAGCATCTGAAAGTAGAGACTCGCCCGATTACAACGGTATGTGTATTTTTTCCCTAGACCATTCTGGTTAAGCGTTTGGAGCAGCGGAATTGCGAAAAATTTTTTGCCTTCTCAACCATTTCTTGGATTCAAACTCCCATATCTCGCGAACGGATTGACCTAACCCAAAAATTCCTGTTGCGTCTGAAAGTAGAAACTCGCCCGATTACAACGGCATGTGTATTTTTTCCCTAGGCCATTCTGGTTAAGCGTTTGGAGCAGCAGAAGTGCGAAAAATTTGTTTTCTTCTCACCCATTTCTTAGCTTCAAACTCCCTTATCTCGCGAACGGATTGACCTAACCCAAAAATTCCTATTGCATCTGAAAGTAGAAACTCGCCCGATTACAACGGTATGTGTATTTTTTCCCTAGGCCATTCTGGTTAAGCGTTTGGAGCAGCAGAATTGCGAAAATTTGTTGTCTTCTCAACCATTTCTTAGCTTCAAACTCCCATATCTCGCGAACGGATTGACCTAACCCAAAAATTCCTATCGCGTCTGAAAGTAGAAACTCGCCCGATTACAACGGTCTGTGTATTTTTTCCCTAGACCATTCTAGTTAAGCGTTTGGAGCAGCGGAATTGCGAAAAATTTTTTGCCTTCTCAACCATTTCTTGGATTGAAACTCCCATATCTCGCGAACGGATTGACCTAACCCAAAAATTCCTGTTGCGTCTGAAAGTAGAAACTCGCCCGATTACAACGGTATGTGTATTTTTTCCCTAGGCCATTCTGGTTAAGCGTTTGGAGCAGCAGAAGTGCGAAAAATTTGTTGTCTTCTCACCCATTTCTTAGCTTCAAACTCCCATATCTCGCGAACGGATTGACCTAACCCAAAAATTCCTATTGTAACTGAAAGTAGAAACTCGTCCGATTACAACGGTATGGGTATTTTTTCCCTAGGCCATTCTGGTTAAGCGTTTGGAGCATCAGAATTGCGAAAAATTTTTTGCCTTCTCAACCATTTCTTGGCTTCAAACGCCCATACCTCGTGAACGGATTGACCTAACCCAAAAATTCCTATCGCGTCTGAAAGTAGAAACTCGCCCGATTACAAAGGTATGAGTATTTTTCCCTAGCCCATTCTGTTTAAGCGTTTGGGGCAGCAGAATTGCGAAAAATTTTTTGCCTTCTCAACCATTTCTTGGATTCAAACCCCTATATCTCACGAACGGATTGACCTAACCCAAAAATTCCTATTGCATCTGAAAGTAGAAACTCTTCCGATTACAACGGTATGGGTATTTTTTCCCTAGGCCATTCTGGTTAAGCGTTTGGTGCAGCAGAATTGCGAAAAATTTTTTGCCTTCTCAACCATTTCTTGGCTTCAAACTCCCATATCTCGCGAACGGATTGACCTAACCCAAAAATTCCTATCGCGTCTGAAAGTAGAAACTCGCCCGATTACAGCGGTATGTGTATTTTTTCCCTTGGCCATTATGGTTAAGCGTTTGGAGCAGCAGAATTGCGAAAAATTTCTTGCTTTCTCAACCATTTCTTAGCTTCAAACTCCCATATCTCGCGAACGGATTGACCTAACCCAAAAATTCCTATTGCATCTGAAAGTAGAAACTCGCCCGATTACAGCGGTATGTGTATTTTATCCCTAGGCCATTCTGGTTAAGCGTTTGGAGCAGCAGAATTGCGAAAAATTTTTTGCCTTCTCAACCATTTCTTGGCTTGAAACTCCCATATCTCGCGAACGGATTGACCTAACGCAAGAATTCCTATTGCCTCTGAAAGTAGAAACTCGCCCGATTAAAACGGTATATGTATTTTTTCCCTAGGCCATTCTGGTTAAGCGTTTGGAGCAGCAGAAGTGCGAAAAATTTGTTGTCTTCTCAACCATTTCTTAGCTTCAAACTCCCACATCTCGCGAACGGATAGACCTAACCCAAAAATTCCTGTTGCATCTGAAAGTAGAAACTCGCCCGATTACAGCGGTATGTGTATTTTTTCCCTAGGCCATTCTGGTTAAGCGTTTGGAGCAGCAGAATTGCGATAAATTTGTTGTCCTCTCAACCATTTCTTAGCTTCAAACTCCCATATATCGCGAACGGATTGACCTAACCCAAAAATTCCTATTGCATCTGAAAGTAGAATCTCGCCCGATTACAGCGGTATGTGTATTTTTTCCCTAGGCCATTCTGGTTAAGCGTTTGGAGCAGCAGAATTGCGAAAAATTTCTTGCCTTCTCAACCATTTCTTGGCTTCAAATTCCCATATCTCGCGAATGGATTGACCTAACCCTAAAATTCCTATTGCATCTGAAAGTAGAAACTCGCCCGATTACAACGGTATGTGTATTTTTTCCCTAGGCCATTCTGGTTAAGCGTTTGGAGCAGCAGAATTGGGAAAAATTTTTTGCGTTCTCAACCATTTCTTGGCTTCAAACTCCCATATCTCGCGAACGGATTGACCTAACCCAAAAATTCCTATTGCATCTGAAAGTAGAAACTCGCCCGATTACAACGGTATGTGTATTTTTTCCCTAGGACATTCTGGTTAAGCGTTTGGAGCAGCAGAATTGCGAAAATTTGTTGTCTTCTCAACCATTTCTTGGATTCAAACTCCTATATCTCACGAACGGATTGACCTAACCCAAAAATTCCTATTGCATCTGAAAGTAGAAACTCGCCCGATTACAACGGTATGTGTATTTTTCCCTAGACCATTCTGGTTAAGCGTTTGGAGCAGCGGAATTGCGAAAAATTGTTTGCCTTCTCAACCATTTCTTGGATTCAAACTCCCATATCTCGCGAACGGATTGACCTAACCCAAAAATTCCTATTGCATCTGAAAGTAGAAACTCGCCCGATTACAACGGTATGTGTATTTTTTCCCTAGGCCATTATGGTTAAGCGTTTGGAGCAGCAAAATTGCGAAAAATTTTTTGCCTTCTCAACCATTTCTTGGCTCCAAACTCCCATACCTCGTGAACGGATTGACCTAACCCAAAAATTCCTATTGCATCTGAAAGTAGAAACTCGCCCGATCACAACGGTATGTGTATTTTTTCCCTAGGCCATTATGGTTAAGCGTTTGGAGCAGCGGAATTGCGAAAAATTTTTTGCCTTCTCAACCATTTCTTGGCTTCAATCTCCCGTATCTCGCGAACGGATTGACCTAACCCAAAAACTCCTGTTGCGTCTGAAAGTAGAAACTCGCCAGATTTCAACGGTATGTGTATTTTTTCCCTAGGCCATTCTGGTTAAGCGTTTGGAGCAGCAGAATTGCGAAAATTTGTTGTCTTCTCAACCATTTCTTGGATTCAAACTCCTATATCTCACGAACGGATTGACCTAACCCAAAAATTCCTATTGCATCTGAAAGTAGAAACTCGCCCGATTACAACGGTATGTGTATTTTTCCCTAGACCATTCTGGTTAAGCGTTTGGAGCAGCGGAATTGCGAAAAATTTTTTGCCTTCTCAACCATTTCTTGGATTCAAACTCCCATATCTCGCGAACGGATTGACCTAACCCAAAAATTCCTATTGCATCTGAAAGTAGAAACTCGCCCGATTACAACGGTATGTGTATTTTTTCCCTAGGCCATTATGGTTAAGCGTTTGGAGCAGCAAAATTGCGAAAAATTTTTTGCCTTCTCAACCATTTCTTGGCTCCAAACTCCCATACCTCGTGAACGGATTGACCTAACCCAAAAATTCCTATTGCATCTGAAAGTAGAAACTCGCCCGATTACAACGGTATGTGTATTTTTTCCCTAGGCCATTATGGTTAAGCGTTTGGAGCAGCAAAATTGCGAAAAATTTGTTGTCTTCTCAACCATTTCTTAGCTTCAAACTCCCTTATCTCGCGAACGGATTGACCTAACCCAAAAATTCCTATTGTACCTGAAAGTAGAAACTCGCCCGATTACAACGGTATGTATATTTTTTCCCTAGGCCATTATGGTTAAGCGTTTGGAGCAGCGGAATTGCGAAAAATTGTTTGCCTTCTCAACAATTTCTTGGCTTCAAACTCCCGTATCTCGCGAACGGATTGACCTAACCCAAAAATTCCTGTTGCGTCTGAAAGTAGAAACTCGCCAGATTTCAACGGTATGTGTATTTGTTCCCTAGGCCATTCTGGTTAAGCGTTTGGAGCAGCAGAATTGCGAAAAATTTTTTGCCTTCTCAACCATTTCTTGGCTTCAAACTCCCATATCTCGCGAACGGATTGACCTAACCCAAAAATTCCTATTGCATCTGAAAGTAGAAACTCGCCCGATTACAACGGTATGTGTATTTTTTCCCTAGGCCATTCTGGTTAAGCCTTTGGAGCAGCAGAACTGCGAAAAATTTTTTGCCTTCTCAACCATTTCTTGGTTTGAAACTCCCATATCTCGCGAACGGATTGACCTAACGCAAGAATTCCTATTGCCTCTGAAAGTAGAAACTCGCCCGATTAAAACGGTATATGTATTTTTTCCCTAGGCCATTCTGGTTAAGCGTTTGGAGCAGCAGAAGTGCGAAAAATTTGTTGTCTTCTCAACCATTTCTTAGCTTCAAACTCCCATATCTCCCGAACGGATTGACCTAACCCAAAAATTCCTATTGCATCTGAAAGTAGAAACTCGCCCGATTACAACGGCATGTGTATTTTTTCCCTAGGCCATTCTAGTTAAGCGTTTGGAGCAGCAGAATTGCGAAACATTTTTTGCGTTCTCAACCATTTCTTGGCTTCAAACTCCCATATCTCGCGAACGGATTGACCTAACCCAAAAATTCCTATTGCATCTGAAAGTAGAATCTCGCCCGATTACAGCGGTATGTGTATTTCTTCCCTTGGACATTCTGGTTAAGCGTTTGGAGCAGCAGAATTGCGAAAAATTTCTTGCCTTCTCAACCATTTCTTGGCTTCAAACTCCCATATCTCGCGAACGGATTGACCTAACCCAAAAATTCCTATTGCATCTGAAAGTAGAAACTTGCCCGATTACAACGGTATGTGTGTGTTTTTCCCTAGGCCATTCTGGTTAAGCGTTTGGAGCAACAGAATTGCGAAAAATTTTTTGCCTTCTCAACCATTTCTTGGCTTCAAACTCCCATATCTCGCGAACGGATTGACCTAATCCAAAAATTCCTATTGCATCTGAAAGTAGAAACTCGCCCGATTACAACGGTATGTGTATTTTTTCCCTAGGCCATTCTGGTTAAGCGTTTGGAGCAGCAGAAGTGCGAAAAATTTGTTGTCTTCTCAACCATTTCTTAACTTCAAACTCCCACATCTCGCGAACGGATAGACCTAACCCAAAAATTCCTGTTGCATCTGAAAGTAGAAACTCGCCCGATTACAGCGGTATGTGTATTTTTTCCCTAGCCCATTCTGGTTAAGCGTTTGGAGCAGCAGAATTGCGATAAATTTGTTGTCTTCTCAACCATTTCTTAGCTTCAAACTCCCATATCTCGCGAACGGATTGACCTAACCCAAAAATTCTTATTGCATCTGAAAGTAGAAACTCGCCCGATTACAACGGTATGTGTATTTTTTCCCTAGGCCATTCTGGTTAAGCGTTTGGAGCACCAGAATTGCGACAAATTTTTTGCCTTCTCAACCATTTCTTGGCTTGAAACGCCCATATCTCGCGAACGGATTGACCTAACCCAAAAATTCCTACTGCATCTGAAAGTAGAAACTCCCCCGATTACAACGGTATGTGTTTTTTTTTCCCTAGGCCATTCTGGTTAAGCGTTTGGAGCAGCAGAATTGCGAAAAATTTGTTGTCTTCTCAACCAATTCTTAGCTTCCAACTCCCATATCTCGCGAACGGATTGACCTAACCCAAAAATTCCTGTTGCACCTGAAAGTAGAAACTCGCCCGATTACAACGGTATGTGTATTTTTTCCCTAGGCCATTCTGGTTAAGCGTTTGGAGCAGCAGAATTGCGAAAAATTTTTTGCCTTCTCAACCATTCCTTGGCTTCAAACTCCCATATCTCGCGAACGGATTGACCTAACCCAAAAATTCCTGTTGCGTCTGAAAGAAGAAACTCGCCCGATTACAACGGTATGTGTATTTTTTCCCTAGACCATTCTGGTTAAGCGTTTGGAGCAGCAGAATTGCGAAACATTTTTTGCCTTCTCAACCATTTCTTGGCTTCAAACTCCCATATCTCGCGAACGGATTGACCTAACCCAAAAATTCCTATTGCATCTGAAAGTAGAAACTCGCCCGATTACAACGGTATGTGTATTTTTTCCCTAGGCCATTCTGGTTAAGCGTTTGGACCAGCAGAATTGCGAAAAATTTTTTGCCTTCTCAACCATTTCTTGGCTTCAAACACCCATATCTCGCGAATGGATTGACCTAATCCAAAAATTCCTATTGCATCTGAAAGTAGAAACTCGCCCGATTACAACGGTATGTGTATTTTTTCCCTAGGCCATTCTGGTTAAGCGTTTGGAGCAGCAGAATTGCGAAAAATTTTTTGCCTTCTCAACCATTTCTTGGCTTGAAACTCCCATATCTCGCGAACGGATTGACCTAACGCAAGAATTCCTATTGCCTCTGAAAGTAGAAGCTCGCCCGATTAAAACGGTATATGTATTTTTTCCCTAGGCCATTCTGGTTAAGCGTTTGGAGCAGCAGAAGTGCGAAAAATTTGTTGTCTTCTCAACCATTTCTTAGCTTCAAACTCCCACATCTCGCGAACGGATAAACCTAACCCAAAAATTCCTATTGCATCTGAAAGTAGAATCTCGCCCGATTACAGCGGTAAGTGTATTTTTTCCCTAGGCCATTCTGGTTAAGCGTTTGGAGCAGCAGAATTGCGAAAAATTTCTTGCCTTCTCAACCATTTCTTGGCTTCAAACTCCCATATCTCGCGAATGGATTGACCTAACCCAAAAATTCCTATTGCATCTGAAAGTAGAAACTCGCCCGATTTCAACGGTGTGTGTATTTTTTTCCTAGGCCATTCTGGTTAAGCGTTTGGAGCAGCCGAATTGGGAAAAATTTTTTGCCTTCTCAACCATTTCTTGGCTTCAAACTCCCATATCTCGTGAACGGATTGACCTAACCCAAAAATTCCTATTGCATCTGAAAGTAGAAACTCGCCCGATTACAACGGTATGTGTATTTTTTCCCTAGGCCATTCTGGTTAAGCGTTTGGAGCAGCAGAATTGCGAAAAATTTTTTGCCTTCTCAACCATTTCTTGGCTTCAAACTCCCATATCTCGCGAACGGATTGACCTAACCCTAAAACTCCTGTTGCGTCTGAAAGAAGAAACTCGCCCGATTACAACGGTATGTGTATTTTTTCCCTAGGCCATTCTGGTTAAGCGTTTGGAGCAGCAGAATTGCGACAAATTTTTTGCCTTCTCAACCATTCCTTGGCTTCAAACTCCCATATCTCGCGAACGGATTGACCTTACCCAAAAATTACTGTTGCGTCTGAAAGTAGAAACTCGCCCGATTACAGCGGTATGGGTTTTTTTTTTCCTAGGCCATTCTGGTTAAGCGTTTGGAGCAGCAGAATTGCGAAAAATTTTGTGCCTTCTCAACCATTCCTTGGCTTCAAACTCCCATATCTCGCGAACGGATTGACCTAACCCAAAAATTCCTGTTGCATCTGAAAGTAGAAACTCGTCCGATTACAACGGTATGTGTATTTTTTCCCTAGGCCATTCTGGTTAAGCGTTTCGAGCAGCAGAATTGCGAAAAATTTTTTGCCTTCTCAACAATTCCTTGGCTTCAAACTCCCATATCTCGCGAACGAATTGACCTAACCCAAAAATTCCTGTTGCGTCTGAAAGTAGAAACTCGCCCGATTACAACGGTATGAGTATTTTTCCCTAGCCCATTCTGGTTAAGCGTTTGGAGCAGCAGAATTGCGAAAAATTTTTTGCCTTCTCAACCATTTCTTGGATTCAAACCCCTATATCTCACGAACGGATTGACCTAACCCAAAAATTCCTATTGCATCTGAAAGTAGAAACTCTTCCGATTACAACGGTATGGGTACTTTTTCCCTAGGCTATTCTGGTTAAGCGTTTGGGGCAGCAGAATTGCGAAAAATTTTTTGCCTTCTCAACCATTTCTTGGCTTCAAACTCCCATATCTCGCGAACGGATTGACCTAACCCAAAAATTCCTGTTGCGTCTGAAAGTAGAAACTCGCCAGATTTCAACGGTATGTGTATTTTTTCCCTAGGCCATTCTGGTTAAGCGTTTGGAGCAGCAGAATTGCGAAAAATTTTTTGCCTTCTCAACCATTTCTTGGATTCAAACTCCTATATCTCACGAACGGATTGACCTTACCCAAAAATTCCTATTGCATCTGAAAGTAGAAACTCGCCCGATTACAACGGTATGTGTATATTTTCTCTAGGCCATTCTGGTTAAGCGTTTGGAGCAGCAGAAGTGCGAAAAATTTGTTGTCTCCTCAACCATTTCTTAGCTTCAAACTCCCTTATCTCGCGAACGGATTGACCTAACCCAAGAATTCCTATTGCATCTGAAAGTAGAAACTCGCCCGATTACAACGGTATGTGTATTTTTTCCCTAGGCCATTCTGGTTAAGCGTTTGGAGCAGCAGAATTGCGAAAAATTTCTTGCCTTCTCAATCATTTCTTGGCTTCAAACTCCCATATCTCGCCAACGGATTGACCTAACCCAAAAATTCCTATTGCATCTGAAAGTAGAAACTCGCCCGATTACAACGGTATGTGTATTTTTTCCCTAGGCCATTCTGGTTAAGCGTTTGGAGCAGCAGAAGTGCGAAAAATTTGTTGTCTTCTCAACCATTTCTTAGCTTCAAACTCCCATCTCTCGCGAACGGATTGACCTAACCCAAAAATTCCTATCGCATCTGAAAGTAGAAACTCGCCCGATTAGAACGGTCTGTGTATTTTTTCCCTAGGCCATTCTGGTCAAGCGTTTGAAGCAGCAGAATTGCGATAAATTTGTTGTCTTCTCAACCATTTCTTAGCTTCAAACTCCCATATCTCGCGAACGGATTGACCTAACCCAAAAATTCTTATTGCATCTGAAAGTAGAAACTCGCCCGATTACAACGGTATGTGTATTTTTTCCCTAGGCCATTCTGGTTAAGCGTTTGGAGCACCAGAATTGCGACAAATTTTTTGCCTTCTCAACCATTTCTTGGCTTGAAACGCCCATATCTCGCGAACGGATTGACCTAACCCAAAAATTCCTACTGCATCTGAAAGTAGAAACTCCCCCGATTACAACGGTATGTGTTTTTTTTCCCTAGGCCATTCTGGTTAAGCGTTTGGAGCAGCAGAATTGCGAAAAATTTGTTGTCTTCTCAACCAATTCTTAGCTTCAAACTCCCATATCTCGCGAACGGATTGACCTAACCCAAAAATTCCTGTTGCACCTGAAAGTAGAAACTCGCCCGATTACAACGGTATGTGTATTTTTTCCCTAGGCCATTCTGGTTAAGCGTTTGGAGCAGCAGAATTGCGAAAAATTTTTTGCCTTCTCAACCATTCCTTGGCTTCAAACTCCCATATCTCGCGAACGGATTGACCTAACCCAAAAATTCCTGTTGCGTCTGAAAGAAGAAACTCGCCCGATTACAACGGTATGTGTATTTTTTCCCTAGACCATTCTGGTTAAGCGTTTGGAGCAGCAGAATTGCGACAAATTTTTTGCCTTCTCAACCACTTCTTGGCTTCAAACTCCCATATCTCGCGAACGGATTGACCTAACCCAAAAATTCCTATTGCATCTGAAAGTAGAAACTCGCCCGATTACAACGGTATGTGTATTTTTTCCCTAGGCCATTCTGGTTAAGCGTTTGGAGCAGCAGAATTGCGAAAAATTTTTTGCCTTCTCAACCATTTCTTGGCTTGAAACTCCCATATCTCGCGAACGGAGTGACCTATCGCAAGAATTCCTATTGCCTCTGAAAGTAGAAACTCGCCCGATTAAAACGGTATATGTATTTTTTCCCTAGGCCATTCTAGTTAAGCGTTTGGAGCAGCAGAATTGCGAAACATTTTTTGCCTTCTCAACCATTTCTTGGCTTCAAACTCCCATATCTCGCGAACGGATTGACCTAACCCAAAAATTCCTATTGCATCTGAAAGTAGAAACTCGCCCGATTACAACGGTATGTGTATTTTTTCCCTAGGCCATTCTGGTTAAGCGTTTGGAGCAGCAGAATTGCGAAAAATTTTTTGCCTTCTCAACCATTTCTTGGCTTGAAACTCCCATATCTCGCGAACGGATTGACCTAACGCAAGAATTCCTATTGCCTCTGAAAGTAGAAGCTCGCCCGATTAAAACGGTATATGTATTTTTTCCCTAGGCCATTCTGGTTAAGCGTTTGGAGCAGCAGAAGTGCGAAAAATTTGTTGTCTTCTCAACCATTTCTTAGCTTCAAACTCCCACATCTCGCGAACGGATAAACCTAACCCAAAAATTCCTATTGCATCTGAAAGTAGAATCTCGCCCGATTACAGCGGTAAGTGTATTTTTTCCCTAGGCCATTCTGGTTAAGCGTTTGGAGCAGCAGAATTGCGAAAAATTTCTTGCCTTCTCAACCATTTCTTGGCTTCAAACTCCCATATCTCGCGAATGGATTGACCTAACCCAAAAATTCCTATTGCATCTGAAAGTAGAAACTCGCCCGATTTCAACGGTGTGTGTATTTTTTCCCTAGGCCATTCTGGTTAAGCGTTTGGAGCAGCCGAATTGGGAAAAATTTTTTGCCTTCTCAACCATTTCTTGGCTTCAAACTCCCATATCTCGTGAACGGATTGACCTAACCCAAAAATTCCTATTGCATCTGAAAGTAGAAACTCGCCCGATTACAACGGTATGTGTATTTTTTCCCTAGGCCATTCTGGTTAAGCGTTTGGAGCAGCAGAATTGCGAAAAATTTTTTGCCTTCTCAACCATTTCTTGGCTTCAAACTCCCATATCTCGCGAACGGATTGACCTAACCCTAAAACTCCTGTTGCGTCTGAAAGAAGAAACTCGCCCGATTACAACGGTATGTGTATTTTTTCCCTAGGCCATTCTGGTTAAGCGTTTGGAGCAGCAGAATTGCGACAAATTTTTTGCCTTCTCAACCATTCCTTGGCTTCAAACTCCCATATCTCGCGAACGGATTGACCTTACCCAAAAATTACTGTTGCGTCTGAAAGTAGAAACTCGCCCGATTACAGCGGTATGGGTTTTTTTTTCCTAGGCCATTCTGGTTAAGCGTTTGGAGCAGCAGAATTGCGAAAAATTTTGTGCCTTCTCAACCATTCCTTGGCTTCAAACTCCCATATCTCGCGAACGGATTGACCTAACCCAAAAATTCCTGTTGCATCTGAAAGTAGAAACTCGTCCGATTACAACGGTATGTGTATTTTTTCCCTAGGCCATTCTGGTTAAGCGTTTCGAGCAGCAGAATTGCGAAAAATTTTTTGCCTTCTCAACAATTCCTTGGCTTCAAACTCCCATATCTCGCGAACGAATTGACCTAACCCCAAAATTCCTGTTGCGTCTGAAAGTAGAAACTCGCCCGATTACAACGGTATGAGTATTTTTCCCTAGCCCATTCTGGTTAAGCGTTTGGAGCAGCAGAATTGCGAAAAATTTTTTGCCTTCTCAACCATTTCTTGGATTCAAACCCCTATATCTCACGAACGGATTGACCTAACCCAAAAATTCCTATTGCATCTGAAAGTAGAAACTCTTCCGATTACAACGGTATGGGTACTTTTTCCCTAGGCTATTCTGGTTAAGCGTTTGGGGCAGCAGAATTGCGAAAAATTTTTTGCCTTCTCAACCATTTCTTGGCTTCAAACTCCCATATCTCGCGAACGGATTGACCTAACCCAAAAATTCCTGTTGCGTCTGAAAGTAGAAACTCGCCAGATTTCAACGGTATGTGTATTTTTTCCCTAGGCCATTCTGGTTAAGCGTTTGGAGCAGCAGAATTGCGAAAAATTTTTTGCCTTCTCAACCATTTCTTGGATTCAAACTCCTATATCTCACGAACGGATTGACCTTACCCAAAAATTCCTATTGCATCTGAAAGTAGAAACTCGCCCGATTACAACGGTATGTGTATATTTTCTCTAGGCCATTCTGGTTAAGCGTTTGGAGCAGCAGAAGTGCGAAAAATTTGTTGTCTCCTCAACCATTTCTTAGCTTCAAACTCCCTTATCTCGCGAACGGATTGACCTAACCCAAAAATTCCTATTGCATCTGAAAGTAGAAACTCGCCCGATTACAACGGTATGTGTATTTTTTCCCTAGGCCATTCTGGTTAAGCGTTTGGAGCAGCAGAATTGCGAAAAATTTTTTGCCTTCTCAACAATTCCTTGGCTTCAAACTCCCATATCTCGCGAACGAATTGACCTAACCCAAAAATTCCTGTTGCGTCTGAAAGTAGAAACTCGCCCGATTACAACGGTATGAGTATTTTTCCCTAGCCCATTCTGGTTAAGCGTTTGGAGCAGCAGAAATGCGAAAAATTTTTTGCCTTCTCAACCATTTCTTGGATTCAAACCCCTATATCTCACGAACGGATTGACCTAACCCAAAAATTCCTATTGCATCTGAAAGTAGAAACTCTTCCGATTACAAAGGTATGGGTATTTTTTCCCTAGGCCATTCTGGTTAAGCGTTTGGGGCAGCAGAATTGCGAAAAATTTTTTGCCTTCTCAACCATTTCTTGGCTTCAAACTCCCATATCTCGCGAACGGATTGACCTAACCCAAAAATTCCTGTTGCGTCTGAAAGTAGAAACTCGCCAGATTTCAACGGTATGTGTATTTTTTCCCTAGGCCATTCTGGTTAAGCGTTTGGAGCAGCAGAATTGCGAAAAATTTTTTGCCTTCTCAACCATTTCTTGGATTCAAACTCCTATATCTCACGAACGAATTGACCTTACCCAAAAATTCCTATTGCATCTGAAAGTAGAAACTCGCCCGATTACAACGGTATGTGTATTTTTTCCCTAGGCCATTCTGGTTAAGCGTTTGGAGCAGCAGAAGTGCGAAAAATTTGTTGTCTTCTCAACCATTTCTTAGCTTCAAACTCCCATATCTCGCGAACGGATTGACCTATCCCAAAAATTCCTATCGCGTCTGAAAGTAGAAACTCGCCCGATTACAACGGTCTGTGTATTTTTTCCCTAGGCCATTCTGGTCAAGCGTTTGAAGCAGCAGAATTGCGAAAAATTTTTTGCCTTCTCAACCATTTCTTGGCTTCAAACTCCCATATCTCGCGAACGGATTGACCTAACCCAAAAATTCCTATTGCATCTGAAAGTAGAAACTCGCCCGATTACAACGGTATGTATATTTTTTTCCTAGGCCATTCTGGTTAAGCGTTTGGAGCAGCAGAATTGCGAAAGATTTGTTGTCTTCTCAACCATTTCTTAGCTTCAAAGTCCCTTATCTCGCGAACGGATTGAACAAACCCAAAAATTTCTGCTGCGTCTGAAAGAAGAAACAAGCCCCATTACAACGGTATGCGTATTTTTTCCCTAGGCCATTCTGGTTAAGCGTTTGGAGCAGCAGAATTGCGGAAAATTTGTTCTCTTCTCAACTATTTCTTAGCTTCAAACTCCCATATCTCGCGAACGGATTGACCTAACCCAAAATTTCCTATTGCATTTGAAAGTAGAAACTCGCCCGATTACAACGGTACGTGTATTTTTCCCCTAGGCCATTCTGGTTAAGCGTTTTGAGCAGCAGAATTGCGAAAAATTTGTTGTCTTCTCTGCCATTTCTTGGATTCAAACTCCTATATCTCACGAACGGATTGACCTAACCCAAAAATTCCTATTGCATCTGAAAGTAGAAACCAGCCCGATTACAACTTTATGTGTATTTTTTCCCTAGGCCATTCTGGCAAAGCGTTTGGAGCAGCAGAAGTGCGAAAAATTTGTTGTCCTCTCAACCATTTCTTTGCTTCAAATTCCCATATCTCGCGAACGGATTGACCTAACCCAAAAATTCCTGTTGCATCTGAAAGTAGAAACTCGTCCGATTACAACGGTATGTGTATTTTTTCCCTAGGCCATTCTGGTTAAGCGTTTCGAGCAGCAGAATTGCGAAAAATTTTTTGCCTTCTCAACAATTCCTTGGCTTCAAACTCCCATATCTCGCGAACGAATTGATCTAACCCAAAAATTCCTGTTGCGTCTGAAAGTAGAAACTCGCCCGATTACAACGGTATGAGTATTTTTCCCTAGCCCATTCTGGTTAAGCGTTTGGAGCAGCAGAATTGCTAAAAATTTTTTGCCTTCTCAACCATTTCTTGGATTCAAACCCCTATATCTCACGAACGGATTGACCTAACCCAAAAATTCCTATTGCATCTGAAAGTAGAAACTCTTCCGATTACAACGGTATGGGTACTTTTTCCCTAGGCTATTCTGGTTAAGCGTTTGGGGCAGCAGAATTGCGAAAAATTTTTTGCCTTCTCAACCATTTCTTGGCTTCAAACTCCCATATCTCGCGAACGGATTGAGCTAACCCAAAAATTCCTGTTGCGTCTGAAAGTAGAAACTCGCCAGATTTCAACGGTATGTGTATTTTTTCCCTAGGCCATTCTGGTTAAGCGTTTGGAGCAGCAGAATTGCGAAAAATTTTTCGCCTTCTCAACCATTTCTTGGATTCAAACTCCTATATCTCACGAACGGATTGACCTTACCCAAAAATTCCTATTGCATCTGAAAGTAGAAACTCGCCCGATTACAACGGTATGTGTATATTTTCTCTAGGCCATTCTGGTTAAGCGTTTGGAGCAGCAGAAGTGCGAAAAATTTGTTGTCTCCTCAACCATTTCTTAGCTTCAAACTCCCTTATCTCGCGAACGGATTGACCTAACCCAAAAATTCCTATTGCATCTGAAAGTAGAAACTCGCCCGATTACAACGGTATGTGTATTTTTTCCCTAGGCCATTCTGGTTAAGCGTTTCGAGCAGCAGAATTGCGAAAAATTTTTTGCCTTCTCAACCATTTCTTGGCTTCAAACTCCCATATCTCGCGAACGAATTGACCTAACCCAAAAATTCCTGTTGCGTCTGAAAGTAGAAACTCGCCCGATTACAGCGTTATGTGTATTTTTTCCCTAGGCCATTCTGGATAAGCGTTTGGAGCAGCAGAATTGCGAAACATTTTTTGCCTTCTCAACCATTTCTTGGCTTCAAACTCCCATATCTCGCGAACGGATTGACCTAACCCAAGAATTCCTATTGCATCTGAAAGTAGAAACTCGCCCGATTACAACGGTATGTGTATTTTTTCCCTAGGCCATTCTGGTTAAGCGTTTGGAGCAGCAGAATTGCGAAAAATTTCTTGCCTTCTCAATCATTTCTTGGCTTCAAACTCCCATATCTCGCCAACGGATTGACCTAACCCAAAAATTCCTATTGCATCTGAAAGTAGAAACTCGCCCGATTACAACGGTATGTGTATTTTTTCCCTAGGCCATTCTGGTTAAGCGTTTGGAGCAGCAGAAGTGCGAAAAATTTGTTGTCTTCTCAACCATTTCTTAGCTTCAAACTCCCATCTCTCGCGAACGGATTGACCTAACCCAAAAATTCCTATCGCATCTGAAAGTAGAAACTCGCCCGATTAGAACGGTCTGTGTATTTTTTCCCTAGGCCATTCTGGTCAAGCGTTTGAAGCAGCAGAATTGCGAAAAATTTTTTGCCTTCTCAACCATTTCTTGGCTTCAAACTCCCATATCTCGCGAACGGATTGGCCTAACCCAAAAATTCCTATTGCATCTGAAAGTAGAAACTCGCCCGATTACAGCGGTATGTGTATTTTTTCCCTAGGCCATTCTGGTTAAGCGTTTGGAGCAGCAGAATTGCGAAACATTTTTTGCCTTCTCAACCATTTCTTGGCTTCTAACACCCATATCTCGCGAGCGGATTGACCTAACCCTAAAATTCCTATTGCATCTGAAAGTAGAATCTCGCCCGATTACAGCGGTATGTGTATTTTTTCCCTAGGCCATTCTGGTTAAGCGTTTTGAGCAGCAGAATTGCGAAACATTTTTTGCCTTCTCAACCATTTCTTGGCTTCAAACTCCCATATCTCGCGAACGGATTGACCTAACCCCAAAATTCCTATTGCATCTGAAAGTAGAAACTCGCCCGATTACAACGGTATGTGTATTTTTTCCCTAGGCCATTCTGGTTAAGCGTTTGGAGCAGCAGAATTGCGAAAAATTTCTTGCCTTCTCAACCATTCCTTGGCTTCAAACTCCCATATCTCGCGAACGGATTGACCTAACCCAAAAATTCCTATTGCATCCGAAAGTAGAAACTCGCCCGATTACAACGGTATGTTTATTTTTTCCCTAGGCCATTCTGTTTAAGCGTTTGGAGCAGCAGAATTGCGAAAAATTCTTTGCCTTCTCAACCATTTCTTGGCTTCAAACTCCCATATCTCGCGAACGGATTGACCTAACTCAAGAATTCCTATTGCATCTGAAAGAAGAAACTCGCCCGATTACAACGGTATGTGTATTTTTTCCCTGGGCCATTCTGGTTAAGCGTTTGGAGCAGCAGAAGTGCGAAAAACTTGTTGTCCTCTCAACCATTTCTTTGCTTCAAATTCCCATATCTCGCGAACGGATTGACCTAACCCAAAAATTCCTGTTGCATCTGAAAGTAGAAACTCGCCCGATTACAACGGTATGTGTATTTTTTCCCTAGGCCATTCTGGTTAAGCGTTTCGAGCAGCAGAATTGCGAAAAATTTTTTGCCTTCTCAACAATTCCTTGGCTTCAAACTCCCATATCTCGCGAACGAATTGATCTAACCCAAAAATTCCTGTTGCGTCTGAAAGTAGAAACTCGCCCGATTACAACGGTATGAGTATTTTTCCCTAGCCCATTCTGGTTAAGCGTTTGGAGCAGCAGAATTGCGAAAAATTTTTTGCCTTCTCAACCATTTCTTGGATTCAAACCACTATATCTCACGAACGGATTGACCTAACCCAAAAATTCCTATTGCATCTGAAAGTAGAAACTCTTCCGATTACAACGGTATGGGTACTTTTTCCCTAGGCTATTCTGGTTAAGCGTTTGGGGCAGCAGAATTGCGAAAAATTTTTTGCCTTCTCAACCATTTCTTGGCTTCAAACTCCCATATCTCGCGAACGGATTGACCTAACCCAAAAATTCCTATTGCATCTGAAAGTAGAAACTCGCCCGATTACAACGGTATGTGTATATTTTCTCTAGGCCATTCTGGTTAAGCGTTTGGAGCCGCAGAAGTGCGAAAAATTTGTTGTCTCCTCAACCATTTCTTAGCTTCAAACTCCCATATCTCGCGAACGGATTGACCTAACCCAAAAATTCCTATCGCGTCTGAAAGTAGAAACTCGCCCGATTACAACGGTCTTTGTATTTTTTCCCTAGGCCATTCTGGTCAAGCGTTTGAAGCAGCAGAATTGCGAAAAATTTTTTGCCTTCTCAGCCATTTCTTGGATTCAAACTCCTATATCTCACGAACGGATCGACCTAACCCAAAAATTCCTATAGCATCTGAAAATAGAGACTCGCCCGATTACAACGGTATGTGTATTTTTTCCCTAGACCATTCTGGATAAGCGTTTGGAGCAGCGGAATTGCGAAAAATTTTTTGCCTTCTCAACCATTTCTTGGATTGAAACTCCCATATCTCGCGAACGGATTGACCTAACCCAAAAATTCCTGTTGCGTCTGAAAGTAGAAACTCGCCCGATTACAACGGTATGTGTATTTTTTCCCTAGGGAATTCTGGTTAAGCGTTTGGAGCAGCAGAAGTGCGAAAAATTTGTTGTCTTCTCACCCATTTCTTAGCTTCAAACTCCCATATCTCGCGAACGGATTGACCTAATCCAAAAATTCCTATTGTAACTGAAAGTAGAAACTCGTCCGATTACAACGGTATGGGTATTTTTTCCCTAGGCCATTCTGGTTAAGCGTTTGGAGCAGCAGAATTGCGACAAATTTTTTGCCTTCTCAACCATTCCTTGGCTTCAAACTCCCATATCTCGCGAACGGATTGACCTTACCCAAAAATTACTGTTGCGTCTGAAAGTAGAAACTCGCCCGATTACAGCGGTATGGGTTTTTTTTTTCCTAGGCCATTCTGGTTAAGCGTTTGGAGCAGCAGAATTGCGAAAAATTTTGTGCCTTCTCAACCATTCCTTGGCTTCAAACTCCCATATCTCGCGAACGGATTGACCTAACCCAAAAATTCCTGTTGCATCTGAAAGTAGAAACTCGTCCGATTACAACGGTATGTGTATTTTTTCCCTAGGCCATTCTGGTTAAGCGTTTCGAGCAGCAGAATTGCGAAAAATTTTTTGCCTTCTCAACAATTCCTTGGCTTCAAACTCCCATATCTCGCGAACGAATTGACCTAACCCCAAAATTCCTGTTGCGTCTGAAAGTAGAAACTCGCCCGATTACAACGGTATGAGTATTTTTCCCTAGCCCATTCTGGTTAAGCGTTTGGAGCAGCAGAATTGCGAAAAATTTTTTGCCTTCTCAACCATTTCTTGGATTCAAACCCCTATATCTCACGAACGGATTGACCTAACCCAAAAATTCCTATTGCATCTGAAAGTAGAAACTCTTCCGATTACAACGGTATGGGTACTTTTTCCCTAGGCTATTCCGGTTAAGCGTTTGGGGCAGCAGAATTGCGAAAAATTTTTTGCCTTCTCAACCATTTCTTGGCTTCAAACTCCCATATCTCGCGAACGGATTGACCTAACCCAAAAATTCCTGTTGCGTCTGAAAGTAGAAACTCGCCAGATTTCAACGGTATGTGTATTTTTTCCCTAGGCCATTCTGGTTAAGCGTTTGGAGCAGCAGAATTGCGAAAAATTTTTTGCCTTCTCAACCATTTCTTGGATTCAAACTCCTATATCTCACGAACGGATTGACCTTACCCAAAAATTCCTATTGCATCTGAAAGTAGAAACTCGCCCGATTACAACGGTATGTGTATATTTTCTCTAGGCCATTCTGGTTAAGCGTTTGGAGCAGCAGAAGTGCGAAAAATTTGTTGTCTCCTCAACCATTTCTTAGCTTCAAACTCCCTTATCTCGCGAACGGATTGACCTAACCCAAAAATTCCAATTGCATCTGAAAGTAGAAACTCGCCCGATTACAACGGTATGTGTATATTTTCTCTAGGCCATTCTGGTTAAGCGTTTGGAGCAGCAGAAGTGCGAAAAATTTGTTGTCTCCTCAACCATTTCTTAGCTTCAAACTCCCTTATCTCGCGAACGGATTGACCTAACCCAAAAATTCCTATTGCATCTGAAAGTAGAAACTCGCCCGATTACAACGGTATGTGTATTTTTTCCCTAGGCCATTCTGGTTAAGCGTTTGGAGCAGCAGAATTGCGAAAAATTTTTTGCCTTCTCAACAATTCCTTGGCTTCAAACTCCCATATCTCGCGAACGAATTGACCTAACCCAAAAATTCCTGTTGCGTCTGAAAGTAGAAACTCGCCCGATTACAACGGTATGAGTATTTTTCCCTAGCCCATTCTGGTTAAGCGTTTGGAGCAGCAGAAATGCGAAAAATTTTTTGCCTTCTCAACCATTTCTTGGATTCAAACCCCTATATCTCACGAACGGATTGACCTAACCCAAAAATTCCTATTGCATCTGAAAGTAGAAACTCTTCCGATTACAACGGTATGGGTATTTTTTCCCTAGGCCATTCTGGTTAAGCGTTTGGGGCAGCAGAATTGCGAAAAATTTTTTGCCTTCTCAACCATTTCTTGGCTTCAAACTCCCATATCTCGCGAACGGATTGACCTAACCCAAAAATTCCTGTTGCGTCTGAAAGTAGAAACTCGCCAGATTTCAACGGTATGTGTATTTTTTCCCTAGGCCATTCTGGTTAAGCGTTTGGAGCAGCAGAATTGCGAAAAATTTTTTGCCATCTCAACCATTTCTTGGATTCAAACTCCTATATCTCACGAACGAATTGACCTTACCCAAAAATTCCTATTGCATCTGAAAGTAGAAACTCGCCCGATTACAACGGTATGTGTATTTTTTCCCTAGGCCATTCTGGTTAAGCGTTTGGAGCAGCAGAAGTGCGAAAAATTTGTTGTCTTCTCAACCATTTCTTAGCTTCAAACTCCCATATCTCGCGAACGGATTGACCTATCCCAAAAATTCCTATCGCGTCTGAAAGTAGAAACTCGCCCGATTACAACGGTCTGTGTATTTTTTCCCTAGGCCATTCTGGTCAAGCGTTTGAAGCAGCAGAATTGCGAAAAATTTTTTGCCTTCTCAACCATTTCTTGGCTTCAAACTCCCATATCTCGCGAACGGATTGACCTAACCCAAAAATTCCTATTGCATCTGAAAGTAGAAACTCGCCCGATTACAACGGTATGTATATTTTTTCCCTAGGCCATTCTGGTTAAGCGTTTGGAGCAGCAGAATTGCGAAAGATTTGTTGTCTTCTCAACCATTTCTTAGCTTCAAAGTCCCTTATCTCGCGAACGGATTGAACAAACCCAAAAATTTCTGCTGCGTCTGAAAGAAGAAACAAGCCCCATTACAACGGTATGCGTATTTTTTCCCTAGGCCATTCTGGTTAAGCGTTTGGAGCAGCAGAATTGCGGAAAATTTGTTCTCTTCTCAACTATTTCTTAGCTTCAAACTCCCATATCTCGCGAACGGATTGACCTAACCCAAAATTTCCTATTGCATTTGAAAGTAGAAACTCGCCCGATTACAACGGTACGTGTATTTTTCCCCTAGGCCATTCTGGTTAAGCGTTTTGAGCAGCAGAATTGCGAAAAATTTGTTGTCTTCTCTGCCATTTCTTGGATTCAAACTCCTATATCTCACGAACGGATTGACCTAACCCAAAAATTCCTATTGCATCTGAAAGTAGAAACCAGCCCGATTACAACTTTATGTGTATTTTTTCCCTAGGCCATTCTGGTAAAGCGTTTGGAGCAGCAGAAGTGCGAAAAATTTGTTGTCCTCTCAACCATTTCTTTGCTTCAAATTCCCATATCTCGCGAACGGATTGACCTAACCCAAAAATTCCTGTTGCATCTGAAAGTAGAAACTCGTCCGATTACAACGGTATGTGTATTTTTTCCCTAGGCCATTCTGGTTAAGCGTTTCGAGCAGCAGAATTGCGAAAAATTTTTTGCCTTCTCAACAATTCCTTGGCTTCAAACTCCCATATCTCGCGAACGAATTGATCTAACCCAAAAATTCCTGTTGCGTCTGAAAGTAGAAACTCGCCCGATTACAACGGTATGAGTATTTTTCCCTAGCCCATTCTGGTTAAGCGTTTGGAGCAGCAGAATTGCGAAAAATTTTTTGCCTTCTCAACCATTTCTTGGATTCAAACCCCTATATCTCACGAACGGATTGACCTAACCCAAAAATTCCTATTGCATCTGAAAGTAGAAACTCTTCCGATTACAACGGTATGGGTACTTTTTCCCTAGGCTATTCTGGTTAAGCGTTTGGGGCAGCAGAATTGCGAAAAATTTTTTGCCTTCTCAACCATTTCTTGGCTTCAAACTCCCATATCTCGCGAACGGATTGAGCTAACCCAAAAATTCCTGTTGCGTCTGAAAGTAGAAACTCGCCAGATTTCAACGGTATGTGTATATTTTCTCTAGGCCATTCTGGTTAAGCGTTTGGAGCAGCAGAAGTGCGAAAAATTTGTTGTCTCCTCAACCATTTCTTAGCTTCAAACTCCCTTATCTCGCGAACGGATTGACCTAACCCAAAAATTCCTATTGCATCTGAAAGTAGAAACTCGCCCGATTACAACGGTATGTGTATTTTTTCCCTAGGCCATTCTGGTTAAGCGTTTCGAGCAGCAGAATTGCGAAAAATTTTTTGCCTTCTCAACCATTTCTTGGCTTCAAACTCCCATATCTCGCGAACGAATTGACCTAACCCAAAAATTCCTGTTGCGTCTGAAAGTAGAAACTCGCCCGATTACAGCGTTATGTGTATTTTTTCCCTAGGCCATTCTGGATAAGCGTTTGGAGCAGCAGAATTGCGAAACATTTTTTGCCTTCTCAACCATTTCTTGGCTCCAAACTCCCATATCTCGCGAACGGATTGACCTAACCCAAGAATTCCTATTGCATCTGAAAGTAGAAACTCGCCCGATTACAACGGTATGTGTATTTTTTCCCTAGGCCATTCTGGTTAAGCGTTTGGAGCAGCAGAATTGCGAAAAATTTCTTGCCTTCTCAATCATTTCTTGGCTTCAAACTCCCATATCTCGCCAACGGATTGACCTAACCCAAAAATTCCTATTGCATCTGAAAGTAGAAACTCGCCCGATTACAACGGTATGTGTATTTTTTCCCTAGGCCATTCTGGTTAAGCGTTTGGAGCAGCAGAAGTGCGAAAAATTTGTTGTCTTCTCAACCATTTCTTAGCTTCAAACTCCCATCTCTCGCGAACGGATTGACCTAACCCAAAAATTCCTATCGCATCTGAAAGTAGAAACTCGCCCGATTAGAACGGTCTGTGTATTTTTTCCCTAGGCCATTCTGGTCAAGCGTTTGAAGCAGCAGAATTGCGAAAAATTTTTTGCCTTCTCAACCATTTCTTGGCTTCAAACTCCCATATCTCGCGAACGGATTGGCCTAACCCAAAAATTCCTATTGCATCTGAAAGTAGAAACTCGCCCGATTACAGCGGTATGTGTATTTTTTCCCTAGGCCATTCTGGTTAAGCGTTTGGAGCAGCAGAATTGCGAAACATTTTTTGCCTTCTCAACCATTTCTTGGCTTCTAACACCCATATCTCGCGAGCGGATTGACCTAACCCTAAAATTCCTATTGCATCTGAAAGTAGAATCTCGCCCGATTACAGCGGTATGTGTATTTTTTCCCTAGGCCATTCTGGTTAAGCGTTTTGAGCAGCAGAATTGCGAAACATTTTTTGCCTTCTCAACCATTTCTTGGCTTCAAACTCCCATATCTCGCGAACGGATTGACCTAACCCCAAAATTCCTATTGCATCTGAAAGTAGAAACTCGCCCGATTACAACGGTATGTGTATTTTTTCCCTAGGCCATTCTGGTTAAGCGTTTGGAGCAGCAGAATTGCGAAAAATTTCTTGCCTTCTCAACCATTCCTTGGCTTCAAACTCCCATATCTCGCGAACGGATTGACCTAACCCAAAAATTCCTATTGCATCCGAAAGTAGAAACTCGCCCGATTACAACGGTATGTTTATTTTTTCCCTAGGCCATTCTGTTTAAGCGTTTGGAGCAGCAGAATTGCGAAAAATTCTTTGCCTTCTCAACCATTTCTTGGCTTCAAACTCCCATATCTCGCGAACGGATTGACCTAACTCAAGAATTCCTATTGCATCTGAAAGAAGAAACTCGCCCGATTACAACGGTATGTGTATTTTTTCCCTGGGCCATTCTGGTTAAGCGTTTGGAGCAGCAGAAGTGCGAAAAACTTGTTGTCCTCTCAACCATTTCTTTGCTTCAAATTCCCATATCTCGCGAACGGATTGACCTAACCCAAAAATTCCTGTTGCATCTGAAAGTAGAAACTCGCCCGATTACAACGGTATGTGTATTTTTTCCCTAGGCCATTCTGGTTAAGCGTTTCGAGCAGCAGAATTGCGAAAAATTTTTTGCCTTCTCAACAATTCCTTGGCTTCAAACTCCCATATCTCGCGAACGAATTGATCTAACCCAAAAATTCCTGTTGCGTCTGAAAGTAGAAACTCGCCCGATTACAACGGTATGAGTATTTTTCCCTAGCCCATTCTGGTTAAGCGTTTGGAGCAGCAGAATTGCGAAAAATTTTTTGCCTTCTCAACCATTTCTTGGATTCAAACCACTATATCTCACGAACGGATTGACCTAACCCAAAAATTCCTATTGCATCTGAAAGTAGAAACTCTTCCGATTACAACGGTATGGGTACTTTTTCCCTAGGCTATTCTGGTTAAGCGTTTGGGGCAGCAGAATTGCGAAAAATTTTTTGCCTTCTCAACCATTTCTTGGCTTCAAACTCCCATATCTCGCGAACGGATTGACCTAACCCAAAAATTCCTATTGCATCTGAAAGTAGAAACTCGCCCGATTACAACGGTATGTGTATATTTTCTCTAGGCCATTCTGGTTAAGCGTTTGGAGCCGCAGAAGTGCGAAAAATTTGTTGTCTCCTCAACCATTTCTTAGCTTCAAACTCCCATATCTCGCGAACGGATTGACCTAACCCAAAAATTCCTATCGCGTCTGAAAGTAGAAACTCGCCCGATTACAACGGTCTTTGTATTTTTTCCCTAGGCCATTCTGGTCAAGCGTTTGAAGCAGCAGAATTGCGAAAAATTTTTTGCCTTCTCAGCCATTTCTTGGATTCAAACTCCTATATCTCACGAACGGATCGACCTAACCCAAAAATTCCTATAGCATCTGAAAGTAGAGACTCGCCCGATTACAACGGTATGTGTATTTTTTCCCTAGACCATTCTGGATAAGCGTTTGGAGCAGCGGAATTGCGAAAAATTTTTTGCCTTCTCAACCATTTCTTGGATTGAAACTCCCATATCTCGCGAACGGATTGACCTAACCCAAAAATTCCTGTTGCGTCTGAAAGTAGAAACTCGCCCGATTACAACGGTATGTGTATTTTTTCCCTAGGGAATTCTGGTTAAGCGTTTGGAGCAGCAGAAGTGCGAAAAATTTGTTGTCTTCTCACCCATTTCTTAGCTTCAAACTCCCATATCTCGCGAACGGATTGACCTAATCCAAAAATTCCTATTGTAACTGAAAGTAGAAACTCGTCCGATTACAACGGTATGGGTATTTTTTCCCTAGGCCATTCTGGTTAAGCGTTTGGAGCATCAGAATTGCGAAAAATTTTTTGCCTTCTCAACCATTTCTTGGCTTCAAACGCCCATACCTCGTGAACGGATTGACCTAACCCAAAAATTCCTATCGCGTCTGAAAGTAGAAACTCGCCCGATTACAACGGTATGAGTATTTTTCCCTAGCCCATTCTGTTTAAGCGTTTGGAGCAGCAGAATTGCGAAAAATTTTTTGCCTTCTCAACCATTTCTTGGATTCAAACCTCTATATCTCACGAACGGATTGACCTAACCCAAAAATTCCTATTGCATCTGAAAGTAGAAACTCTTCCGATTACAACGGTATGGGTATTTATTCCCTAGGCCATTCTGGTTAAGCGTTTGGGGCAGCAGAATTGCGAATAATTTTTTGCCTTCTCAACCATTTCTTGGCTTCAAACTCCCATATCTCGCGAACGGATTGACCTAACCCAAAAATTCCTGTTGCGTCTGAAAGTAGAAACTCGCCAGATTTCAACGGTATGTGTATTTTTTCCCTAGGCCATTCTGGTTAAGCGTTTGGAGCAGCAGAATTGCGAAAAATTTTTTGCCTTCTCAACCATTTCTTGGATTCAAACTCCTATATCTCACGAACGAATTGACCTTACCCAAAAATTCCTATTGCATCTGAAAGTAGAAACTCGCCCGATTACAACGGTATGTGTATTTTTTCCCTAGGCCATTCTGGTTAAGCGTTTGGAGCAGCAGAAGTGCGAAAAATTTGTTGTCTTCTCAACCATTTCTTAGCTTCAAACTCCCATATCTCGCGAACGGATTGACCTAACCCAAAAATTCCTATCGCGTCTGAAAGTAGAAACTCGCCCAATTACAACGGTATGGGTATTTTTTCCCTAGGCCATTCTGGTTAAGCGTTTGGAGCATCAGAATTGCGAAAAATTTTTTGCCTTCTCAACCATTTCTTGGCTTCAAACGCCCATACCTCGTGAACGGATTGACCTAACCCAAAAATTCCTATCGCGTCTGAAAGTAGAAACTCGCCCGATTACAACGGTCTGTGTATTTTTTTCCTAGGCCATTCTGGTCAAGCGTTTGAAGCAGCAGAATTGCGAAAAATTTTTTGCCTTCTCAACCATTTCTTGGCTTCAAACTCCCATATCTCGCGAACGGATTGACCTAACCCAAAAATTCCTATTGCATCTGAAAGTAGAAACTCGCCCGATTGCAACGGTATGTGTATTTTTTCCCTAGCCCATTCCGGTTAAGCGTTTGGAGCACCAGAATTGCGGAAAATTTGTTCTCTTCTCAACTATTTCTTAGCTTCAAACTCCCATATCTCGCGAACGGATTGACCTAACCCAAAATTTCCTATTGCACTTGAAAGTAGAAACTCGCCCGATTACAACGGTACGTGTATTTTTCCCCTAGGACATTCTGGTTAAGCGTTTGGAGCAGCAGAATTGCGAAAAATTTGTTGTCTTCTCAACCATTTCTTAGCTTCAAAGTCCCTTATCTCGCGAACGGATTGAACAATCCCAAAAATTTCTGCTGCGTCTGAAAGAAGAAACACGCCCGATTACAACGGTATGCGTATTTTTTCCCTAGGCCATTGTGGTTAAGCGTTTGGAGCAGCAGAATTGCGAAAAATTTGTTCTCTTCTCAACTATTTCTTAGCTTCAAACTCCCATATCTCGCGAACGGATTGACCTAACCCAAAAATTCCTGTTGCGTCTGAAAGTAGAAACTCGCCAGATTTCAACGGTATGTGTATTTTTTCCCTAGGCCATTCTGGTTAAGCGTTTGGAGCAGCAGAATTGCGAAAAATTTTTTGCCTTCTCAACCATTTCTTGGATTCAAACTCCTATATCTCACGAACGAATTGACCTTACCCAAAAATTCCTATTGCATCTGAAAGTAGAAACTCGCCCGATTACAACGGTATGTGTATTTTTTCCCTAGGCCATTCTGGTTAAGCGTTTGGAGCAGCAGAAGTGCGAAAAATTTGTTGTCTTCTCAACCATTTCTTAGCTTCAAACTCCCATATCTCGCGAACGGATTGACCTAACCCAAAAATTCCTATCGCGTCTGAAAGTAGAAACTCGCCCGATTACAACGGTCTGTGTATTTTTTCCCTAGGCCATTCTGGTCAAGCGTTTGAAGCAGCAGAATTGCGAAAAATTTTTTGCCTTCTCATCCATTTCTTGGATTCAAACTCCTATATCTCACGAACGGATTGACCTAACCCAAAAATTCCTATAGCATCTGAAAGTAGAGACTCGCCCGATTACAACGGTATGTGTATTTTTTCCCTAGACCATTCTGGTTAAGCGTTTGGAGCAGCGGAATTGCGAAAAATTTTTTGCCTTCTCAACCATTTCTTGGATTGAAACTCCCATATCTCGCGAACGGATTGACCTAACCCAAAAATTCCTGTTGCGTCTGAAAGTAGAAACTCGCCCGATTACAACGGTATGTGTATTTTTTCCCTAGGCCATTCTGGTTAAGCGTTTGGAGCAGCAGAAGTGCGAAAAATTTGTTGTCTTCTCAACCATTTCTTAGCTTCAAACTCCCATATCTCGCGAACGGATTGACCTAACCCAAAAATTCCTATCGCGTCTGAAAGTAGAAACTCGCCCAATTACAACGGTATGGGTATTTTTTCCCTAGGCCATTCTGGTTAAGCGTTTGGAGCATCAGAATTGCGAAAAATTTTTTGCCTTCTCAACCATTTCTTGGCTTCAAACGCCCATACCTCGTGAACGGATTGACCTAACCCAAAAATTCCTATCGCGTCTGAAAGTAGAAACTCGCCCGATTACAACGGTCTGTGTATTTTTTTCCTAGGCCATTCTGGTCAAGCGTTTGAAGCAGCAGAATTGCGAAAAATTTTTTGCCTTCTCAACCATTTCTTGGCTTCAAACTCCCATATCTCGCGAACGGATTGACCTAACCCAAAAATTCCTATTGCATCTGAAAGTAGAAACTCGCCCGATTGCAACGGTATGTGTATTTTTTCCCTAGCCCATTCCGGTTAAGCGTTTGGAGCACCAGAATTGCGGAAAATTTGTTCTCTTCTCAACTATTTCTTAGCTTCAAACTCCCATATCTCGCGAACGGATTGACCTAACCCAAAAATTCCTATTGTAACTGAAAGTAGAAACTCGTCCGATTACAACGGTATAGGTATTTTTTCCCTAGGCCATTCTGGTTAAGCGTTTGGGGCAGCAGAATTGCGAAAAATTTTTTGCCTTCTCAACCATTTCTTGGCTTCAAACTCCCATACCTCGTGAACGGATTGACCTAACCCAAAAATTCCTATTGCATCTGAAAGTAGAAACTCGCCTGATGGCAACGGTATGTGTATTTTTTCCCTAGCCCATTCTGGTTAAGCGTTTGGAGCAGCAGAATTGCGAAAAATTTCTTGCCTTCTCAACCATTTCTTGGCTTCAAACTCCCATATCTCGCGAACGGATTGACCTAACCCAAAAATTCCTATTGCATCTGAAAGTAGAAACTCGCCCGATTACAACGGTATATGTATTTTTTCCCTAGGCCATTCTGGTTAAGCGTTTGGAGCTGCAGAATTTCGAAATTCTTTGCCTTCTCAACCATTTCTTGGCTTCAAACTCCCATATCTCGCGAACGGATTGACCTAACCCAAAAATTCCTATTGCATCTGAAAGTAGAAGCTTGCCCGATTACAACGGTATGTGTATTTTTTCCCTAGGCCATTCTGGTTAAGCGGTTGGAGCAGCAGAATTGCGAAAAATTTTTTGCCTTCTCAACCATTTCTTGGCTTCAAACTCCCATATCTCGCGAACGGATTGACCTAACCCAAAAATTCCTATTGTAACTGAAAGTAGAAACTCGTCCGATTACAACGGTATAGGTATTTTTTCCCTAGGCCATTCTGGTTAAGCGTTTGGGGCAGCAGAATTGCGAAAAATTTTTTGCCTTCTCAACCATTTCTTGGCTTCAAACTCCCATACCTCGTGAACGGATTGACCTAACCCAAAAATTCCTATTGCATCTGAAAGTAGAAACTCGCCTGATGGCAACGGTATGTGTATTTTTTCCCTAGCCCATTCTGGTTAAGCGTTTGGAGCAGCAGAATTGCGAAAAATTTCTTGCCTTCTCAACCATTTCTTGGCTTCAAACTCCCATATCTCGCGAACGGATTGACCTAACCCAAAAATTCCTATTGCATCTGAAAGTAGAAACTCGCCCGATTACAACGGTATATGTATTTTTTCCCTAGGCCATTCTGGTTAAGCGTTTGGAGCTGCAGAATTTCGAAAAATTTTTAGCCTTCTCAACCATTTCTTGGCTTCAAACTCCCATATCTCGCGAACGGATTGACCTAACCCAAAAATTCCTATTGCATCTGAAAGTAGAAGCTCGCCCGATTACAACGGTCTGTGTATTTTTTCCCTAGGCCATTATGGTTAAGCGTTTGGAGCAGCAGAATTGCGAAACATTTTTTGCCTTCTCAACCATTTCTTGGCTTCAAACTCACATATCTCGCGAAATGATTGACCTAACCTAAAAATTCCTATTGCATCTGATAGTAGAATCTCGCCCGATTACAGCGGTATGTGTATTTTTTCCCTAGGTCATTCTGGTTAAGCGTTTGGAGCAGCAGAAGTGCGAAAAAATTGTTATCTTCTCAACCATTTCTTAGCTTCAAACTCCCATATCTCGCGAACGGATTGACCTAACCCAAAATTTCCTATTGCATCTGAAAGTAGAAACTCGCCCGATTACAACGGTATGTGTATTTTTTCCTTAGGCCATTCTGTTTAAGCTTTTGGAGCAGCAGAATTGCGAAAAATTCTTTGCCTTCTCAACCATTTCTTGGCTTCAAACTCCCACACCTCGTGAACGGATTGACCTAACCCAAAAATTCCTATTGCATCTGAAAGTAGAAACTCGCCTGATGGCAACGGTATGTGTATTTTTTCCCTAGCCCATTCTGGTTAAGCGTTTGGAGCAGCAGAATTGCGAAAAATTTCTTGCCTTCTCAACCATTTCTTGGCTTCAAACTCCCATATCTCGCGAACGGATTGACCTAACCCAAAAATTCCTATTGCATCTGAAAGTAGAATCTCGCCCGATTACAACGGTATGTGTATTTTTTCCCTAGGCCAATCTGTTTAAGCGTTTGGAGCAGCAGAATTGCGAAAAATTCTTTGCCTTCTCAACCATTTCTTGGCTTCAAACTCCCATATCTCGCGAACGGATTGACCTAACCCAAAAATTCCCATTGCATCTGAAAGTAGAAGCTTGCCCGATTACAACGGTATGTTTATTTTTTCCCTAGGCCATTCTGGTTAAGCGTTTGGAGCAGCAGAATTGCGAAAAATGTTTTGCCTTCTCAACCATTTCTTGGCTTCAAACTCCCATATCTCGCGAACGGATTGACCTAACCCAAAAATTCCTATTGTAACTGAAAGTAGAAACTCGTCCGATTACAACGGTATAGGTATTTTTTCCCTAGGCCATTCTGGTTAAGCGTTTGGGGCAGCAGAATTGCGAAAAATTTTTTGCCTTCTCAACCATTTCTTGGCTTCAAACTCCCATACCTCGTGAACGGATTGACCTAACCCAAAAATTCCTATTGCATCTGAAAGTAGAAACTCGCCTGATGGCAACGGTATGTGTATTTTTTCCCTAGCCCATTCTGGTTAAGCGTTTGGAGCAGCAGAATTGCGAAAAATTTCTTGCCTTCTCAACCATTTCTTGGCTTCAAACTCCCATATCTCGCGAACGGATTGACCTAACCCAAAAATTCCTATTGCATCTGAAAGTAGAATCTCGCCCGATTACAACGGTATGTGTATTTTTTCCCTAGGCCATTCTGTTTAAGCGTTTGGAGCAGCAGAATTGCGAAAAATTCTTTGCCTTCTCAACCATTTCTTGGCTTCAAACTCCCATATCTCGCGAACGGATTGACCTAACCCAAAAATTCCTATTGCATCTGAAAGTAGAAACTCGCCCGATTACAACGGTATGTGTATTTTTTCCCTAGGCCATTCTGTTTAAGCGTTTGCAGCAGCAGAATTGCGAAAAATTCTTTGCCTTCTCAACCATTTCTTGGCTTCAAACTCCCATACCTCGTGAACGGATTGACCTAACCCAAAAATTCCTATTGCATCTGAAAGTAGAAACTCGCCTGATGGCAACGGTATGTGTATTTTTTCCCTAGCCCATTCTGGTTAAGCGTTTGGAGCAGCAGAATTGCGAAAAATTTCTTGCCTTCTCAACCATTTCTTGGCTTCAAACTCCCATATCTCGCGAACGGATTGACCTAACCCAAATATTCCTATTGCATCTGAAAGTAGAATCTCGTCCGATTACAACGGTATGTGTATTTTTTCCCTAGGCCATTCTGTTTAAGCGTTTGGAGCGGCAGAATTGCGAAAAATTCTTTGCCTTCTCAACCATTTCTTGGCTTCAAACTCCCATATCTCGCGAACGGATTGACCTAACCCAAAAATTCCTATTGCATCTGAAAATAGAAACTCGCCCGATTACAGCGGTATGTGTATTTTTTCCCTAGGCCATTCTGGTTAAGCGTTTGGAGCAGCAGAATTGCGAAAAATTTTTTGCCTTGTCAACCATTTCTTAGCTTCAAACTCCCATATCTCGCAAACGGATTGACCTAACCCAAATATTCCTGTTGCGTGTGAAGGTAGAAACTCGGCCGATGACAACGGTATGTGTATTTTTTCCCTAGCCCATTCTGGTTAAGCGATTGGAGCAGCAGAAGTGCGTAAAATTTGTTGCCTTGTCAACAATTTCTTAGCTTCAAACTCCCATATCTCGCGAACGAATTGACTTAACCCAAAAATTCCTATTGTAACTGAAAGTAGAAACTCGTCCGATTACAACGGTATGGGTATTTTTTATCTAGGCAACTCTGGTTAAGCGTTTGGAGCAGCAGAAGTGCGAAAAATTTGTTGTCTTCTCAACCATTTCTTAGCTTCAAACTCCCATGTCTCGCAAACGGATTGACCTAACCCAAATATTCCTGTTGCGTGTGAAACTAGAAACTCGGCCGATGACAACGGTATGTGTATTTTTTCCTAGCCCATTCTGGTTAAGCGTTTGGAGCAGCAGAATTGCGAAAAATTTCTTGCCTTCTCAACCATTTCTTGGTTTCAAACTCCCATATATCGCGAACGGATTGATCTAAGCCAAAAATTCCTATTGCATCTGAAAGTAGAAACTCGCCCGATTACAACGGTATGTGTATTTTTTCCCTAGGCCATTCTGGTTAAGCGTTTGGAGCAGCAGAATTGCGAAAAATTTTTTGCCTTCTCAACCATTCCTTGGCTTCAAACTCCCATATCTCGCGAACGGATTGACCTAACCCAAAAATTCCTGTTGCGTCTGAAAGAAGAAACTCGCCCGATTACAACGGTATGTGTATTTTTTCCCTAGGCCATTCTGGTTAAGCGTTTGGAGCAGCAGAATTGCGAAAAATTCTTTGCCTTCTCAACCATTTCTTGGCTTCAAACTCCCATATCTCGCGAACGGATTGACCTAACCCAAAAATTCCTATTGCATCTGAAAGTAGAAACTCGCCCGATTACAACGGTATGTGTATTTTTTCCCTAGGCCATTCTGTTTAAGCGTTTGGAGCAGCAGAATTGCGAAAAATTCTTTGCCTTCTCAACCATTTCTTGGCTTCAAACTCCCATACCTCGTGAACGGATTGACCTAACCCAAAAATTCCTATTGCATCTGAAAGTAGAAACTCGCCTGATGGCAACGGTATGTGTATTTTTTCCCTAGCCCATTCTGGTTAAGCGTTTGGAGCAGCAGAATTGCGAAAAATTTCTTGCCTTCTCAACCATTTCTTGGCTTCAAACTCCCATATCTCGCGAACGGATTGACCTAACCCAAAAATTCCTATTGCATCTGAAAGTAGAATCTCGCCCGATTACAACGGTATGTGTATTTTTTCCCTAGGCCATTCTGTTTAAGCGTTTGGAGCGGCAGAATTGCGAAAAATTCTTTGCCTTCTCAACCATTTCTTGGCTTCAAACTCCCATATCTCGCGAACGGATTGACGTAACCCAAAAATTCCTATTGCATCTGAAAATAGAAACTCGCCCGATTACAGCGGTATGTGTATTTTTTCCCTAGGCCATTCTGGTTAAGCGTTTGGAGCAGCAGAATTGCGAAAAATTTTTTGCCTTGTCAACCATTTCTTAGCTTCAAACTCCCATATCTCGCAAACGGATTGACCTAACCCAAATATTCCTGTTGCGTGTGAAAGTAGAAACTCGGCCGATGACAACGGTATGTGTATTTTTTCCCTAGCCCATTCTGGTTAAGCGATTGGAGCAGCAGAAGTGCGTAAAATTTGTTGCCTTGTCAACAATTTCTTAGCTTCAAACTCCCATATCTCGCGAACGAATTGACTTAACCCAAAAATTCCTATTGTAACTGAAAGTAGAAACTCGTCCGATTACAACGGTATGGGTATTTTTTATCTAGGCAACTCTGGTTAAGCGTTTGGAGCAGCAGAAGTGCGAAAAATTTGTTGTCTTCTCAACCATATCTTAGCTTCAAACTCCCATATCTCGCAAACGGATTGACCTAACCCAAATATTCCTGTTGCGTGTGAAACTAGAAACTCGGCCGATGACAACGGTATGTGTATTTTTTCCTAGCCCATTCTGGTTAAGCGTTTGGAGCAGCAGAATTGCGAAAAATTTCTTGCCTTCTCAACCATTTCTTGGTTTCAAACTCCCATATATCGCGAACGGATTGACCTAAGCCAAAAATTCCTATTGCATCTGAAAGTAGAAACTCGCCCGATTACAACGGTATGTGTATTTTTTCCCTAGGCCATTCTGGTTAAGCGTTTGGAGCAGCAGAATTGCGAAAAATTTTTTGCCTTCTCAACCATTCCTTGGCTTCAAACTCCCATATCTCGCGAACGGATTGACCTAACCCAAAAATTCCTGTTGCGTCTGAAAGAAGAAACTCGCCCGATTACAACGGTATGTGTATTTTTTCCCTAGGCCATTCTGGTTAAGCGTTTGGAGCAGCAGAATTGCGAAAAATTTGTTGTCTTCTCAACCATTTCTTAGCTTCAAACTCCCATATCTCGCGAACGGATTGACCTAACCCAAAAATTCCTGTTGCACCTGAAAGTAGAAACTCGCCCGATTACAACGGTATGTGTATTTTTTACCTAGGCCATTCTGGTTAAGCGTTTGGAGCTGCAGAATTGCGAAAAATTTTTAGCCTTCTCAACCATTTCTTGGCTTCAAACTCCCATATCTCGCGAACGGATTGACCTAACCCAAAAATTCCTATTGCATCTGAAAGTAGAAACTCGCCCGATTACAACGGTATGTGTATTTTTTCCCTAGGCCATTATGGTTAAGCGTTTGGAGCAGCAGAATTGCGAAACATTTTTTGCCTTCTCAACCATTTCTTGGCTTCAAACTCACATATCTCGCGAAATGATTGACCTAACCTAAAAATTCCTATTGCATCTGATAGTAGAATCTCGCCCGATTACAGCGGTATGTGTATTTTTTCCCTAGGCCATTCTGGTTAAGCGTTTGGAGCAGCAGAAGTGCGAAAAATTTGTTATCTTCTCAACCATTTCTTAGCTTCAAACTCCCATATCTCGCGAACGGATTGACCTAACCCAAAAATTCCTGTTGCGTCTGAAAGAAGAAACTCGCCCGATTACAACGGTATGTGTATTTTTTCCCTAGGCCATTCTGGTTAAGCGTTTGGAGCAGCAGAATTGCGAAAAATTTGTTGTCTTCTCAACCATTAATTAGCTTCAAACTCCCATATCTCGCGAACGGATTGACCTAACCCAAAAATTCCTGTTGCACCTGAAAGTAGAAACTCGCCCGATTACAACGGTATGTGTATTTTTTACCTAGGCCATTCTGGTTAAGCGTTTGGAGCAGCAGAATTGCGAAAAATTTTTTGCCTTCTCAACCATTCCTTGGCTTCAAACTCCCATATCTCGCGAACGGATTGACCTAACCCAAAAATTCCTATTGCATCTGAAAGTAGAATCTCGCCCGATTACAACGGTATGTGTATTTTTTCCCTAGGCCATTCTGGTTAAGCGTTTGGAGCTGCAGAATTGCGAAAAATTTTTAGCCTTCTCAACCATTCCTTGGCTTCAAACTCCCATATCTCGCGAACGGATTGACCTAACCCAAAAATTCCTATTGCATCTGAAAGTAGAAACTCGCCCGATTACAACGGTATGTGTATTTTTTCCCTAGGCCATTAGGGTTAAGCGTTTGGTGCAGCAGAATTGCGAAACATTTTTTGCCTTCTCAACCATTTCTTGGCTTCAAACTCACATATCTCGCGAAATGATTGACCTAACCTAAAAATTCCTATTGCATCTGATAGTAGAATCTCGCCCGATTACAGCGGTATGTGTATTTTTTCCCTAGGCCATTCTGGTTAAGCGTTTGGAGCAGCAGAAGTGCGAAAAATTTGTTATCTTCTCAACCACTTCTTAGCTTCAAACTCCCATATCTCGCGAACGGATTGACCTAACCCAAAAATTCCTATTGCATCTGAAAGTAGAAGCTCGCCCGATTACAACGGTATGTGTATTTTTTCCCTAGGCCCTTCTGGTTAAGCGTTTGGAGCAGCAGAATTGCGAAAAATTTTTTGCCTTCTCAACCATTTCTTGGCTTCAAACTCCCATATCTCGCGAACGGATTGACCTAACCCAAAAATTCCTATTGTAACTGAAAGTAGAAACTCGTCCGATTACAACGGTATGGGTATTTTTTCCCTAGGCCATTCTGGTTAAGCGTTTGGAGCTGCAGAATTGCGAAAAATTTTTAGCCTTCTCAACCATTTCTTGGCTTCAAACTCCCATATCTCGCGAACGGATTGACCTAACCCAAAAATTCCTATTGCATCTGAAAGTAGAAACTCGCCCGATTACAACGGTATGTGTATTTTTTCCCTAGGCCATTATGGTTAAGCGTTTGGAGCAGCAGAATTGCGAAACATTTTTTGCCTTCTCAACCATTTCTTGGCTTCAAACTCACATATCTCGCGAAATGATTGACCTAACCTAAAAATTCCTATTGCATCTGATAGTAGAATCTCGCCCGATTACAGCGGTATGTGTATTTTTTCCCTAGGCCATTCTGGTTAAGCGTTTGGAGCAGCAGAAGTGCGAAAAATTTGTTATCTTCTCAACCATTTCTTAGCTTCAAACTCCCATATCTCGCGAACGGATTGACCTAACCCAAAAATTCCTGTTGCGTCTGAAAGAAGAAACTCGCCCGATTACAACGGTATGTGTATTTTTTCCCTAGGCCATTCTGGTTAAGCGTTTGGAGCAGTAGAATTGCGAAAAATTTGTTGTCTTCTCAACCATTAATTAGCTTCAAACTCCCATATCTCGCGAACGGATTGACCTAACCCAAAAATTCCTGTTGCACCTGAAAGTAGAAACTCGCCCGATTACAACGGTATGTGTATTTTTTACCTAGGCCATTCTGGTTAAGCGTTTGGAGCAGCAGAATTGCGAAAAATTTTTTGCCTTCTCAACCATTCCTTGGCTTCAAACTCCCATATCTCGCGAACGGATTGACCTAACCCAAAAATTCCTATTGCATCTGAAAGTAGAATCTCGCCCGATTACAACGGTATGTGTATTTTTTCCCTAGGCCATTCTGGTTAAGCGTTTGGAGCTGCAGAATTGCGAAAAATTTTTAGCCTTCTCAACCATTCCTTGGCTTCAAACTCCCATATCTCGCGAACGGATTGACCTAACCCAAAAATTCCTATTGCATCTGAAAGTAGAAACTCGCCCGATTACAACGGTATGTGTATTTTTTCCCTAGGCCATTAGGGTTAAGCGTTTGGTGCAGCAGAATTGCGAAACATTTTTTGCCTTCTCAACCATTTCTTGGCTTCAAACTCACATATCTCGCGAAATGATTGACCTAACCTAAAAATTCCTATTGCATCTGATAGTAGAATCTCGCCCGATTACAGCGGTATGTGTATTTTTTCCCTAGGCCATTCTGGTTAAGCGTTTGGAGCAGCAGAAGTGCGAAAAATTTGTTATCTTCTCAACCACTTCTTAGCTTCAAACTCCCATATCTCGCGAACGGATTGACCTAACCCAAAAATTCCTATTGCATCTGAAAGTAGAAGCTCGCCCGATTACAACGGTATGTGTATTTTTTCCCTAGGCCCTTCTGGTTAAGCGTTTGGAGCAGCAGAATTGCGAAAAATTTTTTGCCTTCTCAACCATTTCTTGGCTTCAAACTCCCATATCTCGCGAACGGATTGACCTAACCCAAAAATTCCTATTGTAACTGAAAGTAGAAACTCGTCCGATTACAACGGTATGGGTATTTTTTCCCTAGGCCATTCTGGTTAAGCGTTTGGAGCTGCAGAATTGCGAAAAATTTTTAGCCTTCTCAACCATTTCTTGTTTTCAAACTACCATATCTCGCGAACGGATTGACCTAACCCAAAAATTCCTATTGCATCTGAAAGTAGAAACTCGCCCGATTACAACGGTATGTGTATTTTTTCCCTAGGCCATTATGGTTAAGCGTTTGGAGCAGCAGAATTGCGAAACATTTTTTGCCTTCTCAACCATTTCTTGGCTTCAAACTCACATATCTCGCGAAATGATTGACCTAACCTAAAAATTCCTATTGCATCTGATAGTAGAATCTCGCCCGATTACAGCGGTATGTGTATTTTTTCCCTAGGCCATTCTGGTTAAGCGTTTGGAGCAGCAGAAGTGCGAAAAATTTGTTATCTTCTCAACCATTTCTTAGCTTCAAACTCCCATATCTCGCGAACGGATTGACCTAACCCAAAAATTCCTGTTGCGTCTGAAAGAAGAAACTCGCCCGATTACAACGGTATGTGTATTTTTTCCCTAGGCCATTCTGGTTAAGCGTTTGGAGCAGCAGAATTGCGAAAAATTTGTTGTCTTCTCAACCATTAATTAGCTTCAAACTCCCATATCTCGCGAACGGATTGACCTAACCCAAAAATTCCTGTTGCACCTGAAAGTAGAAACTCGCCCGATTACAACGGTATGTGTATTTTTTACCTAGGCCATTCTGGTTAAGCGTTTGGAGCAGCAGAATTGCGAAAAATTTTTTGCCTTCTCAACCATTCCTTGGCTTCAAACTCCCATATCTCGCGAACGGATTGACCTAACCCAAAAATTCCTGTTGCGTCTGAAAGAAGAAACTCGCCCGATTACAACGGTATGTGTATTTTTTCCCTAGGCCATTCTGGTTAAGCGTTTGGAGCAGCAGAATTGCGACAAATTTCTTGCCTTCTCAACCATTCCTTGGCTTCAAACTCCCATATCTCGCGAACGGATTGACCTTACCCAAAAATTCATGTTGCGTCTGAAAGTAGAAACTCGCCCGATTACAGCGGTAAGGGTTTTTTTTTCCTAGGGCATTCTGGTTAAGCGTTTGGAGCAGCAGAATTGCGAAAAATTTTGTGCCTTCTCAACCATTTCTTGGCTTCAAACTCCCATATCTCGGAACGGATTGACCTAACCCAAAAATTCCTATTGCATCTGAAAGTAGAATCTCGCCCGATTACAACGGTATGTGTATTTTTTCCCTAGGCCATTCTGGTTAAGCGTTTGGAGCTGCAGAATTGCGAAAAATTTTTAGCCTTCTCAACCATTCCTTGGCTTCAAACTCCCATATCTCGCGAACGGATTGACCTAACCCAAAAATTCCTATTGCATCTGAAAGTAGAAACTCGCCCGATTACAACGGTATGTGTATTTTTTCCCTAGGCCATTAGGGTTAAGCGTTTGGTGCAGCAGAATTGCGAAACATTTTTTGCCTTCTCAACCATTTCTTGGCTTCAAACTCACATATCTCGCGAAATGATTGACCTAACCTAAAAATTCCTATTGCATCTGATAGTAGAATCTCGCCCGATTACAGCGGTATGTGTATTTTTTCCCTAGGCCATTCTGGTTAAGCGTTTGGAGCAGCAGAAGTGCGAAAAATTTGTTATCTTCTCAACCACTTCTTAGCTTCAAACTCCCATATCTCGCGAACGGATTGACCTAACCCAAAAATTCCTATTGCATCTGAAAGTAGAAGCTCGCCCGATTACAACGGTATGTGTATTTTTTCCCTAGGCCCTTCTGGTTAAGCGTTTGGAGCAGCAGAATTGCGAAAAATTTTTTGCCTTCTCAACCATTTCTTGGCTTCAAACTCCCATATCTCGCGAACGGATTGACCTAACCCAAAAATTCCTATTGTAACTGAAAGTAGAAACTCGTCCGATTACAACGGTATGGGTATTTTTTCCCTAGGCCATTCTGGTTAAGCGTTTGGGGCAGCAGAATTGCGAAAAATTTTTTGCCTTCTCAACCATTTCTTGGTTCAAACTCCCATACCTCGTGAACGGATTGACCTAACCCAAAAATTACTGTTGCATCTGAAAGTAGAAACTCGCCTGATGGCAACGGTATGTGTATTTTTTCCCTAGCCCATTCTGGTTAAGCGTTTGGAGCAGCAGAATTGCGAAATATTTCTTGCCTTCTCAACCATTTCTTGGCTTCAAACTCCCATATCTCGCGAACGGATTGACCTAACCCAAATTTCCTATTGCATCTGAAAGTAGAAACTCGCCCGATTACAACGGTATGTGTATTTTTTCCTTAGGCCATTCTGTTTAAGCTTTTGGAGCAGCAGAATTGCGAAAAATTCTTTGCCTTCTCAACCATTTCTTGGCTTCAAACTCCCATACCTCGTGAACGGATTGACCTAACCCAAATATTCCTGTTGCGTGTGAAAGTAGAAACTCGGCCGATGACAACGGTGTGTGTATTTTTTCCCTAGCCCATTCTGGTTAAGCGATTGGAGCAGCAGAAGTGCGTAAAATTTGTTGCCTTGTCAACAATTTCTTAGCTTCAAACTCCCATATCTCGCGAACGAATTGACTTAACCCAAAAATTCCTATTGTAACTGAAAGTAGAAACTCGTCCGATTACAACGGTATGGGTATTTTTTATCTAGGCAACTCTGGTTAAGCGTTTGGAGCAGCAGAAGTGCGAAAAATTTGTTGTCTTCTCAACCATATCTTAGCTTCAAACTCCCATATCTCGCAAACGGATTGACCTAACCCAAATATTCCTGTTGCGTGTGAAACTAGAAACTCGGCCGATGACAACGGTATGTGTATTTTTTCCTAGCCCATTCTGGTTAAGCGTTTGGAGCAGCAGAATTGCGAAAAATTTCTTGCCTTCTCAACCATTTCTTGGTTTCAAACTCCCATATATCGCGAACGGATTGACCTAAGCCAAAAATTCCTATTGCATCTGAAAGTAGAAACTCGCCCGATTACAACGGTATGTGTATTTTTTCCCTAGGCCATTCTGGTTAAGCGTTTGGAGCAGCAGAATTGCGAAAAATTTTTTGCCTTCTCAACCATTCCTTGGCTTCAAACTCCCATATCTCGCGAACGGATTGACCTAACCCAAAAATTCCTGTTGCGTCTGAAAGAAGAAACTCGCCCGATTACAACGGTATGTGTATTTTTTCCCTAGGCCATTCTGGTTAAGCGTTTGGAGCAGCAGAATTGCGAAAAATTTGTTGTCTTCTCAACCATTAATTAGCTTCAAACTCCCATATCTCGCGAACGGATTGACCTAACCCAAAAATTCCTGTTGCACCTGAAAGTAGAAACTCGCCCGATTACAACGGTATGTGTATTTTTTACCTAGGCCATTCTGGTTAAGCGTTTGGAGCAGCAGAATTGCGAAAAATTTTTTGCCTTCTCAACCATTCCTTGGCTTCAAACTCCCATATCTCGCGAACGGATTGACCTAACCCAAAAATTCCTGTTGCGTCTGAAAGAAGAAACTCGCCCGATTACAACGGTATGTGTATTTTTTCCCTAGGCCATTCTGGTTAAGCGTTTGGAGCAGCAGAATTGCGACAAATTTCTTGCCTTCTCAACCATTCCTTGGCTTCAAACTCCCATATCTCGCGAACGGATTGACCTTACCCAAAAATTCATGTTGCGTCTGAAAGTAGAAACTCGCCCGATTACAGCGGTAAGGGTTTTTTTTTCCTAGGGCATTCTGGTTAAGCGTTTGGAGCAGCAGAATTGCGAAAAATTTTGTGCCTTCTCAACCATTTCTTGGCTTCAAACTCCCATATCTCGGAACGGATTGACCTAACCCAAAAATTCCTATTGCATCTGAAAGTAGAATCTCGCCCGATTACAACGGTATGTGTATTTTTTCCCTAGGCCATTCTGGTTAAGCGTTTGGAGCTGCAGAATTGCGAAAAATTTTTAGCCTTCTCAACCATTCCTTGGCTTCAAACTCCCATATCTCGCGAACGGATTGACCTAACCCAAAAATTCCTGTTGCACCTGAAAGTAGAAACTCGCCCGATTACAACGGTATGTGTATTTTTTACCTAGGCCATTCTGGTTAAGCGTTTGGAGCAGCAGAATTGCGAAAAATTTTTTGCCTTCTCAACCATTCCTTGGCTTCAAACTCCCATATCTCGCGAACGGATTGACCTAACCCAAAAATTCCTGTTGCGTCTGAAAGAAGAAACTCGCCCGATTACAACGGTATGTGTATTTTTTCCCTAGGCCATTCTGGTTAAGCGTTTGGAGCAGCAGAATTGCGACAAATTTCTTGCCTTCTCAACCATTCCTTGGCTTCAAACTCCCATATCTCGCGAACGGATTGACCTTACCCAAAAATTCATGTTGCGTCTGAAAGTAGAAACTCGCCCGATTACAGCGGTATGGGTTTTTTTTTCCTAGGGCATTCTGGTTAAGCGTTTGGAGCAGCAGAATTGCGAAAAATTTTGTGCCTTCTCAACCATTTCTTGGCTTCAAACTCCCATATCTCGGAACGGATTGACCTAACCCAAAAATTCCTATTGCATCTGAAAGTAGAATCTCGCCCGATTACAACGGTATGTGTATTTTTTCCCTAGGCCATTCTGGTTAAGCGTTTGGAGCTGCAGAATTGCGAAAAATTTTTAGCCTTCTCAACCATTCCTTGGCTTCAAACTCCCATATCTCGCGAACGGATTGACCTAACCCAAAAATTCCTATTGCATCTGAAAGTAGAAACTCGCCCGATTACAACGGTATGTGTATTTTTTCCCTAGGCCATTAGGGTTAAGCGTTTGGTTCAGCAGAATTGCGAAACATTTTTTGCCTTCTCAACCATTTCTTGGCTTCAAACTCACATATCTCGCGAAATGATTGACCTAACCTAAAAATTCCTATTGCATCTGATAGTAGAATCTCGCCCGATTACAGCGGTATGTGTATTTTTTCCCTAGGCCATTCTGGTTAAGCGTTTGGAGCAGCAGAAGTGCGAAAAATTTGTTATCTTCTCAACCACTTCTTAGCTTCAAACTCCCATATCTCGCGAACGGATTGACCTAACCCAAAAATTCCTATTGCATCTGAAAGTAGAAGCTCGCCCGATTACAACGGTATGTGTATTTTTTCCCTAGGCCCTTCTGGTTAAGCGTTTGGAGCAGCAGAATTGCGAAAAATTTTTTGCCTTCTCAACCATTTCTTGGCTTCAAACTCCCATATCTCGCGAACGGATTGACCTAACCCAAAAATTCCTATTGTAACTGAAAGTAGAAACTCGTCCAATTACAACGGTATGGGTATTTTTTCCCTAGGCCATTCTGGTTAAGCGTTTGGGGCAGCAGAATTGCGAAAAATTTTTTGCCTTCTCAACCATTTCTTGGTTCAAACTCCCATACCTCGTGAACGGATTGACCTAACCCAAAAATTACTGTTGCATCTGAAAGTAGAAACTCGCCTGATGGCAACGGTATGTGTATTTTTTCCCTAGCCCATTCTGGTTAAGCGTTTGGAGCAGCAGAATTGCGAAATATTTCTTGCCTTCTCAACCATTTCTTGGCTTCAAACTCCCATATCTCGCGAACGGATTGACCTAACCCAAATTTCCTATTGCATCTGAAAGTAGAAACTCGCCCGATTACAACGGTATGTGTATTTTTTCCTTAGGCCATTCTGTTTAAGCTTTTGGAGCAGCAGAATTGCGAAAAATTCTTTGCCTTCTCAACCATTTCTTGGCTTCAAACTCCCATACCTCGTGAACGGATTGACCTAACCCAAAAATTCCTATTGCATATGAAAGTAGAAACTCGCCTGATGGCAACGGTATGTGTATTTTTTCCCTAGCCCATTCTGGTTAAGCGTTTGGAGCAGCAGAATTGCGAAAAATTTCTTGCCTTCTCAACCATTTCTTGGCTTCAAACTCCCATATCTCGCGAACGGATTGACCTAACCCAAAAATTCCTATTGCATCTGAAAGTAGAGTCTCGCCCGATTACAACGGTATGTGTATTTTTTCCCTAGGCGATTCTGTTTAAGCGTTTGCAGCAGCAGAATTGCGAAAAATTCTTTGCCTTCTCAACCATTTCTTGGCTTCAAACTCCCATATCTCGCGAACGGATTGACCTAACCCAAAAATTCCTATTGCATCTGAAAGTAGAAGCTTGCCCGATTACAACGGTTTGTGTATTTTTTCCCTAGGCCATTCTGGTTAAGCGTTTGGAGCAGCAGAATTGCGAAAAATTTTTTGCCTTCTCAACCATTTCTTGGCTTCAAACTCCCATATCTCGCGAACGGATTGACCTAACCCAAAAATTCCTATTGTAACTGAAAGTAGAAACTCGTCCGATTACAACGGTATAGGTATTTTTTCCCTAGGCCATTCTGGTTAAGCGTTTGGGGCAGCAGAATTGCGAAAAATTTTTTGCCTTCTCAACCATTTCTTGGCTTCAAACTCCCATACCTCGTGAACGGATTGACCTAACCCAAAAATTCCTATTGCATCTGAAAGTAGAAACTCGCCTGATGGCAACGGTATGTGTATTTTTTCCCTAGGCCATTCTGTTTAAGCGTTTGGAGCAGCAGAATTGCGAAAAATTCTTTGCCTTCTCAACCATTTCTTGCCTTCAAACTCCCATACCTCGTGAACGGATTGACCTAACCCAAAAATTCCTATTGCATCTGAAAGTAGAAACTCGCCTGATGGCAACGGTATGTGTATTTTTTCCCTAGCCCATTCTGGTTAAGCGTTTGGAGCGGCAGAATTGCGAAAAATTTCTTGCCTTCTCAACCATTTCTTGGCTTCAAACTCCTATACCTCGCGAACGGATTGACCTAACCCAAAAATTCCTATTGCATCTGAAAGTAGAATCTCGCCCGATTACAACGGTATGTGTATTTTTTCCCTAGGCCATTCTGTTTAAGCGTTTGGAGCAGCAGAATTGCGAAAAATTCTTTTGCCTTCTCAACCATTTCTTGGCTTCAAACTCCCATATCTCGCGAACGGATTGACCTAACCTAAAAATTCCTATTGCATCTGAAAGTAGAAACTCGCCCGATTACAACGGTATGTGTATTTTTTCCCTAGGCCATTCTGTTTAAGCGTTTGGAGAAGCAGAATTGCGAAAAATTCTTTGCCTTCTCAACCATTTCTTGGCTTCAAACTCCCATATCTCGCGAACGGATTGACCTAACCCCAAAATTCCTATTGCATCTGAAAATAGAAACTCGCCCGATTACAGCGGTATGTGTATTTTTTCCCTAGGCCATTCTGGTTAAGCGTTTGGAGCAGCAGAATTGCGAAAAATTCTTTGCCTTCTCAACCATTTCTTGCCTTCAAACTCCCATACCTCGTGAACGGATTGACCTAACCCAAAAATTCCTATTGCATCTGAAAGTAGAAACTCGCCTGATGGCAACGGTATGTGTATTTTTTCCCTAGCCCATTCTGGTTAAGCGTTTGGAGCAGCAGAATTGCGAAATATTTCTTGCCTTCTCAACCATTTCTTGGCTTCAAACTCCCATATCTCGCGAACGGATTGACCTAACCCAAATTTCCTATTGCATCTGAAAGTAGAAACTCGCCCGATTACAACGGTATGTGTATTTTTTCCTTAGGCCATTCTGTTTAAGCTTTTGGAGCAGCAGAATTGCGAAAAATTCTTTGCCTTCTCAACCATTTCTTGGCTTCAAACTCCCATACCTCGTGAACGGATTGACCTAACCCAAAAATTCCTATTGCATATGAAAGTAGAAACTCGCCTGATGGCAACGGTATGTGTATTTTTTCCCTAGCCCATTCTGGTTAAGCGTTTGGAGCAGCAGAATTGCGAAAAATTTCTTGCCTTCTCAACCATTTCTTGGCTTCAAACTCCCATATCTCGCGAACGGATTGACCTAACCCAAAAATTCCTATTGCATCTGAAAGTAGAGTCTCGCCCGATTACAACGGTATGTGTATTTTTTCCCTAGGCGATTCTGTTTAAGCGTTTGCAGCAGCAGAATTGCGAAAAATTCTTTGCCTTCTCAACCATTTCTTGGCTTCAAACTCCCATATCTCGCGAACGGATTGACCTAACCCAAAAATTCCTATTGCATCTGAAAGTAGAAGCTTGCCCGATTACAACGGTATGTGTATTTTTTCCCTAGGCCATTCTGGTTAAGCGTTTGGAGCAGCAGAATTGCGAAAAATTTTTTGCCTTCTCAACCATTTCTTGGCTTCAAACTCCCATACCTCGTGAACGGATTGACCTAACCCAAAAATTCCTATTGCATCTGAAAGTAGAAACTCGCCTGATGGCAACGGTATGTGTATTTTTTCCCTAGCCCATTCTGGTTAAGCGTTTGGAGCAGCAGAATTGCGAAATATTTCTTGCCTTCTCAACCATTTCTTGGCTTCAAACTCCCATACCTCGTGAACGGATTGACCTAACCCAAAAATTCCTATTGCATATGAAAGTAGAAACTCGCCTGATGGCAACGGTATGTGTATTTTTTCCCTAGCCCATTCTGGTTAAGCGTTTGGAGCAGCAGAATTGCGAAAAATTTTTTGCCTTCTCAACCATTTCTTGGCTTCAAACTCCCATACCTCGTGAACGGATTGACCTAACCCAAAAATTCCTATTGCATCTGAAAGTAGAAACTCGCCTGATGGCAACGGTATGTGTATTTTTTCCCTAGGCCATTCTGTTTAAGCGTTTGGAGCAGCAGAATTGCGAAAAATTCTTTGCCTTCTCAACCATTTCTTGCCTTCAAACTCCCATACCTCGTGAACGGATTGACCTAACCCAAAAATTCCTATTGCATCTGAAAGTAGAAACTCGCCTGATGGCAACGGTATGTGTATTTTTTCCCTAGCCCATTCTGGTTAAGCGTTTGGAGCGGCAGAATTGCGAAAAATTTCTTGCCTTCTCAACCATTTCTTGGCTTCAAACTCCTATACCTCGCGAACGGATTGACCTAACCCAAAAATTCCTATTGCATCTGAAAGTAGAATCTCGCCCGATTACAACGGTATGTGTATTTTTTCCCTAGGCCATTCTGTTTAAGCGTTTGGAGGAGCAGAATTGCGAAAAATTCTTTGCCTTCTCAACCATTTCTTGGCTTCAAACTCCCATATCTCGCGAACGGATTGACCTAACCCAAAAATTCCTATTGCATCTGAAAATAGAAACTCGCCCGATTACAGCGGTATGTGTATTTTTTCCCTAGGCCATTCTGGTTAAGCGTTTGGAGCAGCAGAATTGCGAAAAATTTTTTGCCTTGTCAACCAATTTCTTAGCTTCAAACTCCCATATCTCGCAAACGGATTGACCTAACCCAAATATTCCTGTTGCGTGTGAAAGTAGAAACTCGGCCGATGACAACGGTATGTGTATTTTTTCCCTAGCCCATTCTGGTTAAGCGTTTGGAGCAGCAGAAGTGCGAAAAACTAGTTGTCTTCTCAACCATTTCTTAACTTCAAACTCCCGTATCTCGCGAACGGATTGACCTAACCCAAAAATTCCTGTTGCATCTGAAAGTAGAAACTCGCCCCATTACAACGGTATGTGTATTTTTCCCTAGCCCATTCTGGTTAAACGTTTGGAGCAGCAGAATTGCGAAAAATTTGTTCTCTTCTCAACCATTTCTTAGCTTCAAACTCCCATATCTCGCGAACGGATAGACCTAACCCAAAAATTCCTGTTGCATCTGAAAGTAGAAACTCGCCCGATTACTGCGGAATGTGTACTTTTTCCCTAGGCCATTCTGGTTAAGCGTTTGGAGCAGCAGAATTGCGAAACATTTTTTGCCTTCTCAACCATTTCTTGGCTTCAAACTCCCATATCTCGCGAACGGATTGACCTAACCCAAGAATTCCTATTGCACCTGAAAGTAGAATCTAGCCCGATTACAGCGGTATGTGTATTTTTTCCCTAGGCCATTCTGGTTAAGCGTTTGGAGCAGCAGAATTGCGAAAAATTTTTTGCCATCTCAACCATTTCTTGGCTTCAAACTCCCATATCTCGCGAACGGATTGACCTAACCCAAAAATTCCTATTGCATCTGAAAGTAGAAACTCGCCCGATTACAACGGTATGTATATTTTTTCCCTAGGCCATTCTGGTTAAGCGTTTGGAGCAGCAGAATTGCGAAAAATTTTTTGCCTTCTCAACCATTTCTTGGCTTCAAACTCCCATATCTCGCGAACGGATTGACCTAACCCAAAAATTCCTATTGCATTTGAAAGTAGAAACTCGCCCGATTACAACGGTACGTGTATTTTTCCCCTAGGCCATTCTGGTTAAGCGATTGGAGCAGCAGAAGTGCGTAAAATTTGTTGCCTTGTCAACCATTTCTTAGCTTCAAACTCCCATATCTTGCGAACGAGTTGACTTAACCCAAAAATTCCTATTGTAACTGAAAGTAGAAACTCCTCCGATTACAACGGTATGGGTATTTTTTCCCTAGGCAATTCTGGTTAAGCGTTTGGAGCAGCAGAAGTGCGAAAAATTTGTTGTCTTCTCAACCATTTCTTAGCTTCAAACTCCCATATCTCGCAAACGGATTGACCTAACCCGAATATTCCTGTTGCGTGTGAATCTAGAAACTCGGCCGATGACAACGGTATGTGTATTTTTTCCCTAGCCCATTCTGGTTAAGCGTTTGGAGCAGCAGAATTGCGAAAAATTTCTTGCCTTCTCAACCATTTCTTGGTTTCAAACTCCCATATCTCGCGAACGGATTGACCTAAGCCAAAAATTCCTATTGCATCTGAAAGTAGAAACTCGCCCGATTACAACGGTATGTGTATTTTTTCCCTAGGCCATTCTGGTTAAGCGTTTGGTGCAGCAGAATTGCGAAAAATTGTTTGCCTTCTCAACCATTTCTTGGCTTGAAACTCCCATATATCGCGAACGGATTGACCTAACCCAAGAATTCCTATTGCATCTGAAAGTAGAAACTCGCCCGATTACAACGGTATGTGTATTTTTTCTTTAGGCCATTCTGGTTAAGCGTTTGGAGCAGCAGAAGTGCGAAAAACTAGTTGTCTTCTCAACCATTTCTTAACTTCAAACTCCCATATCTCGCGAACGGATTGACCTAACCCAAAAGTTCCTGTTGCATCTGAAAGTACAAACTCGCCCGATTACAACGGTATGTGTTTTTTTTCCCTAGGCCATTCTGGTTAAGCGTTTGGAGCAGCAGAATTGGGAAAAATTTTTTGCCTTCTCAACCATTCCTTGGCTTCAAACTCCCATATCTCCCGAACGAATTGACCTAACCCAAAAATTCCTGTTGCGTCTGAAAGTAGAAACTCGCCCGATTACAACGGTATGTGTATTTTTCCCTAGCCCATTCTGGTTAAGCGTTTGGAGCAGCAGAATTGCGAAAAATTTGTTGTCTTCTCAACCATTTCTTAGCTTCAAACTCCCATATCTCGCGAACGGATTGACCTAACCAAAAAATTCCTATTGCATCTGAAAGTAGAAACTCGCCCGATTACAACGGCATGTGTATTTTTTCCCTAGGCAATTCTAGTTAAGCGTTTGGAGCAGCAGAATTGCGAAAAATTTCTTGCCTTCTCAACCATTTCTTGGCTTCAAACTCCCATATCTCGCAAACGGATTGACCTAACCCGAATATTCCTGTTGCGTGTGAATCTAGAAACTCGGCCGATGACAACGGTATGTGTATTTTTTCCCTAGCCCATTCTGGTTAAGCGTTTGGAGCAGCAGAATTGCGAAAAATTTCTTGCCTTCTCAACCATTTCTTGGTTTCAAACTCCCATATCTCGCGAACGGATTGACCTAACCAAAAATTCCTATTGCATCTGAAAGTAGAAACTCGCCCGATTACAACGGTATGTGTATTTTTTCCCTAGGCCATTCTGGTTAAGCGTTTGGTGCAGCAGAATTGCGAAAAATTGTTTGCCTTCTCAACCATTTCTTGGCTTGAAACTCCCATATATCGCGAACGGATTGACCTAACCCAAAAATTCCTGTTGCGTCTGAAAGTAGAAACTCGCCCGATTACAACGGTATGTGTATTTTTCCCTAGCCCATTCTGGTTAAGCGTTTGGAGCAGCAGAATTGCGAAAAATTTGTTGTCTTCTCAACCATTTCTTAGCTTCAAACTCCCATATCTCGCGAACGGATTGACCTAACCAAAAAATTCCTATTGTAACTGAAAGTAGAAACTCGTCCGATTACAACGGTATGGGTATTTTTTATCTAGGCAACTCTGGTTAAGCGTTTGGAGCAGCAGAAGTGCGAAAAATTAGTTGTCTTCTCAACCATTTCTTAGCTTCAAACTCCCATATCTCGCAAACGGATTGACCTAACCCAAATATTCCTGTTGCGTGTGAAACTAGAAACTCGGCCGATGACAACGGTATGTGTATTTTTTCCTAGCCCATTCTGGTTAAGCGTTTGGAGCAGCAGAATTGCGAAAAATTTCTTGCCTTCTCAACCATTTCTTGGTTTCAAACTCCCATATATCGCGAACGGATTGACCTAAGCCAAAAATTCCTATTGCATCTGAAAGTAGAAACTCGCCCGATTACAACGGTATGTGTATTTTTTCCCTAGGCCATTCTGGTTAAGCGTTTGGAGCAGCAGAATTGCGAAAAATTTTTTGCCTTCTCAACCATTCCTTGGCTTCAAACTCCCATATCTCGCGAACGGATTGACCTAACCCAAAAATTCCTGTTGCGTCTGAAAGAAGAAACTCGCCCGATTACAACGGTATGTGTATTTTTTCCCTAGGCCATTCTGGTTAAGCGTTTGGAGCAGCAGAATTGCGAAAAATTTGTTGTCTTCTCAACCATTTCTTAGCTTCAAACTCCCATATCTCGCGAACGGATTGACCTAACCCAAAAATTCCTGTTGCACCTGAAAGTAGAAACTCGCCCGATTACAACGGTATGTGTATTTTTTACCTAGGCCATTCTGGTTAAGCGTTTGGAGCAGCAGAATTGCGAAAAATTTTTTGCCTTCTCAACCATTCCTTGGCTTCAAACTCCCATATCTCGCGAACGGATTGACCTTACCCAAAAATTCCTGTTGCGTCTGAAAGTAGAAACTCGCCCGATTACAGCGGTATGGGTTTTTTTTCCCTAGGCCATTCTGGTTAAGCGTTTGGAGCAGCAGAATTGCGAAAAATTTTTCGCCTTCTCAACCATTTCTTGGCTTCAAACTCCCATATCTCGCGAACGGATTGACCTAACCCAAAAATTCCTGTTGCATCTGAAAGTAGAAACTCGCCAGATTACAACGGTATGTGTATTTTTTCCCCAGGCCCTTCTTGTTAAGCGTTTGGAGCAGCAGAATTGCGAAAAATTTTTTGCCTTCTCAACCATTTCTTGGCTTCAAACTCCCATATCTCGCGAACGGATTGACATAACCCAAAAATTCCTGTTGCATCTGAAAGTAGAAACTCGCCAGATTACAACGGTATGTCTATTTTTTCCCTAGGCCATTCTTGTTAAGCGTTTGGAGCAGCAGAATTGCGAAAAATTTTTTGCCTTCTCATCCATTTCTTGGCTTCAAACTCCCATATCTCGCGAACGGATTGACCTAACCCAAATATTCCTATTGCATCTGAAAGTAGAAACTCGCCCGATTACAACGGTATGTGTATTTTTTCCCTAGGCCATTATGGTTAAGCGTTTGGAGCAGCAGAATTGCGAAACATTTTTTGCCTTCTCAACCATTTCTTGGCTTCAAACTCACATATCTCGCGAAATGATTGACCTAACCTAAAAATTCCTATTGCATCTGATAGTAGAATCTCGCCCGATTACAGCGGTATGTGTATTTTTTCCCTAGGCCATTCTGGTTAAGCGTTTGGAGCAGCAGAAGTGCGAAAAATTTGTTATCTTCTCAACCATTTCTTAGCTTCAAACTCCCATATCTCGCGAACGGATTGACCTAACCCAAAAATTCCTGTTGCGTCTGAAAGAAGAAACTCGCCCGATTACAACGGTATGTGTATTTTTTCCCTAGGCCATTCTGGTTAAGCGTTTGGAGCAGCAGAATTGCGAAAAATTTGTTGTCTTCTCAACCATTAATTAGCTTCAAACTCCCATATCTCGCGAACGGATTGACCTAACCCAAAAATTCCTGTTGCACCTGAAAGTAGAAACTCGCCCGATTACAACGGTATGTGTATTTTTTCCCTAGGCCATTCTGGTTAAGCGTTTGGAGCAGCAGAATTGCGACAAATTTCTTGCCTTCTCAACCATTCCTTGGCTTCAAACTCCCATATCTCGCGAACGGATTGACCTTACCCAAAAATTCATGTTGCGTCTGAAAGTAGAAACTCGCCCGATTACAGCGGTATGGGTTTTTTTTCCTAGGGCATTCTGGTTAAGCGTTTGGAGCAGCAGAATTGCGAAAAATTTTGTGCCTTCTCAACCATTTCTTGGCTTCAAACTCCCATATCTCGGAACGGATTGACCTAACCCAAAAATTCCTATTGCATCTGAAAGTAGAATCTCGCCCGATTACAACGGTATGTGTATTTTTTCCCTAGGCCATTCTGGTTAAGCGTTTGGAGCTGCAGAATTGCGAAAAATTTTTAGCCTTCTCAACCATTCCTTGGCTTCAAACTCCCATATCTCGCGAACGGATTGACCTAACCCAAAAATTCCTATTGCATCTGAAAGTAGAAACTCGCCCGATTACAACGGTATGTGTATTTTTTCCCTAGGCCATTAGTGTTAAGCGTTTGGTGCAGCAGAATTGCGAAACATTTTTTGCCTTCTCAACCATTTCTTGGCTTCAAACTCACATATCTCGCGAAATGATTGACCTGACCTAAAAATTCCTATTGCATCTGATAGTAGAATCTCGCCCGATTACAGCGGTATGTGTATTTTTTCCCTAGGCCATTCTGGTTAAGCGTTTGGAGCAGCAGAAGTGCGAAAAATTTGTTATCTTCTCAACCACTTCTTAGCTTCAAACTCCCATATCTCGCGAACGGATTGACCTAACCCAAAAATTCCTATTGCATCTGAAAGTAGAAGCTCGCCCGATTACAACGGTATGTGTATTTTTTCCCTAGGCCCTTCTGGTTAAGCGTTTGGAGCAGCAGAATTGCGACAAATTTCTTGCCTTCTCAACCATTCCTTGGCTTCAAACTCCCATATCTCGCGAACGGATTGACCTTACCCAAAAATTCATGTTGCGTCTGAAAGTAGAAACTCGCCCGATTACAGCGGTATGGGTTTTTTTTTCCTAGGGCATTCTGGTTAAGCGTTTGGAGCAGCAGAATTGCGAAAAATTTTGTGCCTTCTCAACCATTTCTTGGCTTCAAACTCCCATATCTCGGAACGGATTGACCTAACCCAAAAATTCCTATTGCATCTGAAAGTAGAATCTCGCCCGATTACAACGGTATGTGTATTTTTTCCCTAGGCCATTCTGGTTAAGCGTTTGGAGCTGCAGAATTGCGAAAAATTTTTAGCCTTCTCAACCATTCCTTGGCTTCAAACTCCCATATCTCGCGAACGGATTGACCTAACCCAAAAATTCCTATTGCATCTGAAAGTAGAAACTCGCCCGATTACAACGGTATGTGTATTTTTTCCCTAGGCCATTAGGGTTAAGCGTTTGGTGCAGCAGAATTGCGAAACATTTTTTGCCTTCTCAACCATTTCTTGGCTTCAAACTCACATATCTCGCGAAATGATTGACCTAACCTAAAAATTCCTATTGCATCTGATAGTAGAATCTCGCCCGATTACAGCGGTATGTGTATTTTTTCCCTAGGCCATTCTGGTTAAGCGTTTGGAGCAGCAGAAGTGCGAAAAATTTGTTATCTTCTCAACCACTTCTTAGCTTCAAACTCCCATATCTCGCGAACGGATTGACCTAACCCAAAAATTCCTATTGCATCTGAAAGTAGAAGCTCGCCCGATTACAACGGTATGTGTATTTTTTCCCTAGGCCCTTCTGGTTAAGCGTTTGGAGCAGCAGAATTGCGAAAAATTTTTTGCCTTCTCAACCATTTCTTGGCTTCAAACTCCCATATCTCGCGAACGGATTGACCTAACCCAAAAATTCCTATTGTAACTGAAAGTAGAAACTCGTCCGATTACAACGGTATGGGTATTTTTTCCCTAGGCCATTCTGGTTAAGCGTTTGGGGCAGCAGAATTGCGAAAAATTTTTTGCCTTCTCAACCATTTCTTGGTTCAAACTCCCATACCTCGTGAACGGATTGACCTAACCCAAAAATTACTGTTGCATCTGAAAGTAGAAACTCGCCTGATGGCAACGGTATGTGTATTTTTTCCCTAGCCCATTCTGGTTAAGCGTTTGGAGCAGCAGAATTGCGAAATATTTCTTGCCTTCTCAACCATTTCTTGGCTTCAAACTCCCATATCTCGCGAACGGATTGACCTAACCCAAATTTCCTATTGCATCTGAAAGTAGAAACTCGCCCGATTACAACGGTATGTGTATTTTTTCCTTAGGCCATTCTGTTTAAGCTTTTGGAGCAGCAGAATTGCGAAAAATTCTTTGCCTTCTCAACCATTTCTTGGCTTCAAACTCCCATACCTCGTGAACGGATTGACCTAACCCAAAAATTCCTATTGCATATGAAAGTAGAAACTCGCCTGATGGCAACGGTATGTGTATTTTTTCCCTAGCCCATTCTGGTTAAGCGTTTGGAACAGCAGAATTGCGAAAAATTTCTTGCCTTCTCAACCATTTCTTGGCTTCAAACTCCCATATCTCGCGAACGGATTGACCTAACCCAAAAATTCCTATTGCATCTGAAAGTAGAGTCTCGCCTGATGGCAACGGTATGTGTATTTTTTCCCTAGGCCATTCTGGTTAAGCGTTTGGAGCTGCAGAATTGCGAAAAATTTTTAGCCTTCTCAACCATTCCTTGGCTTCAAACTCCCATATCTCGCGAACGGATTGACCTAACCCAAAAATTCCTATTGCATCTGAAAGTAGAAGCTTGCCCGATTACAACGGTATGTGTATTTTTTCCCTAGGCCATTCTGGTTAAGCGTTTGGAGCAGCAGAATTGCGAAAAATTTTTTGCCTTCTCAACCATTTCTTGGCTTCAAACTCCCATATCTCGCGAACGGATTGACCTAACCCAAAAATTCCTATTGTAACTGAAAGTAGAAACTCGTCCGATTACAACGGTATAGGTATTTTTTCCCTAGGCCATTCTGGTTAAGCGTTTGGGGCAGCAGAATTGCGAAAAATTTTTTGCCTTCTCAACCATTTCTTGGCTTCAAACTCCCATACCTCGTGAACGGATTGACCTAACCCAAAAATTCCTATTGCATCTGAAAGTAGAAACTCGCCTGATGGCAACGGTATGTGTATTTTTTCCCTAGGCCATTCTGTTTAAGCGTTTGGAGCAGCAGAATTGCGAAAAATTCTTTGCCTTCTCAACCATTTCTTGCCTTCAAACTCCCATACCTCGTGAACGGATTGACCTAACCCAAAAATTCCTATTGCATCTGAAAGTAGAAACTCGCCTGATGGCAACGGTATGTGTATTTTTTCCCTAGCCCATTCTGGTTAAGCGTTTGGAGCGGCAGAATTGCGAAAAATTTCTTGCCTTCTCAACCATTTCTTGGCTTCAAACTCCTATACCTCGCGAACGGATTGACCTAACCCAAAAATTCCTATTGCATCTGAAAGTAGAATCTCGCCCGATTACAACGGTATGTGTATTTTTTCCCTAGGCCATTCTGTTTAAGCGTTTGGAGCAGCAGAATTGCGAAAAATTCTTTGCCTTCTCAACCATTTCTTGGCTTCAAACTCCCATATCTCGCGAACGGATTGACCTAACCTAAAAATTCCTATTGCATCTGAAAGTAGAAACTCGGCCGATGACAACGGTATGTGTATTTTTTCCCTAGCCCATTCTGGTTAAGCGTTTGGAGCAGCAGAATTGTGAAAAATTTCTTGCCTTCTCAACCATTTCTTGGTTTCAAACTCCCATATCTCGCGAACGGATTGACCTAACCCAAAAATTGCTATTGCATCTGAAAGTAGAAACTCGCCCGATTACAACGGTATGTGTATTTTTTCCCTAGGCCATTCTGGTTAAGCGTTTGGAGCAGCAGAATTGCGAAAAATTTTTTGCCTTCTCGACCATTTCTTGGCTTCAAACTCCCATATCTCGCGAACGGATTGATCTAACCCAAAAATTCCTATTGCATCTGAAAGTAGAAACTAGCCCGATTACAACGGTATTTGAATTTTTTCCCTAGGCCATTCTGGTTAAGCGTTTGGAGCAGCAGAATTGTGAAAAATTTTTTGCCTTCTCAACCATTTCTTGGCTTGAAACTCCCATATCTCGCGAACGGATTGACCTAACCCAAGAATTCCTATTGCATCTGAAAGTAGAAACTCGCCCGATTACAACGGTATGTGTATTTTTTCCCCAGGCCATTCTGGTTAAGCGTTTGGAGCAGCAGAGTTGCGAAAAATTTTTTGCCTTCTCAACCATTTCTTGGCTTGAAACTCCCATATCTCGCGAACGGATTGACCTAACCCAAGAATTCCTATTGCATCTGAAAGTAGAAACTCGCCCGATTACAACGGTATGTGTATTTTTTCTCTAGGCCATTCTGGTTAAGCGTTTGGAGCAGCAGAAGTGCGAAAAACTAGTTGTCTTCTCAACCATTTCTTAACTTCAAACTCCCATATCTCGCGAACGGATTGACCTAACCCAAAAATTCCTGTTGCATCGGAAAGTAGAAACTCGCCCCATTACAACGGTATGTGTATTTTTCCCTAGCCCATTCTGGTTAAGCGTTTGGAGCAGCAGAATTGCGAAAAATTTGTTCTCTTCTCAACCATTTCTTAGCTTCAAACTCCCATATCTCGCGAACGGATACACCTAACCCAAAAATTCCTGTTGCATCTGAAAGTAGAAACTCGCCCGATTACTGCGGAATGTGTACTTTTTCCCTAGGCCATTCTGGTTAAGCGTTTGGAGCAGCAGAATTGCGAAACATTTTTTGCCTTCTTCTCACCATTTCTTGGCTTCAAACTCCCATATCTCGCGAACGGATTGACCTAACCCAAGAATTCCTATTGCATCTGAAGTAGAAACTCGCCCGATTACAACGGTATGTGTATTTTTTCCCTAGGCCATTCTGGTTAAGCGTTTGGCAGCAGAGTTTGCGAAAATTTTTTGCCTTCTCAACCATTTCTTGGCTTGAAACTCCCATATCTCGCGAACGGATTGACCTAACCCAAGAATTCCTATTGCATCTGAAAGTAGAAACTCGCCCGATTACAACGGTAATGTGTATTTTTTCTCTAGGCCATTCTGGTTAAGCGTTTGGAGCAGCAGAAGTGCGAAAAACTAGTTGTCTTCTCAACCATTTCTTAACTTCAAACTCCCATATCTCGCGAACGGATTGACCTAACCCAAAAATTCCTGTTGCATCTGAAAGTAGAAACTCGCCCCATTACAACGGTATGTGTATTTTTCCCTAGCCCATTCTGGTTAAGCGTTTGGAGCAGCAGAATTGCGAAAAATTTGTTCTCTTCTCAACCATTTCTTAGCTTCAAACTCCCATATCTCGCGAACGGATACACCTAACCCAAAAATTCCTGTTGCATCTGAAAGTAGAAACTCGCCCGATTACTGCGGAATGTGTACTTTTTCCCTCGGCCATTCTGGTTAAGCGTTTGGAGCAGGAGAATTGCGAAACATTTTTTGCCTTCTCAACCATTTCTTGGCTTCAAACTCCCATATCTCGCGAACGGATTGACCTAACCCAAGAATTCCTATTGCACCTGAAAGTAGAATCTAGCCCGATTACAGCGGTATGTGTATTTTTTCCCTAGGCCATTCTGGTTAAGCGTTTGGAGCAGCAGAATTGCGAAAAATTTTTTGCCATCTCTACCATTTCTTGGCTTCAAACTCCCATATCTCGCGAACGGATTGACCTAACCCAAAAATTCCTATTGCATCTGAAAGTAGAAACTCGCCCGATTACAACGGTATGTATATTTTTTCCCTAGGCCATTCTGGTTAAGCGTTTGGAGCAGCAGAATTGCGAAAAATTTTTTGCCTTCTCAACCATTTCTTGGCTTCAAACTCCCATATCTCGCGAACGGATTGACCTAACTCAAAAATTCCTATTGCATCTGAAAGTAGAAACTCGCCCGATTACAGCTGTATGTGTATTTCTTCCATAGGCCATTCTGGTTAAGCGTTTGGAGCAGCAGAATTGCGAAAAATTTTTTGCCTTGTCAACCATTTCTTAGCTTCAAACTCCCATATCTCGCGAACGGATTGACCTAACCCAAAAATTCCTATTGCATTTGAAAGTAGAAACTCGCCCGATTACAACGGTACGTGTATTTTTCCCCTAGGCCATTCTGGTTAAGCGATTGGCGCAGCAGAAGTGCGTAAAATTTGTTGCCTTGTCAACCATTTCTTAGCTTCAAACTCCCATATCTTGCGAACGAGTTGACTTAACCCAAAAATTCCTATTGTAACTGAAAGTAGAAACTCATCCGATTACAACGGTATGGGTATTTTTTCCCTAGGCAATTCTGGTTAAGCGTTTGGAGCAGCAGAAGTGCGAAAAATTTGTTGTCTTCTCAACCATTTCTTAGCTTCAAACTCCCATATCTCGCAAACGGATTGACCTAACCCGAATATTCCTGTTGCGTGTGAATCTAGAAACTCGGCCGATGACAACGGTATGTGTATTTTTTCCCTAGCCCATTCTGGTTAAGCGTTTGGAGCAGCAGAATTGCGAAAAATTTCTTGCCTTCTCAACCATTTCTTGGTTTCAAACTCCCATATCTCGCGAACGGATTGACCTAACCCAAAAATTCCTATTGCATCTGAAAGTAGAAACTCGCCCGATTACAACGGTATGTGTATTTTTTCCCTAGGCCATTCTGGTTAAGCGTTTGGTGCAGCAGAATTGCGAAAAATTGTTTGCCTTCTCAACCATTTCTTGGCTTGAAACTCCCATATATCGCGAACGGATTGACCTAACCCAAGAATTCCTATTGCATCTGAAAGTAGAAACTCGCCCGATTACAACGGTATGTGTATTTTTTCTCTAGGCCATTCTGGTTAAGCGTTTGGAGCAGCAGAATTGCGAAAAACTAGTTGTCTTCTCAACCATTTCTTAACTTCAAACTCCCATATCTCGCGAACGGATTGACCTAACCCAAAAGTTCCTGTTGCATCTGAAAGTACAAACTCGCCCGATTACAACGGTATGTGTTTTTTTTCCCTAGGCCATTCTGGTTAAGCGTTTGGAGCAGCAGAATTGCGAAAAATTTTTTGCCTTCTCAACCATTCCTTGGCTTCAAACTCCCATATCTCGCGAACGAATTGACCTAACCCAAAAATTCCTGTTGCGTCTGAAAGTAGAAACTCGCCCGATTACAACGGTATGTGTATTTTTCCCTAGCCCATTCTGGTTAAGCGTTTGGAGCAGCAGAATTGCGAAAAATTTGTTGTCTTCTCAACCATTTCTTAGCTTCAAACTCCCATATCTCGCGAACGGATTGACCTAACCAAAAAATTCCTATTGCATCTGAAAGTAGAAACTCGCCCGATTACAACGGCATGTGTATTTTTTCCCTAGGCTATTCTAGTTAAGCGTTTGGAGCAGCAGAATTGCGAAAAATTTCTTGCCTTCTCAACCATTTCTTGGCTTCAAACTCCCATATCTCGCGAACGGATTGACCTAACCCAAAAATTCCTATTGCATCTGAAAGTAGAAACTCGCCCGATTACAACGGTATGTATATTTTTTCCCTAGGCCATTCTGGTTATGCCTTTGGAGCAGCAGAATTGCGAAAAATTTTTTGCCTTCTCAACCATTCCTTGGCTTCAAACTCCCATATCTCGCGAACGGATTGACCTTACCCAAAAATTCATGTTGCGTCTGAAAGTAGAAACTCGCCCGATTACAGCGGTATGGGTTTTTTTTTCCTAGGGCATTCTGGTTAAGCGTTTGGAGCAGCAGAATTGCGAAAAATTTTGTGCCTTCTCAACCATTTCTTGGCTTCAAACTCCCATATCTCGGAACGGATTGACCTAACCCAAAAATTCCTATTGCATCTGAAAGTAGAATCTCGCCCGATTACAACGGTATGTGTATTTTTTCCCTAGGCCATTCTGGTTAAGCGTTTGGAGCTGCAGAATTGCGAAAAATTTTTAGCCTTCTCAACCATTCCTTGGCTTCAAACTCCCATATCTCGCGAACGGATTGACCTAACCCAAAAATTCCTATTGCATCTGAAAGTAGAAACTCGCCCGATTACAACGGTATGTGTATTTTTTCCCTAGGCCATTAGGGTTAAGCGTTTGGTGCAGCAGAATTGCGAAACATTTTTTGCCTTCTCAACCATTTCTTGGCTTCAAACTCACATATCTCGCGAAATGATTGACCTAACCTAAAAATTCCTATTGCATCTGATAGTAGAATCTCGCCCGATTACAGCGGTATGTGTATTTTTTCCCTAGGCCATTCTGGTTAAGCGTTTGGAGCAGCAGAAGTGCGAAAAATTTGTTATCTTCTCAACCACTTCTTAGCTTCAAACTCCCATATCTCGCGAACGGATTGACCTAACCCAAAAATTCCTATTGCATCTGAAAGTAGAAGCTCGCCCGATTACAACGGTATGTGTATTTTTTCCCTAGGCCCTTCTGGTTAAGCGTTTGGAGCAGCAGAATTGCGACAAATTTCTTGCCTTCTCAACCATTCCTTGGCTTCAAACTCCCATATCTCGCGAACGGATTGACCTTACCCAAAAATTCATGTTGCGTCTGAAAGTAGAAACTCGCCCGATTACAGCGGTATGGGTTTTTTTTTCCTAGGGCATTCTGGTTAAGCGTTTGGAGCAGCAGAATTGCGAAAAATTTCTTGCCTTCTCAACCATTCCTTGGCTTCAAACTCCCATATCTCGCGAACGGATTGACCTTACCCAAAAATTCATGTTGCGTCTGAAAGTAGAAACTCGCCCGATTACAGCGGTATGGGTTTTTTTTTCCTAGGGCATTCTGGTTAAGCGTTTGGAGCAGCAGAATTGCGAAAAATTTTGTGCCTTCTCAACCATTTCTTGGCTTCAAACTCCCATATCTCGGAACGGATTGACCTAACCCAAAAATTCCTATTGCATCTGAAAGTAGAATCTCGCCCGATTACAACGGTATGTGTATTTTTTCCCTAGGCCATTCTGGTTAAGCGTTTGGAGCTGCAGAATTGCGAAAAAATTTTTAGCCTTCTCAACCATTCCTTGGCTTCAAACTCCCATATCTCGCGAACGGATTGACCTAACCCAAAAATTCCTATTGCATCTGAAAGTAGAAACTCGCCCGATTACAACGGTATGTGTATTTTTTCCCTAGGCCATTAGGGTTAAGCGTTTGGTGCAGCAGAATTGCGAAACATTTTTTGCCTTCTCAACCATTTCTTGGCTTCAAACTCACATATCTCGCGAAATGATTGACCTAACCTAAAAATTCCTATTGCATCTGATAGTAGAATCTCGCCCGATTACAGCGGTATGTGTATTTTTTCCCTAGGCCATTCTGGTTAAGCGTTTGGAGCAGCAGAAGTGCGAAAAATTTGTTATCTTCTCAACCACTTCTTAGCTTCAAACTCCCATATCTCGCGAACGGATTGACCTAACCCAAAAATTCCTATTGCATCTGAAAGTAGAAGCTCGCCCGATTACAACGGTATGTGTATTTTTTCCCTAGGCCCTTCTGGTTAAGCGTTTGGAGCAGCAGAATTGCGACAAATTTCTTGCCTTCTCAACCATTCCTTGGCTTCAAACTCCCATATCTCGCGAACGGATTGACCTTACCCAAAAATTCATGTTGCGTCTGAAAGTAGAAACTCGCCCGATTACAGCGGTATGGGTTTTTTTTTCCTAGGGCATTCTGGTTAAGCGTTTGGAGCAGCAGAATTGCGAAAAATTTCTTGCCTTCTCAACCATTCCTTGGCTTCAAACTCCCATATCTCGCGAACGGATTGACCTTACCCAAAAATTCATGTTGCGTCTGAAAGTAGAAACTCGCCCGATTACAGCGGTATGGTTTTTTTTTTCCTAGGGCATTCTGGTTAAGCGTTTGGAGCAGCAGAATTGCGAAAAATTTTGTGCCTTCTCAACCATTTCTTGGCTTCAAACTCCCATATCTCGGAACGGATTGACCTAACCCAAAAATTCCTATTGCATCTGAAAGTAGAATCTCGCCCGATTACAACGGTATGTGTATTTTTTCCCTAGGCCATTCTGGTTAAGCGTTTGGAGCTGCAGAATTGCGAAAAATTTTAGCCTTCTCAACCATTCCTTGGCTTCAAACTCCCATATCTCGCGAACGGATTGACCTAACCCAAAAATTCCTATTGCATCTGAAAGTAGAAACTCGCCCGATTACAACGGTATGTGTATTTTTTCCCTAGGCCATTAGGGTTAAGCGTTTGGTGCAGCAGAATTGCGAAACATTTTTTGCCTTCTCAACCATTTCTTGGCTTCAAACTCACATATCTCGCGAAATGATTGACCTAACCTAAAAATTCCTATTGCATCTGATAGTAGAATCTCGCCCGATTACAGCGGTATGTGTATTTTTTCCCTAGGCCATTCTGGTTAAGCGTTTGGAGCAGCAGAAGTGCGAAAAATTTGTTATCTTCTCAACCACTTCTTAGCTTCAAACTCCCATATCTCGCGAACGGATTGACCTAACCCAAAAATTCCTATTGCATCTGAAAGTAGAAGCTCGCCCGATTACAACGGTATGTGTATTTTTTCCCTAGGCCCTTCTGGTTAAGCGTTTGGAGCAGCAGAATTGCGAAAAATTTTTTGCCTTCTCAACCATTTCTTGGCTTCAAACTCCCATATCTCGCGAACGGATTGACCTAACCCAAAAATTCCTATTGTAACTGAAAGTAGAAACTCGTCCGATTACAACGGTATGGGTATTTTTTCCCTTGGCCATTCTGGTTAAGCGATTGGGGCAGCAGAATTGCGAAAAATTTTTTGCCTTCTCAACCATTTCTTGGTTCAAACTCCCATACCTCGTGAACGGATTGACCTAACCCAAAAATTACTGTTGCATCTGAAAGTAGAAACTCGCCTGATGGCAACGGTATGTGTATTTTTTCCCTAGCCCATTCTGGTTAAGCGTTTGGAGCAGCAGAATTGCGAAATATTTCTTGCCTTCTCAACCATTTCTTGGCTTCAAACTCCCATATCTCGCGAACGGATTGACCTAACCCAAATTTCCTATTGCATCTGAAAGTAGAAACTCGCCCGATTACAACGGTATGTGTATTTTTTCCTTAGGCCATTCTGTTTAAGCTTTTGGAGCAGCAGAATTGCGAAAAATTCTTTGCCTTCTCAACCATTTCTTGGCTTCAAACTCCCATACCTCGTGAACGGATTGACCTAACCCAAAAATTCCTATTGCATATGAAAGTAGAAACTCGCCTGATGGCAACGGTATGTGTATTTTTTCCCTAGCCCATTCTGGTTAAGCGTTTGGAGCAGCAGAATTGCGAAAAATTTCTTGCCTTCTCAACCATTTCTTGGCTTCAAACTCCCATATCTCGCGAACGGATTGACCTAACCCAAAAATTCCTATTGCATCTGAAAGTAGAGTCTCGCCCGATTACAACGGTATGTGTATTTTTTCCCTAGGCGATTCTGTTTAAGCGTTTGCAGCAGCAGAATTGCGAAAAATTCTTTGCCTTCTCAACCATTTCTTGGCTTCAAACTCCCATATCTCGCGAACGGATTGACCTAACCCAAAAATTCCTATTGCATCTGAAAGTAGAAGCTTGCCCGATTACAACGGTATGTGTATTTTTTCCCTAGGCCATTCTGGTTAAGCGTTTGGAGCAGCAGAATTGCGAAAAATTTTTTGCCTTCTCAACCATTTCTTGGCTTCAAACTGCCATATCTCGCGAACGGATTGACCTAACCCAAAAATTCCTATTGTAACTGAAAGTAGAAACTCGTCCGATTACAACGGTATAGGTATTTTTTCCCTAGGCCATTCTGGTTAAGCGTTTGGGGCAGCAGAATTGCGAAAAATTTTTTGCCTTCTCAACCATTTCTTGGCTTCAAACTCCCATACCTCGTGAACGGATTGACCTAACCCAAAAATTCCTATTGCATCTGAAAGTAGAAACTCGCCTGATGGCAACGGTATGTGTATTTTTTCCCTAGCCCATTCTGGTTAAGCGTTTGGAGCGGCAGAATTGCGAAAAATTTCTTGCCTTCTCAACCATTTCTTGGCTTCAAACTCCTATACCTCGCGAACGGATTGACCTAACCCAAAAATTCCTATTGCATCTGAAAGTAGAATCTCGCCCGATTACAACGGTATGTGTGTTTTTTCCCTAGGCCATTCTGTTTAAGCGTTTGGAGCAGCAGAATTGCGAAAAATTCTTTGCCTTCTCAACCATTTCTTGGCTTCAAACTCCCATATCTCGCGAACGGATTGACCTAACCTAAAAATTCCTATTGCATCTGAAAGTAGAAACTCGCCCGATTACAACGGTATGTGTATTTTTTCCCTAGGCCATTCTGTTTAAGCGCTTGGAGCAGCAGAATTGCGAAAAATTCTTTGCCTTCTCAACCATTTCTTGGCTTCAAACTCCCATATCTCGCGAACGGATTGACCTAACCCAAAAATTCCTATTGCATCTGAAAATAGAAACTCGCCCGATTACAGCGGTATGTGTATTTTTTCCCTAGGCCATTCTGGTTAAGCGTTTGGAGCAGCAGAATTGCGAAAAATTTTTTGCCTTGTCAACCATTTCTTAGCTTCAAACTCCCATATCTCGCAAACGGATTGACCTAACCCAAATATTCCTGTTGCGTGTGAAAGTAGAAACTCGGCCGATGACAACGGTATGTGTATTTTTTCCCTAGCCCATTCTGGTTAAGCGTTTGGAGCAGCAGAATTGTGAAAAATTTCTTGCCTTCTCAACCATTTCTTGGTTTCAATCTCCCATATCTCGCGAACGGATTGACCTAACCCAAAAATTGCTATTGCATCTGAAAGTAGAAACTCGCCCGATTACAGCGGTATGTGTATTTTTTCCCTAGGCCATTCTGGTTAAGCGTTTGGAGCAGCAGAATTGCGAAAAATTTTTTGCCTTGTCAACCATTTCTTAGCTTCAAACTCCCATATCTCGCAAACGGATTGACCTAACCCAAATATTCCTGTTGCGTGTGAAAGTAGAAACTCGGCCGATGACAACGGTATGTGTATTTTTTCCCTAGCCCATTCTGGTTAAGCGTTTGGAGCAGCAGAATTGTGAAAAATTTCTTGCCTTCTCAACCATTTCTTGGTTTCAAACTCCCATATCTCGCGAACGGATTGACCTAACCCAAAAATTGCTATTGCATCTGAAAGTAGAAACTCGCCCGATTACAACGGTATGTGTATTTTTTCCCTAGGCCATTCTGGTTAAGCGTTTGGAGCAGCAGAATTGCGAAAAATTTTTTGCCTTCTCGACCATTTCTTGGCTTCAAACTCCCATATCTCGCGAACGGATTGATCTAACCCAAAAATTCCTATTGCATCTGAAAGTAGAAACTCGCCCGATTACAACGGTATTTGAATTTTTTCCCTAGGCCATTCTGGTTAAGCGTTTGGAGCAGCAGAATTGTGAAAAATTTTTTGCCTTCTCAACCATTTCTTGGCTTGAAACTCCCATATCTCGCGAACGGATTGACCTAACCCAAGAATTCCTATTGCATCTGAAAGTAAAAACTCGCCCGATTACAACGGTATGTGTATTTTTTCCCTAGGCCATTCTGGTTAAGCGTTTGTAGCATCAGAGTTGCGAAAAATTTTTTGCCTTCTCAACCATTTCTTGGCTTGAAACTCCCATATCTCGCGAACGGATTGACCTAACCCAAGAATTCCTATTGCATCTGAAAGTAGAAACTCGCCCGATTACAACGGTATGTGTATTTTTTCTCTAGGCCATTCTGGTTAAGCGTTTGGAGCAGCAGAAGTGCGAAAAACTAGTTGTCTTCTCAACCATTTCTTAACTTCAAACTCCCATATCTCGCGAACGGATTGACCTAACCCAAAAATTCCTGTTGCATCTGAAAGTAGAAACTCGCCCCATTACAACGGTATGTGTATTTTTCCCTAGCCCATTCTGGTTAAGCGTTTGGAGCAGCAGAATTGCGAAAAATTTGTTCTCTTCTCAACCATTTCTTAGCTTCAAACTCCCATATCTCGCGAACGGATAGACCTAACCCAAAAATTCCTGTTGCATCTGAAAGTAGAAACTCGCCCGATTACTGCGGAATGTGTACTTTTTCCCTAGGCCATTCTGGTTAAGCGTTTGGAGCAGCAGAATTGCGAAACATTTTTTGCCTTCTCAACCGTTTCTTGGCTTCAAACTCCCATATCTCGCGAACGGATTGACCTAACCCAAGAATTCCTATTGCACCTGAAAGTAGAATCTAGCCCGATTACAGCGGTATGTGTATTTTTTCCCTAGGCCATTCTGGTTAAGCGTTTGGAGCAGCAGAATTGCGAAAAATTTTTTGCCATCTCAACCATTTCTTGGCTTCAAACTCCCATATCTCGCGAACGGATTGACCTAACCCAAAAATTCCTATTGCATCTGAAAGTAGAAACTCGCCCGATTACAACGGTATGTATATTTTTTCCCTAGGCCATTCTGGTTAAGCGTTTGGAGCAGCAGAATTGCGAAAAATTTTTTGCCTTCTCAACCATTTCTTGGCTTCAAACTCCCATATCTCGCGAACGGATTGACCTAACTCAAAAATTCCTATTGCATCTGAAAGTAGAAACTCGCCCGATTACAGCTGTATGTGTATTTCTTCCCTAGGCCATTCTGGTTAAGCGTTTGGAGCAGCAGAATTGCGAAAAATTTTTTGCCTTGTCAACCATTTCTTAGCTTCAAACTCCCATATCTCGCGAACGGATTGACCTAACCCAAAAATTCCTATTGCATTTGAAAGTAGAAACTCGCCCGATTACAACGGTACGTGTATTTTTCCCCTAGGCCATTCTGGTTAAGCGATTGGCGCAGCAGAAGTGCGTAAAATTTGTTGCCTTGTCAACCATTTCTTAGCTTCAAACTCCCATATCTTGCGAACGAGTTGACTTAACCCAAAAATTCCTATTGTAACTGAAAGTAGAAACTCGTCCGATTACAACGGTATGGGTATTTTTTCCCTAGGCAATTCTGGTTAAGCGTTTGGAGCAGCAGAAGTGCGAAAAATTTGTTGTCTTCTCAACCATTTCTTAGCTTCAAACTCCCATATCTCGCAAACGGATTGACCTAACCCGAATATTCCTGTTGCGTGTGAATCTAGAAACTCGGCCGATGACAACGGTATGTGTATTTTTTCCCTAGCCCATTCTGGTTAAGCGTTTGGAGCAGCAGAATTGCGAAAAATTTCTTGCCTTCTCAACCATTTCTTGGTTTCAAACTCCCATATCTCGCGAACGGATTGACCTAAGCCAAAAATTCCTATTGCATCTGAAAGTAGAAACTCGCCCGATTACAACGGTATGTGTATTTTTTCCCTAGGCCATTCTGGTTAAGCGTTTGGTGCAGCAGAATTGCGAAAAATTGTTTGCCTTCTCAACCATTTCTTGGCTTGAAACTCCCATATATCGCGAACGGATTGACCTAACCCAAGAATTCCTATTGCATCTGAAAGTAGAAACTCGCCCGATTACAACGGTATGTGTATTTTTTCTCTAGGCCATTCTGGTTAAGCGTTTGGAGCAGCAGAAGTGCGAAAAACTAGTTGTCTTCTCAACCATTTCTTAACTTCAAACTCCCATATCTCGCGAACGGATTGACCTAACCCAAAAGTTCCTGTTGCATTTGAAAGTACAAACTCGCCCGATTACAACGGTATGTGTTTTTTTTCCCTAGGCCATTCTGGTTAAGCGTTTGGAGCAGCAGAATTGCGAAAAATTCTTTGCCTTCTCAACCATTTCTTGCCTTCAAACTCCCATACCTCGTGAACGGATTGACCTAACCCAAAAATTCCTATTGCATCTGAAAGTAGAAACTCGCCTGATGGCAACGGTATGTGTATTTTTTCCCTAGGCCATTCTGTTTAAGCGTTTGGAGCAGCAGAATTGCGAAAAATTCTTTGCCTTCTCAACCATTTCTTGCCTTCAAACTCCCATACCTCGTGAACGGATTGACCTAACCCAAAAATTCCTATTGCATCTGAAAGTAGAAACTCGCCTGATGGCAACGGTATGTGTATTTTTTCCCTAGCCCATTCTGGTTAAGCGTTTGGAGCGGCAGAATTGCGAAAAATTTCTTGCCTTCTCAACCATTTCTTGGCTTCAAACTCCTATACCTCGCGAACGGATTGACCTAACCCAAAAATTCCTATTGCATCTGAAAGTAGAATCTCGCCCGATTACAACGGTATGTGTATTTTTTCCCTAGGCCATTCTGTTTAAGCGTTTGGAGCAGCAGAATTGCGAAAAATTCTTTGCCTTCTCAACCATTTCTTGGCTTCAAACTCCCATATCTCGCGAACGGATTGACCTAACCTAAAAATTCCTATTGCATCTGAAAGTAGAAACTCGGCCGATGACAACGGTATGTGTATTTTTTCCCTAGCCCATTCTGGTTAAGCGTTTGGAGCAGCAGAATTGTGAAAAATTTCTTGCCTTCTCAACCATTTCTTGGTTTCAAACTCCCATATCTCGCGAACGGATTGACCTAACCCAAAAATTGCTATTGCATCTGAAAGTAGAAACTCGCCCGATTACAACGGTATGTGTATTTTTTCCCTAGGCCATTCTGGTTAAGCGTTTGGAGCAGCAGAATTGCGAAAAATTTTTTGCCTTCTCGACCATTTCTTGGCTTCAAACTCCCATATCTCGCGAACGGATTGATCTAACCCAAAAATTCCTATTGCATCTGAAAGTAGAAACTAGCCCGATTACAACGGTATTTGAATTTTTTCCCTAGGCCATTCTGGTTAAGCGTTTGGAGCAGCAGAATTGTGAAAAATTTTTTGCCTTCTCAACCATTTCTTGGCTTGAAACTCCCATATCTCGCGAACGGATTGACCTAACCCAAGAATTCCTATTGCATCTGAAAGTAGAAACTCGCCCGATTACATCGGTATGTGTATTTTTTCCCCAGGCCATTCTGGTTAAGCGTTTGGAGCAGCAGAGTTGCGAAAAATTTTTTGCCTTCTCAACCATTTCTTGGCTTGAAACTCCCATATCTCGCGAACGGATTGACCTAACCCAAGAATTCCTATTGCATCTGAAAGTAGAAACTCGCCCGATTACAACGGTATGTGTATTTTTTCTCTAGGCCATTCTGGTTAAGCGTTTGGAGCAGCAGAAGTGCGAAAAACTAGTTGTCTTCTCAACCATTTCTTAACTTCAAACTCCCATATCTCGCGAACGGATTGACCTAACCCAAAAATTCCTGTTGCATCGGAAAGTAGAAACTCGCCCCATTACAACGGTATGTGTATTTTTCCCTAGCCCATTCTGGTTAAGCGTTTGGAGCAGCAGAATTGCGAAAAATTTGTTCTCTTCTCAACCATTTCTTAGCTTCAAACTCCCATATCTCGCGAACGGATACACCTAACCCAAAAATTCCTGTTGCATCTGAAAGTAGAAACTCGCCCGATTACTGCGGAATGTGTACTTTTTCCCTAGGCCATTCTGGTTAAGCGTTTGGAGCAGCAGAATTGCGAAACATTTTTTGCCTTCTCAACCATTTCTTGGCTTCAAACTCCCATATCTCGCGAACGGATTGACCTAACCCAAGAATTCCTATTGCATCTGAAAGTAGAAACTCGCCCGATTACAACGGTATGTGTATTTTTTCCCTAGGCCATTCTGGTTAAGCGTTTGGAGCAGCAGAGTTGCGAAAAATTTTTTGCCTTCTCAACCATTTCTTGGCTTGAAACTCCCATATCTCGCGAACGGATTGACCTAACCCAAGAATTCCTATTGCATCTGAAAGTAGAAACTCGCCCGATTACAACGGTATGTGTATTTTTTCTCTAGGCCATTCTGGTTAAGCGTTTGGAGCAGCAGAAGTGCGAAAAACTAGTTGTCTTCTCAACCATTTCTTAACTTCAAACTCCCATATCTCGCGAACGGATTGACCTAACCCAAAAATTCCTGTTGCATCTGAAAGTAGAAACTCGCCCCATTACAACGGTATGTGTATTTTTCCCTAGCCCATTCTGGTTAAGCGTTTGGAGCAGCAGAATTGCGAAAAATTTGTTCTCTTCTCAACCATTTCTTAGCTTCAAACTCCCATATCTCGCGAACGGATACACCTAACCCAAAAATTCCTGTTGCATCTGAAAGTAGAAACTCGCCCGATTACTGCGGAATGTGTACTTTTTCCCTAGGCCATTCTGGTTAAGCGTTTGGAGCAGGAGAATTGCGAAACATTTTTTGCCTTCTCAACCATTTCTTGGCTTCAAACTCCCATATCTCGCGAACGGATTGACCTAACCCAAGAATTCCTATTGCACCTGAAAGTAGAATCTAGCCCGATTACAGCGGTATGTGTATTTTTTCCCTAGGCCATTCTGGTTAAGCGTTTGGAGCAGCAGAATTGCGAAAAATTTTTTGCCATCTCTACCATTTCTTGGCTTCAAACTCCCATATCTCGCGAACGGATTGACCTAACCCAAAAATTCCTATTGCATCTGAAAGTAGAAACTCGCCCGATTACAACGGTATGTATATTTTTTCCCTAGGCCATTCTGGTTAAGCGTTTGGAGCAGCAGAATTGCGAAAAATTTTTTGCCTTCTCAACCATTTCTTGGCTTCAAACTCCCATATCTCGCGAACGGATTGACCTAACTCAAAAATTCCTATTGCATCTGAAAGTAGAAACTCGCCCGATTACAGCTGTATGTGTAATTCTTCCCTAGGCCATTCTGGTTAAGCGTTTGGAGCAGCAGAATTGCGAAAAATTTTTTGCCTTGTCAACCATTTCTTAGCTTCAAACTCCCATATCTCGCGAACGGATTGACCTAACCCAAAAATTCCTATTGCATTTGAAAGTAGAAACTCGCCCGATTACAACGGTACGTGTATTTTTCCCCTAGGCCATTCTGGTTAAGCGATTGGCGCAGCAGAAGTGCGTAAAATTTGTTGCCTTGTCAACCATTTCTTAGCTTCAAACTCCCATATCTTGCGAACGAGTTGACTTAACCCAAAAATTCCTATTGTAACTGAAAGTAGAAACTCATCCGATTACAACGGTATGGGTATTTTTTCCCTAGGCAATTCTGGTTAAGCGTTTGGAGCAGCAGAAGTGCGAAAAATTTGTTGTCTTCTCAACCATTTCTTAGCTTCAAACTCCCATATCTCGCAAACGGATTGACCTAACCCGAATATTCCTGTTGCGTGTGAATCTAGAAACTCGGCCGATGACAACGGTATGTGTATTTTTTCCCTAGCCCATTCTGGTTAAGCGTTTGGAGCAGCAGAATTGCGAAAAATTTCTTGCCTTCTCAACCATTTCTTGGTTTCAAACTCCCATATCTCGCGAACGGATTGACCTAACCCAAAAATTCCTATTGCATCTGAAAGTAGAAACTCGCCCGATTACAACGGTATGTGTATTTTTTCCCTAGGCCATTCTGGTTAAGCGTTTGGTGCAGCAGAATTGCGAAAAATTGTTTGCCTTCTCAACCATTTCTTGGCTTGAAACTCCCATATATCGCGAACGGATTGACCTAACCCAAGAATTCCTATTGCATCTGAAAGTAGAAACTCGCCCGATTACAACGGTATGTGTATTTTTTCTCTAGGCCATTCTGGTTAAGCGTTTGGAGCAGCAGAATTGCGAAAAACTAGTTGTCTTCTCAACCATTTCTTAACTTCAAACTCCCATATCTCGCGAACGGATTGACCTAACCCAAAAGTTCCTGTTGCATCTGAAAGTACAAACTCGCCCGATTACAACGGTATGTGTTTTTTTTCCCTAGGCCATTCTGGTTAAGCGTTTGGAGCAGCAGAATTGCGAAAAATTTTTTGCCTTCTCAACCATTCCTTGGCTTCAAACTCCCATATCTCGCGAACGAATTGACCTAACCCAAAAATTCCTGTTGCGTCTGAAAGTAGAAACTCGCCCGATTACAACGGTATGTGTATTTTTCCCTAGCCCATTCTGGTTAAGCGTTTGGAGCTGCAGAATTGCGAAAAATTTTTAGCCTTCTCAACCATTCCTTGGCTTCAAACTCCCATATCTCGCGAACGGATTGACCTAACCCAAAAATTCCTATTGCATCTGAAAGTAGAAACTCGCCCGATTACAACGGTATGTGTATTTTTTCCCTAGGCCATTAGGGTTAAGCGTTTGGTGCAGCAGAATTGCGAAACATTTTTTGCCTTCTCAACCATTTCTTGGCTTCAAACTCCCATATCTCGGAACGGATTGACCTAACCCAAAAATTCCTATTGCATCTGAAAGTAGAATCTCGCCCGATTACAACGGTATGTGTATTTTTTCCCTAGGCCATTCTGGTTAAGCGTTTGGAGCTGCAGAATTGCGAAAAATTTTTAGCCTTCTCAACCATTCCTTGGCTTCAAACTCCCATATCTCGCGAACGGATTGACCTAACCCAAAAATTCCTATTGCATCTGAAAGTAGAAACTCGCCCGATTACAACGGTATGTGTATTTTTTCCCTAGGCCATTAGGGTTAAGCGTTTGGTGCAGCAGAATTGCGAAACATTTTTTGCCTTCTCAACCATTTCTTGGCTTCAAACTCACATATCTCGCGAAATGATTGACCTAACCTAAAAATTCCTATTGCATCTGATAGTAGAATCTCGCCCGATTACAGCGGTATGTGTATTTTTTCCCTAGGCCATTCTGGTTAAGCGTTTGGAGCAGCAGAAGTGCGAAAAATTTGTTATCTTCTCAACCACTTCTTAGCTTCAAACTCCCATATCTCGCGAACGGATTGACCTAACCCAAAAATTCCTATTGCATCTGAAAGTAGAAGCTCGCCCGATTACAACGGTATGTGTATTTTTTCCCTAGGCCCTTCTGGTTAAGCGTTTGGAGCAGCAGAATTGCGAAAAATTTTTTGCCTTCTCAACCATTTCTTGGCTTCAAACTCCCATATCTCGCGAACGGATTGACCTAACCCAAAAATTCCTATTGTAACTGAAAGTAGAAACTCGTCCGATTACAACGGTATGGGTATTTTTTCCCTAGGCCATTCTGGTTAAGCGATTGGGGCAGCAGAATTGCGAAAAATTTTTTGCCTTCTCAACCATTTCTTGGTTCAAACTCCCATACCTCGTGAACGGATTGACCTAACCCAAAAATTACTGTTGCATCTGAAAGTAGAAACTCGCCTGATGGCAACGGTATGTGTATTTTTTCCCTAGCCCATTCTGGTTAAGCGTTTGGAGCAGCAGAATTGCGAAATATTTCTTGCCTTCTCAACCATTTCTTGGCTTCAAACTCCCATATCTCGCGAACGGATTGACCTAACCCAAATTTCCTATTGCATCTGAAAGTAGAAACTCGCCCGATTACAACGGTATGTGTATTTTTTCCTTAGGCCATTCTGTTTAAGCTTTTGGAGCAGCAGAATTGCGAAAAATTCTTTGCCTTCTCAACCATTTCTTGGCTTCAAACTCCCATACCTCGTGAACGGATTGACCTAACCCAAAAATTCCTATTGCATATGAAAGTAGAAACTCGCCTGATGGCAACGGTATGTGTATTTTTTCCCTAGCCCATTCTGGTTAAGCGTTTGGAGCAGCAGAATTGCGAAAAATTTCTTGCCTTCTCAACCATTTCTTGGCTTCAAACTCCCATATCTCGCGAACGGATTGACCTAACCCAAAAATTCCTATTGCATCTGAAAGTAGAGTCTCGCCCGATTACAACGGTATGTGTATTTTTTCCCTAGGCGATTCTGTTTAAGCGTTTGCAGCAGCAGAATTGCGAAAAATTCTTTGCCTTCTCAACCATTTCTTGGCTTCAAACTCCCATATCTCGCGAACGGATTGACCTAACCCAAAAATTCCTATTGCATCTGAAAGTAGAAGCTTGCCCGATTACAACGGTATGTGTATTTTTTCCCTAGGCCATTCTGGTTAAGCGTTTGGAGCAGCAGAATTGCGAAAAATTTTTTGCCTTCTCAACCATTTCTTGGCTTCAAACTGCCATATCTCGCGAACGGATTGACCTAACCCAAAAATTCCTATTGTAACTGAAAGTAGAAACTCGTCCGATTACAACGGTATAGGTATTTTTTCCCTAGGCCATTCTGGTTAAGCGTTTGGGGCAGCAGAATTGCGAAAAATTTTTTGCCTTCTCAACCATTTCTTGGCTTCAAACTCCCATACCTCGTGAACGGATTGACCTAACCCAAAAATTCCTATTGCATCTGAAAGTAGAAACTCGCCTGATGGCAACGGTATGTGTATTTTTTCCCTAGCCCATTCTGGTTAAGCGTTTGGAGCGGCAGAATTGCGAAAAATTTCTTGCCTTCTCAACCATTTCTTGGCTTCAAACTCCTATACCTCGCGAACGGATTGACCTAACCCAAAAATTCCTATTGCATCTGAAAGTAGAATCTCGCCCGATTACAACGGTATGTGTGTTTTTTCCCTAGGCCATTCTGTTTAAGCGTTTGGAGCAGCAGAATTGCGAAAAATTCTTTGCCTTCTCAACCATTTCTTGGCTTCAAACTCCCATATCTCGCGAACGGATTGACCTAACCTAAAAATTCCTATTGCATCTGAAAGTAGAAACTCGCCCGATTACAACGGTATGTGTATTTTTTCCCTAGGCCATTCTGTTTAAGCGCTTGGAGCAGCAGAATTGCGAAAAGTTCTTTGCCTTCTCAACCATTTCTTGGCTTCAAACTCCCATATCTCGCGAACGGATTGACCTAACCCAAAAATTCCTAATGCATCTGAAAATAGAAACTCGCCCGATTACAGCGGTATGTGTATTTTTTCCCTAGGCCATTCTGGTTAAGCGTTTGGAGCAGCAGAATTGCGAAAAATTTTTTGCCTTGTCAACCATTTCTTAGCTTCAAACTCCCATATCTCGCAAACGGATTGACCTAACCCAAATATTCCTGTTGCGTGTGAAAGTAGAAACTCGGCCGATGACAACGGTATGTGTATTTTTTCCCTAGCCCATTCTGGTTAAGCGTTTGGAGCAGCAGAATTGTGAAAAATTTCTTGCCTTCTCAACCATTTCTTGGTTTCAATCTCCCATATCTCGCGAACGGATTGACCTAACCCAAAAATTGCTATTGCATCTGAAAGTAGAAACTCGCCCGATTACAGCGGTATGTGTATTTTTTCCCTAGGCCATTCTGGTTAAGCGTTTGGAGCAGCAGAATTGCGAAAAATTTTTTGCCTTGTCAACCATTTCTTAGCTTCAAACTCCCATATCTCGCAAACGGATTGACCTAACCCAAATATTCCTGTTGCGTGTGAAAGTAGAAACTCGGCCGATGACAACGGTATGTGTATTTTTTCCCTAGCCCATTCTGGTTAAGCGTTTGGAGCAGCAGAATTGTGAAAAATTTCTTGCCTTCTCAACCATTTCTTGGTTTCAAACTCCCATATCTCGCGAACGGATTGACCTAACCCAAAAATTGCTATTGCATCTGAAAGTAGAAACTCGCCCGATTACAACGGTATGTGTATTTTTTCCCTAGGCCATTCTGGTTAAGCGTTTGGAGCAGCAGAATTGCGAAAAATTTTTTGCCTTCTCGACCATTTCTTGGCTTCAAACTCCCATATCTCGCGAACGGATTGATCTAACCCAAAAATTCCTATTGCATCTGAAAGTAGAAACTCGCCCGATTACAACGGTATTTGAATTTTTTCCCTAGGCCATTCTGGTTAAGCGTTTGGAGCAGCAGAATTGTGAAAAATTTTTTGCCTTCTCAACCATTTCTTGGCTTGAAACTCCCATATCTCGCGAACGGATTGACCTAACCCAAGAATTCCTATTGCATCTGAAAGTAAAAACTCGCCCGATTACAACGGTATGTGTATTTTTTCCCTAGGCCATTCTGGTTAAGCGTTTGTAGCAGCAGAGTTGCGAAAAATTTTTTGCCTTCTCAACCATTTCTTGGCTTGAAACTCCCATATCTCGCGAACGGATTGACCTAACCCAAGAATTCCTATTGCATCTGAAAGTAGAAACTCGCCCGATTACAACGGTATGTGTATTTTTTCTCTAGGCCATTCTGGTTAAGCGTTTGGAGCAGCAGAAGTGCGAAAAACTAGTTGTCTTCTCAACCATTTCTTAACTTCAAACTCCCATATCTCGCGAACGGATTGACCTAACCCAAAAATTCCTGTTGCATCTGAAAGTAGAAACTCGCCCCATTACAACGGTATGTGTATTTTTCCCTAGCCCATTCTGGTTAAGCGTTTGGAGCAGCAGAATTGCGAAAAATTTGTTCTCTTCTCAACCATTTCTTAGCTTCAAACTCCCATATCTCGCGAACGGATAGACCTAACCCAAAAATTCCTGTTGCATCTGAAAGTAGAAACTCGCCCGATTACTGCGGAATGTGTACTTTTTCCCTAGGCCATTCTGGTTAAGCGTTTGGAGCAGCAGAATTGCGAAACATTTTTTGCCTTCTCAACCATTTCTTGGCTTCAAGCTCCCATATCTCGCGAACGGATTGACCTAACCCAAGAATTCCTATTGCACCTGAAAGTAGAATCTAGCCCGATTACAGCGGTATGTGTATTTTTTCCCTAGGCCATTCTGGTTAAGCGTTTGGAGCAGCAGAATTGCGAAAAATTTTTTGCCATCTCAACCATTTCTTGGCTTCAAACTCCCATATCTCGCGAACGGATTGACCTAACCCAAAAATTCCTATTGCATCTGAAAGTAGAAACTCGCCCGATTACAACGGTATGTATATTTTTTCCCTAGGCCATTCTGGTTAAGCGTTTGGAGCAGCAGAATTGCGAAAAATTTTTTGCCTTCTCAACCATTTCTTGGCTTCAAACTCCCATATCTCGCGAACGGATTGACCTAACTCAAAAATTCCTATTGCATCTGAAAGTAGAAACTCGCCCGATTACAGCTGTATGTGTATTTCTTCCCTAGGCCATTCTGGTTAAGCGTTTGGAGCAGCAGAATTGCGAAAAATTTTTTGCCTTGTCAACCATTTCTTAGCTTCAAACTCCCATATCTCGCGAACGGATTGACCTAACCCAAAAATTCCTATTGCATTTGAAAGTAGAAACTCGCCCGATTACAACGGTACGTGTATTTTTCCCCTAGGCCATTCTGGTTAAGCGATTGGCGCAGCAGAAGTGCGTAAAATTTGTTGCCTTGTCAACCATTTCTTAGCTTCAAACTCCCATATCTTGCGAACGAGTTGACTTAACCCAAAAATTCCTATTGTAACTGAAAGTAGAAACTCGTCCGATTACAACGGTATGGGTATTTTTTCCCTAGGCAATTCTGGTTAAGCGTTTGGAGCAGCAGAAGTGCGAAAAATTTGTTGTCTTCTCAACCATTTCTTAGCTTCAAACTCCCATATCTCGCAAACGGATTGACCTAACCCGAATATTCCTGTTGCGTGTGAATCTAGAAACTCGGCCGATGACAACGGTATGTGTATTTTTTCCCTAGCCCATTCTGGTTAAGCGTTTGGAGCAGCAGAATTGCGAAAAATTTCTTGCCTTCTCAACCATTTCTTGGTTTCAAACTCCCATATCTCGCGAACGGATTGACCTAAGCCAAAAATTCCTATTGCATCTGAAAGTAGAAACTCGCCCGATTACAACGGTATGTGTATTTTTTCCCTAGGCCATTCTGGTTAAGCGTTTGGTGCAGCAGAATTGCGAAAAATTGTTTGCCTTCTCAACCATTTCTTGGCTTGAAACTCCCATATATCGCGAACGGATTGACCTAACCCAAGAATTCCTATTGCATCTGAAAGTAGAAACTCGCCCGATTACAACGGTATGTGTATTTTTTCTCTAGGCCATTCTGGTTAAGCGTTTGGAGCAGCAGAAGTGCGAAAAACTAGTTGTCTTCTCAACCATTTCTTAACTTCAAACTCCCATATCTCGCGAACGGATTGACCTAACCCAAAAGTTCCTGTTGCATCTGAAAGTACAAACTCGCCCGATTACAACGGTATGTGTTTTTTTTCCCTAGGCCATTCTGGTTAAGCGTTTGGAGCAGCAGAATTGCGAAAAATTTTTTGCCTTCTCAACCATTCCTTGGCTTCAAACTCCCATATCTCGCGAACGAATTGACCTAACCCAAAAATTCCTGTTGCGTCTGAAAGTAGAAACTCGCCCGATTACAACGGTATGTGTATTTTTCCCTAGCCCATTCTGGTTAAGCGTTTGGAGCAGCAGAATTGCGAAAAATTTTTTGCCTTCTCAACCATTCCTTGGCTTCAAACTCCCATATCTCGCGAACGGATTGACCTAACCAAAAAATTCCTATTGCATCTGAAAGTAGAAACTCGCCCGATTACAACGGCATGTGTATTTTTTCCCTAGGCAATTCTAGTTAAGCGTTTGGAGCAGCAGAATTGCGAAAAATTTCTTGCCTTCTCAACCATTTCTTGGCTTCAAACTCCCATATCTCGCGAACGGATTGACCTAACCCAAAAATTCCTATTGCATCTGAAAGTAGAAACTCGCCCGATTACAACGGTATGTATATTTTTTCCCTAGGCCATTCTGGTTATGCCTTTGGAGCAGCAGAATTGCGAAAAATTTTTTGGCTTCTCAACCATTTCTTGGCTTCAAACTCCCATATCTCGCGAACGGATTGACCTAACCCAAAAATTCCTATTGCATCTGAAAGTAGAAACTCGCCCGATTACAACGGTATGTGTATTTTTTCCCTAGGCCATTCTGGTTAAGCGTTTGGAGCAGCAGAATTGCGAAAAATTTTTTGCCTTCTCAACCATTCCTTGGCTTCAAACTCCCATATCTCGCGAACGGATTGACCTAACCAAAAAATTCCTATTGCATCTGAAAGTAGAAACTCGCCCGATTACAACGGCATGTGTATTTTTTCCCTAGGCAATTCTAGTTAAGCGTTTGGAGCAGCAGAATTGCGAAAAATTTCTTGCCTTCTCAACCATTTCTTGGCTTCAAACTCCCATATCTCGCGAACGGATTGACCTAACCCAAAAATTCCTATTGCATCTGAAAGTAGAAACTCGCCTGATTACAACGGTATGTGTATTTTTTCCCTAGGCCATTCTGGTTAAGCGTTTGGAGCAGCAGAATTGCGAAAAATTTTTTGCCTTCTCAACCATTCCTTGGCTTCAAACTCCCATATCTCGCGAACGGATTGACCTAACCCAAAAATTCCTGTTGCGTCTGAAAGAAGAAACTCGCCCGATTACAACGGTATGTGTATTTTTTCCCTAGGCCATTCTGGTTAAGCGTTTGGAGCAGCAGAATTGCGAAAAATTTGTTGTCTTCTCAACCATTTCTTAGCTTCAAACTCCCATATCTCGCAAACGGATTGACCTAACCCGAATATTCCTGTTGCGTGTGAATCTAGAAACTCGGCCGATGACAACGGTATGTGTATTTTTTCCCTAGCCCATTCTGGTTAAGCGTTTGGAGCAGCAGAATTGCGAAAAATTTCTTGCCTTCTCAACCATTTCTTGGTTTCAAACTCCCATATCTCGCGAACGGATTGACCTAAGCCAAAAATTCCTATTGCATCTGAAAGTAGAAACTCGCCCGATTACAACGGTATGTGTATTTTTTCCCTAGGCCATTCTGGTTAAGCGTTTGGTGCAGCAGAATTGCGAAAAATTGTTTGCCTTCTCAACCATTTCTTGGCTTGAAACTCCCATATATCGCGAACGGATTGACCTAACCCAAGAATTCCTATTGCATCTGAAAGTAGAAACTCGCCCGATTACAACGGTATGTGTATTTTTTCTCTAGGCCATTCTGGTTAAGCGTTTGGAGCAGCAGAAGTGCGAAAAACTAGTTGTCTTCTCAACCATTTCTTAACTTCAAACTCCCATATCTCGCGAACGGATTGACCTAACCCAAAAATTCCTGTTGCATCTGAAAGTACAAACTCGCCCGATTACAACGGTATGTGTTTTTTTTCCCTAGGCCATTCTGGTTAAGCGTTTGGAGCAGCAGAATTGCGAAAAATTTTTTGCCTTCTCAACCATTCCTTGGCTTCAAACTCCCATATCTCGCGAACGAATTGACCTAACCCAAAAATTCCTGTTGCGTCTGAAAGTAGAAACTCGCCCGATTACAACGGTATGTGTATTTTTCCCTAGCCCATTCTGGTTAAGCGTTTGGAGCAGCAGAATTGCGAAAAATTTGTTGTCTTCTCAACCATTTCTTAGCTTCAAACTCCCATATCTCGCGAACGGATTGACCTAACCAAAAAATTCCTATTGCATCTGAAAGTAGAAACTCGCCCGATTACAACGGCATGTGTATTTTTTCCCTAGGCAATTCTAGTTAAGCGTTTGGAGCAGCAGAATTGCGAAAAATTTCTTGCCTTCTCAACCATTTCTTGGCTTCAAACTCCCATATCTCGCGAACGGATTGACCTAACCCAAAAATTCCTATTGCATCTGAAAGTAGAAACTCGCCCGATTACAACGGTATGTATATTTTTTCCCTAGGCCATTCTGGTTAAGCCTTTGGAGCAGCAGAATTGCGAAAAATTTTTTGCCTTCTCAACCATTTCTTGGCTTCAAACTCCCATATCTCGCGAACGGATTGACCTAACCCAAAAGTTCCTGTTGCATCTGAAAGTACAAACTCGCCCGATTACAACGGTATGTGTTTTTTTTCCCTAGGCCATTCTGGTTAAGCGTTTGGAGCAGCAGAATTGCGAAAAATTTTTTGCCTTCTCAACCATTCCTTGGCTTCAAACTCCCATATCTCGCGAACGAATTGACCTAACCCAAAAATTCCTGTTGCGTCTGAAAGTAGAAACTCGCCCGATTACAACGGTATGTGTATTTTTCCCTAGCCCATTCTGGTTAAGCGTTTGGAGCAGCAGAATTGCGAAAAATTTGTTGTCTTCTCAACCATTTCTTAGCTTCAAACTCCCATATCTCGCGAACGGATTGACCTAACCAAAAAATTCCTATTGCATCTGAAAGTAGAAACTCGCCCGATTACAACGGCATGTATATTTTTTCCCTAGGCAATTCTAGTTAAGCGTTTGGAGCAGCAGAATTGCGAAAAATTTCTTGCCTTCTCAACCATTTCTTGGCTTCAAACTCCCATATCTCGCGAACGGATTGACCTAACCCAAAAATTCCTATTGCATCTGAAAGTAGAAACTCGCCCGATTACAACGGTATGTATATTTTTTCCCTAGGCCATTCTGGTTAAGCCTTTGGAGCAGCAGAATTGCGAAAAATTTTTTGCCTTCTCAACCATTTCTTGGCTTCAAACTCCCATATCTCGCGAACGGATTGACCTAACCCAAAAGTTCCTGTTGCATCTGAAAGTACAAACTCGCCCGATTACAACGGTATGTGTTTTTTTTCCCTAGGCCATTCTGGTTAAGCGTTTGGAGCAGCAGAATTGCGAAAAATTTTTTGCCTTCTCAACCATTCCTTGGCTTCAAACTCCCATATCTCGCGAACGAATTGACCTAACCCAAAAATTCCTGTTGCGTCTGAAAGTAGAAACTCGCCCGATTACAACGGTATGTGTATTTTTCCCTAGCCCATTCTGGTTAAGCGTTTGGAGCAGCAGAATTGCGAAAAATTTTTTGCCTTCTCAACCATTCCTTGGCTTCAAACTCCCATATCTCGCGAACGGATTGACCTAACCAAAAAATTCCTATTGCATCTGAAAGTAGAAACTCGCCCGATTACAACGGCATGTGTATTTTTTCCCTAGGCAATTCTAGTTAAGCGTTTGGAGCAGCAGAATTGCGAAAAATTTCTTGCCTTCTCAACCATTTCTTGGCTTCAAACTCCCATATCTCGCGAACGGATTGACCTAACCCAAAAATTCCTATTGCATCTGAAAGTAGAAACTCGCCCGATTACAACGGTATGTATATTTTTTCCCTAGGCCATTCTGGTTATGCCTTTGGAGCAGCAGAATTGCGAAAAATTTTTTGCCTTCTCAACCATTTCTTGGCTTCAAACTCCCATATCTCGCGAACGGATTGACCTAACCCAAAAATTCCTATTGCATCTGAAAGTAGAAACTCGCCCGATTACAACGGTATGTGTATTTTTTCCCTAGGCCATTCTGGTTAAGCGTTTGGAGCAGCAGAATTGCGAAAAATTTTTTGCCTTCTCAACCATTCCTTGGCTTCAAACTCCCATATCTCGCGAACGGATTGACCTAACCCAAAAATTCCTGTTGCGTCTGAAAGAAGAAACTCGCCCGATTACAACGGTATGTGTATTTTTTCCCTAGGCCATTCTGGTTAAGCGTTTGGAGCAGCAGAATTGCGAAAAATTTGTTGTCTTCTCAACCATTTCTTAGCTTCAAACTCCCATATCTCGCAAACGGATTGACCTAACCCGAATATTCCTGTTGCGTGTGAATCTAGAAACTCGGCCGATGACAACGGTATGTGTATTTTTTCCCTAGCCCATTCTGGTTAAGCGTTTGGAGCAGCAGAATTGCGAAAAATTTCTTGCCTTCTCAACCATTTCTTGGTTTCAAACTCCCATATCTCGCGAACGGATTGACCTAAGCCAAAAATTCCTATTGCATCTGAAAGTAGAAACTCGCCCGATTACAACGGTATGTGTATTTTTTCCCTAGGCCATTCTGGTTAAGCGTTTGGTGCAGCAGAATTGCGAAAAATTGTTTGCCTTCTCAACCATTTCTTGGCTTGAAACTCCCATATATCGCGAACGGATTGACCTAACCCAAGAATTCCTATTGCATCTGAAAGTAGAAACTCGCCCGATTACAACGGTATGTGTATTTTTTCCCTAGGCCATTCTGGTTATGCCTTTGGAGCAGCAGAATTGCGAAAAATTTTTTGCCTTCTCAACCATTTCTTGGCTTCAAACTCCCATATCTCGCGAACGGATTGACCTAACCCAAAAATTCCTATTGCATCTGAAAGTAGAAACTCGCCCGATTACAACGGTATGTGTATTTTTTCCCTAGGCCATTCTGGTTAAGCGTTTGGAGCAGCAGAATTGCGAAAAATTTTTTGCCTTCTCAACCATTCCTTGGATTCAAACTCCCATATCTCGCGAACGGATTGACCTAACCCAAAAATTCCTGTTGCGTCTGAAAGAAGAAACTCGCCCGATTACAACGGTATGTGTATTTTTTCCCTAGGCCATTCTGGTTAAGCGTTTGGAGCAGCAGAATTGCGAAAAATTTGTTGTCTTCTCAACCATTTCTTAGCTTCAAACTCCCATATCTCGCAAACGGATTGACCTAACCCGAATATTCCTGTTGCGTGTGAATCTAGAAACTCGGCCGATGACAACGGTATGTGTATTTTTTCCCTAGCCCATTCTGGTTAAGCGTTTGGAGCAGCAGAATTGCGAAAAATTTCTTGCCTTCTCAACCATTTCTTGGTTTCAAACTCCCATATCTCGCGAACGGATTGACCTAAGCCAAAAATTCCTATTGCATCTGAAAGTAGAAACTCGCCCGATTACAACGGTATGTGTATTTTTTCCCTAGGCCATTCTGGTTAAGCGTTTGGTGCAGCAGAATTGCGAAAAATTGTTTGCCTTCTCAACCATTTCTTGGCTTGAAACTCCCATATATCGCGAACGGATTGACCTAACCCAAGAATTCCTATTGCATCTGAAAGTAGAAACTCGCCCGATTACAACGGTATGTGTATTTTTTCTCTAGGCCATTCTGGTTAAGCGTTTGGAGCAGCAGAAGTGCGAAAAACTAGTTGTCTTCTCAACCATTTCTTAACTTCAAACTCCCATATCTCGCGAACGGATTGACCTAACCCAAAAATTCCTGTTGCATCTGAAAGTACAAACTCGCCCGATTACAACGGTATGTGTTTTTTTTCCCTAGGCCATTCTGGTTAAGCGTTTGGAGCAGCAGAATTGCGAAAAGTTTTTTGCCTTCTCAACCATTCCTTGGCTTCAAACTCCCATATCTCGCGAACGAATTGACCTAACCCAAAAATTCCTGTTGCGTCTGAAAGTAGAAACTCGCCCGATTACAACGGTATGTGTATTTTTCCCTAGCCCATTCTGGTTAAGCGTTTGGAGCAGCAGAATTGCGAAAAATTTGTTGTCTTCTCAACCATTTCTTAGCTTCAAACTCCCATATCTCGCGAACGGATTGACCTAACCAAAAAATTCCTATTGCATCTGAAAGTAGAAACTCGCCCGATTACAACGGCATGTGTATTTTTTCCCTAGGCAATTCTAGTTAAGCGTTTGGAGCAGCAGAATTGCGAAAAATTTCTTGCCTTCTCAACCATTTCTTGGCTTCAAACTCCCATATCTCGCGAACGGATTGACCTAACCCAAAAATTCCTATTGCATCTGAAAGTAGAAACTCGCCCGATTACAACGGTATGTATATTTTTTCCCTAGGCCATTCTGGTTAAGCCTTTGGAGCAGCAGAATTGCGAAAAATTTTTTGCCTTCTCAACCATTTCTTGGCTTCAAACTCCCATATCTCGCGAACGGATTGACCTAACCCAAAAGTTCCTGTTGCATCTGAAAGTACAAACTCGCCCGATTACAACGGTATGTGTTTTTTTTCCCTAGGCCATTCTGGTTAAGCGTTTGGAGCAGCAGAATTGCGAAAAATTTTTTGCCTTCTCAACCATTCCTTGGCTTCAAACTCCCATATCTCGCGAACGAATTGACCTAACCCAAAAATTCCTGTTGCGTCTGAAAGTAGAAACTCGCCCGATTACAACGGTATGTGTATTTTTCCCTAGCCCATTCTGGTTAAGCGTTTGGAGCAGCAGAATTGCGAAAAATTTGTTGTCTTCTCAACCATTTCTTAGCTTCAAACTCCCATATCTCGCGAACGGATTGACCTAACCAAAAAATTCCTATTGCATCTGAAAGTAGAAACTCGCCCGATTACAACGGCATGTGTATTTTTTCCCTAGGCAATTCTAGTTAAGCGTTTGGAGCAGCAGAATTGCGAAAAATTTCTTGCCTTCTCAACCATTTCTTGGCTTCAAACTCCCATATCTCGCGAACGGATTGACCTAACCCAAAAATTCCTATTGCATCTGAAAGTAGAAACTCGCCCGATTACAACGGTATGTATATTTTTTCCCTAGGCCATTCTGGTTAAGCCTTTGGAGCAGCAGAATTGCGAAAAATTTTTTGCCTTCTCAACCATTTCTTGGCTTCAAACTCCCATATCTCGCGAACGGATTGACCTAACCCAAAAGTTCCTGTTGCATCTGAAAGTACAAACTCGCCCGATTACAACGGTATGTGTTTTTTTTCCCTAGGCCATTCTGGTTAAGCGTTTGGAGCAGCAGAATTGCGAAAAATTTTTTGCCTTCTCAACCATTCCTTGGCTTCAAACTCCCATATCTCGCGAACGAATTGACCTAACCCAAAAATTCCTGTTGCGTCTGAAAGTAGAAACTCGCCCGATTACAACGGTATGTGTATTTTTCCCTAGCCCATTCTGGTTAAGCGTTTGGAGCAGCAGAATTGCGAAAAATTTTTTGCCTTCTCAACCATTCCTTGGCTTCAAACTCCCATATCTCGCGAACGGATTGACCTAACCAAAAAATTCCTATTGCATCTGAAAGTAGAAACTCGCCCGATTACAACGGCATGTGTATTTTTTCCCTAGGCAATTCTAGTTAAGCGTTTGGAGCAGCAGAATTGCGAAAAATTTCTTGCCTTCTCAACCATTTCTTGGCTTCAAACTCCCATATCTCGCGAACGGATTGACCTAACCCAAAAATTCCTATTGCATCTGAAAGTAGAAACTCGCCCGATTACAACGGTATGTATATTTTTTCCCTAGGCCATTCTGGTTATGCCTTTGGAGCAGCAGAATTGCGAAAAATTTTTTGCCTTCTCAACCATTTCTTGGCTTCAAACTCCCATATCTCGCGAACGGATTGACCTAACCCAAAAATTCCTATTGCATCTGAAAGTAGAAACTCGCCCGATTACAACGGTATGTGTATTTTTTCCCTAGGCCATTCTGGTTAAGCGTTTGGAGCAGCAGAATTGCGAAAAATTTTTTGCCTTCTCAACCATTCCTTGGCTTCAAACTCCCATATCTCGCGAACGGATTGACCTAACCCAAAAATTCCTGTTGCGTCTGAAAGAAGAAACTCGCCCGATTACAACGGTATGTGTATTTTTTCCCTAGGCCATTCTGGTTAAGCGTTTGGAGCAGCAGAATTGCGAAAAATTTGTTGTCTTCTCAACCATTTCTTAGCTTCAAACTCCCATATCTCGCAAACGGATTGACCTAACCCGAATATTCCTGTTGCGTGTGAATCTAGAAACTCGGCCGATGACAACGGTATGTGTATTTTTTCCCTAGCCCATTCTGGTTAAGCGTTTGGAGCAGCAGAATTGCGAAAAATTTCTTGCCTTCTCAACCATTTCTTGGTTTCAAACTCCCATATCTCGCGAACGGATTGACCTAAGCCAAAAATTCCTATTGCATCTGAAAGTAGAAACTCGCCCGATTACAACGGTATGTGTATTTTTTCCCTAGGCCATTCTGGTTAAGCGTTTGGTGCAGCAGAATTGCGAAAAATTGTTTGCCTTCTCAACCATTTCTTGGCTTGAAACTCCCATATATCGCGAACGGATTGACCTAACCCAAGAATTCCTATTGCATCTGAAAGTAGAAACTCGCCCGATTACAACGGTATGTGTATTTTTTCCCTAGGCCATTCTGGTTATGCCTTTGGAGCAGCAGAATTGCGAAAAATTTTTTGCCTTCTCAACCATTTCTTGGCTTCAAACTCCCATATCTCGCGAACGGATTGACCTAACCCAAAAATTCCTATTGCATCTGAAAGTAGAAACTCGCCCGATTACAACGGTATGTGTATTTTTTCCCTAGGCCATTCTGGTTAAGCGTTTGGAGCAGCAGAATTGCGAAAAATTTTTTGCCTTCTCAACCATTCCTTGGATTCAAACTCCCATATCTCGCGAACGGATTGACCTAACCCAAAAATTCCTGTTGCGTCTGAAAGAAGAAACTCGCCCGATTACAACGGTATGTGTATTTTTTCCCTAGGCCATTCTGGTTAAGCGTTTGGAGCAGCAGAATTGCGAAAAATTTGTTGTCTTCTCAACCATTTCTTAGCTTCAAACTCCCATATCTCGCAAACGGATTGACCTAACCCGAATATTCCTGTTGCGTGTGAATCTAGAAACTCGGCCGATGACAACGGTATGTGTATTTTTTCCCTAGCCCATTCTGGTTAAGCGTTTGGAGCAGCAGAATTGCGAAAAATTTCTTGCCTTCTCAACCATTTCTTGGTTTCAAACTCCCATATCTCGCGAACGGATTGACCTAAGCCAAAAATTCCTATTGCATCTGAAAGTAGAAACTCGCCCGATTACAACGGTATGTGTATTTTTTCCCTAGGCCATTCTGGTTAAGCGTTTGGTGCAGCAGAATTGCGAAAAATTGTTTGCCTTCTCAACCATTTCTTGGCTTGAAACTCCCATATATCGCGAACGGATTGACCTAACCCAAGAATTCCTATTGCATCTGAAAGTAGAAACTCGCCCGATTACAACGGTATGTGTATTTTTTCTCTAGGCCATTCTGGTTAAGCGTTTGGAGCAGCAGAAGTGCGAAAAACTAGTTGTCTTCTCAACCATTTCTTAACTTCAAACTCCCATATCTCGCGAACGGATTGACCTAACCCAAAAATTCCTGTTGCATCTGAAAGTACAAACTCGCCCGATTACAACGGTATGTGTTTTTTTTCCCTAGGCCATTCTGGTTAAGCGTTTGGAGCAGCAGAATTGCGAAAAGTTTTTTGCCTTCTCAACCATTCCTTGGCTTCAAACTCCCATATCTCGCGAACGAATTGACCTAACCCAAAAATTCCTGTTGCGTCTGAAAGTAGAAACTCGCCCGATTACAACGGTATGTGTATTTTTCCCTAGCCCATTCTGGTTAAGCGTTTGGAGCAGCAGAATTGCGAAAAATTTGTTGTCTTCTCAACCATTTCTTAGCTTCAAACTCCCATATCTCGCGAACGGATTGACCTAACCAAAAAATTCCTATTGCATCTGAAAGTAGAAACTCGCCCGATTACAACGGCATGTGTATTTTTTCCCTAGGCAATTCTAGTTAAGCGTTTGGAGCAGCAGAATTGCGAAAAATTTTTTGCCTTCTCAACCATTTCTTGGCTTCAAACTCCCATATCTCGCGAACGGATTGACCTAACCCAAAAATTCCTATTGCATCTGAAAGTAGAAACTCGCCCGATTACAACGGTATGTGTATTTTTTCCCTAGGCCATTCTGGTTAAGCGTTTGGAGCAGCAGAATTGCGAAAAATTTTTTGCCTTCTCAACCATTCCTTGCCTTCAAACTCCCATATCTCGCGAACGGATTGACCTAACCCAAAAATTCCTGTTGCGTCTGAAAGAAGAAACTCGCCCGAATACAACGGTATGTGTATTTTTTCCCTAGGCCATTCTGGTTAAGCGTTTGGAGCAGCAGAATTGCGGCACATTTCTTGCCTTCTCAACCATTCCTTGGCTTCAAACTCCCATATCTCGCGAACGGATTGACCTTACCCAAAAATTCCTGTTGCGTCTGAAAGTAGAAACTCGCCCGATTACAGCGGTATGGGTTTTTTTTTCCTAGGCCATTCTGGTTAAGCGTTTGGAGCAGCAGAATTGCGAAAAATTTTGTGCCTTCTCAACCATTTCTTGGCTTCAAACTCCCATATCTCGGAACGGATTGACCTAACCCAAAAATTCCTATTGCATCTGAAAGTAGAAACTCGCCCGATTACAACGGTATGTGTATTTTTTCCCTAGGCCATTCTGGTTAAGCGTTTGGAGCTGCAGAATTGCGAAAAATTTTTAGCCTTCTCAACCATTTCTTGGCTTCAAACTCCCATATCTCGCGAACGGATTGACCTAACCCAAAAATTCCTATTGCATCTGAAAGTAGAAACTCGCCCGATTACAACGGTATGTGTATTTTTTCCCTAGGCCATTATGGTTAAGCGTTTGGAGCAGCAGAATTGCGAAACATTTTTTGCCTCCTCAACCATTTCTTGGCTTCAAACTCACATATCTCGCGAAATGATTGACCTAACCTAAAAATTCCTATTGCATCTGATAGTAGAATCTCGCCCGATTACAGCGGTATGTGTATTTTTTCCCTAGGCCATTCTGGTTAAGCGTTTGGAGCAGCAGAAGTGCGAAAAATTTGTTATCTTCTCAACCATTTCTTAGCTTCAAACTCCCATATCTCGCGAACGGATTGACCTAACCCAAAAATTCCTGTTGCGTCTGAAAGAAGAAACTCGCCCGATTACAACGGTATGTGTATTTTTTCCCTAGGCCATTCTGGTTAAGCGTTTGGAGCAGCAGAATTGCGAAAAATTTGTTGCCTTCTCAACCATTAATTAGCTTCAAACTCCCATATCTCGCGAACGGATTGACCTAACCCAAAAATTCCTGTTGCACCTGAAAGTAGAAACTCGCCCGATTACAACGGTATGTGTATTTTTTACCTAGGCCATTCTGGTTAAGCGTTTGGAGCAGCAGAATTGCGAAAAATTTTTTGCCTTCTCAACCATTCCTTGGCTTCAAACTCCCATATCTCGCGAACGGATTGACCTAACCCAAAAATTCCTGTTGCGTCTGAAAGAAGAAACTCGCCCGATTACAACGGTATGTGTATTTTTTCCCTAGGCCATTCTGGTTAAGCGTTTGGAGCAGCAGAATTGCGACAAATTTCTTGCCTTCTCAACCATTCCTTGGCTTCAAACTCCCATATCTCGCGAACGGATTGACCTTACCCAAAAATTCATGTTGCGTCTGAAAGTAGAAACTCGCCCGATTACAGCGGTATGGGTTTTTTTTTCCTAGGCCATTCTGGTTAAGCGTTTGGAGCAGCAGAATTGCGAAAAATTTTGTGCCTTCTCAACCATTTCTTGGCTTCAAACTCCCATATCTCGGAACGGATTGACCTAACCCAAAAATTCCTATTGCATCTGAAAGTAGAATCTCGCCCGATTACAACGGTATGTGTATTTTTTCCCTAGGCCATTCTGGTTAAGCGTTTGGAGCTGCAGAATTGCGAAAAATTTTTAGCCTTCTCAACCATTCCTTGGCTTCAAACTCCCATATCTCGCGAACGGATTGACCTAACCCAAAAATTCCTATTGCATCTGAAAGTAGAAACTCGCCCGATTACAACGGTATGTGTATTTTTTCCCTAGGCCATTAGGGTTAAGCGTTTGGTGCAGCAGAATTGCGAAACATTTTTTGCCTTCTCAACCATTTCTTGGCTTCAAACTCACATATCTCGCGAACGGATTGACCTAACCCAAAAATTCCTATTGTAACTGAAAGTAGAAACTCGTCCGATTACAACGGTATGGGTATTTTTTCCCTAGGCCATTCTGGTTAAGCGTTTGGGGCAGCAGAATTGCGAAAAATTTTTTGCCTTCTCAACCATTTCTTGGTTCAAACTCCCATACCTCGTGAACGGATTGACCTAACCCAAAAATTACTGTTGCATCTGAAAGTAGAAACTCGCCTGATGGCAACGGTATGTGTATTTTTTCCCTAGCCCATTCTGGTTAAGCGTTTGGAGCAGCAGAATTGCGAAATATTTCTTGCCTTCTCAACCATTTCTTGGCTTCAAACTCCCATATCTCGCGAACGGATTGACCTAACCCAAATTTCCTATTGCATCTGAAAGTAGAAACTCGCCCGATTACAACGGTATGTGTATTTTTTCCTTAGGCCATTCTGTTTAAGCTTTTGGAGCAGCAGAATTGCGAAAAATTCTTTGCCTTCTCAACCATTTCTTGGCTTCAAACTCCCATACCTCGTGAACGGATTGACCTAACCCAAAAATTCCTATTGCATATGAAAGTAGAAACTCGCCTGATGGCAACGGTATGTGTATTTTTTCCCTAGCCCATTCTGGTTAAGCGTTTGGAGCAGCAGAATTGCGAAAAATTTCTTGCCTTCTCAACCATTTCTTGGCTTCAAACTCCCATATCTCGCGAACGGATTGACCTAACCCAAAAATTCCTATTGCATCTGAAAGTAGAGTCTCGCCCGATTACAACGGTATGTGTATTTTTTCCCTAGGCGATTCTGTTTAAGCGTTTGCAGCAGCAGAATTGCGAAAAATTCTTTGCCTTCTCAACCATTTCTTGGCTTCAAACTCCCATATCTCGCGAACGGATTGACCTAACCCAAAAATTCCTATTGCATCTGAAAGTAGAAGCTTGCCCGATTACAACGGTATGTGTATTTTTTCCCTAGGCCATTCTGGATAAGCGTTTGGAGCAGCAGAATTGCGAAAAATTTTTTGCCTTCTCAACCATTTCTTGGCTTCAAACTCCCATATCTCGCGAACGGATTGACCTAACCCAAAAATTCCTATTGTAACTGAAAGTAGAAACTCGTCCGATTACAACGGTATAGGTATTTTTTCCCTAGGCCATTCTGGTTAAGCGTTTGGGGCAGCAGAATTGCGAAAAATTTTTTGCCTTCTCAACCATTTCTTGGCTTCAAACTCCCATACCTCGTGAACGGATTGACCTAACCCAAAAATTCCTATTGGATCTGAAAGTAGAAACTCGCCTGATGGCAACGGTATGTGTATTTTTTCCCTAGGCCATTCTGTTTAAGCGTTTGGAGCAGCAGAATTGCGAAAAATTCTTTGCCTTCTCAACCATTTCTTGCCCTCAAACTCCCATACCTCGTGAACGGATTGACCTAACCCAAAAATTCCTATTGCATCTGAAAGTAGAAACTCGCCTGATGGCAACGGTATGTGTATTTTTTCCCTAGCCCATTCTGGTTAAGCGTTTGGAGCAGCAGAATTGCGAAAAATTTTTTGCCTTGTCAACCATTTCTTAGCTTCAAACTCCCATATCTCGCAAACGGATTGACCTAACCCAAATATTCCTGTTGCGTGTGAAAGTAGAAACTCGGCCGATGACAACGGTATGTGTATTTTTTCCCTAGCCCATTCTGGTTAAGCGTTTGGAGCAGCAGAATTGTGAAAAATTTCTTGCCTTCTCAACCATTTCTTGGTTTCAAACTCCCATGTCTCGCGAACGGATTGACCTAACCCAAAAATTGCTATTGCATCTGAAAGTAGAAACTCGCCCGATTACAACGGTATGTGTATTTTTTCCCTAGGCCATTCTGGTTAAGCGTTTGGAGCAGCAGAATTGCGAAAAATTTTTTGCCTTCTCGACCATTTCTTGGCTTCAAACTCCCATATCTCGCGAACGGATTGATCTAACCCAAAAATTCCTATTGCATCTGAAAGTAGAAACTCGCCCGATTACAACGGTATTTGAATTTTTTCCCTAGGCCATTCTGGTTAAGCGTTTGGAGCAGCAGAATTGCGAAAAATTTTTTGCCTTCTCAACCATTTCTTGGCTTGAAACTCCCATATCTCGCGAACGGATTGACCTAACCCAAGAATTCCTATTGCATCTGAAAGTAGAAACTCGCCCGATTACAACGGTATGTGTATTTTTTCCCTAGGCCATTCTGGTTAAGCGTTTGGAGCAGCAGAGTTGCGAAAAATTTTTTGCCTTCTCAACCATTTCTTGGCTTGAAACTCCCATATCTCGCGAACGGATTGACCTAACCCAAGAATTCCTATTGCATCTGAAAGTAGAAACTCGCCCGATTAGAACGGTATGTGTATTTTTTCTCTAGGCCATTCTGGTTAAGCGTTTGGAGCAGCAGAAGTGCGAAAAACTAGTTGTCTTCTCAACCATTTCTTAACTTCAAACTCCCATATCTCGCGAACGGATTGACCTAACCCAAAAATTCCTGTTGCATCTGAAAGTAGAAACTCGCCCCATTACAACGGTATGTGTATTTTTCCCTAGCCCATTCTGGTTAAGCGTTTGGAGCAGCAGAATTGCGAAAAATTTGTTCTCTTCTCAACCATTTCTTAGCTTCAAACTCCCATATCTCGCGAACGGATAGACCTAACCCAAAAATTCCTGTTGCATCTGAAAGTAGAAACTCGCCCGATTACTGCGGAATGTGTACTTTTTCCCTAGGCCATTCTGGTTAAGCGTTTGGAGCAGCAGAATTGCGAAACATTTTTTGCCTTCTCAACCATTTCTTGGCTTCAAACTCCCATATCTCGCGAACGGATTGACCTAACCCAAGAATTCCTATTGCACCTGAAAGTAGAATCTAGCCCGATTACAGCGGTATGTGTATTTTTTCCCTAGGCCATTCTGGTTAAGCGTTTGGAGCAGCAGAATTGCGAAAAATTTTTTGCCATCTCAACCATTTCTTGGCTTCAAACTCCCATATCTCGCGAACGGATTGACCTAACCCAAAAATTCCTATTGCATCTGAAAGTAGAAACTCGCCCGATTACAACGGTATGTATATTTTTTCCCTAGGCCATTCTGGTTAAGCGTTTGGAGCAGCAGAATTGCGAAAAATTTTTTGCCTTCTCAACCATTTCTTGGCTTCAAACTCCCATATCTCGCGAACGGATTGACCTAACTCAAAAATTCCTATTGCATCTGAAAGTAGAAACTCGCCCGATTACAGCTGTATGTGTATTTTTTCCCTAGGCCATTCTGGTTAAGCGTTTGGAGCAGCAGAATTGCGAAAAATTTTTTGCCTTGTCAACCATTTCTTAGCTTCAAACTCCCATATCTCGCGAACGGATTGACCTAACCCAAAAATTCCTATTGCATTTGAAAGTAGAAACTCGCCCGATTACAACGGTACGTGTATTTTTCCCCTAGGCCATTCTGGTTAAGCGATTGGAGCAGCAGAAGTGCGTAAAATTTGTTGCCTTGTCAACCATTTCTTAGCTTCAAACTCCCATATCTTGCGAACGAGTTGACTTAACCCAAAAATTCCTATTGTAACTGAAAGTAGAAACTCGTCCGACTACAACGGTATGGGTATTTTTTCCCTAGGCAATTCTGGTTAAGCGTTTGGAGCAGCAGAAGTGCGAAAAATTTGTTGTCTTCTCAACCATTTCTTAGCTTCAAACTCCCATATCTCGCAAACGGATTGACCTAACCCGAATATTCCTGTTGCGTGTGAATCTAGAAACTCGGCCGATGACAACGGTATGTGTATTTTTTCCCTAGCCCATTCTGGTTAAGCGTTTGGAGCAGCAGAATTGCGAAAAATTTCTTGCCTTCTCAACCATTTCTTGGTTTCAAACTCCCATATCTCGCGAACGGATTGACCTAAGCCAAAAATTCCTATTGCATCTGAAAGTAGAAACTCGCCCGATTACAACGGTATGTGTATTTTTTCCCTAGGCCATTCTGGTTAAGCGTTTGGTGCAGCAGAATTGCGAAAAATTGTTTGCCTTCTCAACCATTTCTTGGCTTGAAACTCCCATATATCGCGAACGGATTGACCTAACCCAAGAATTCCTATTGCATCTGAAAGTAGAAACTCGCCCGATTACAACGGTATGTGTATTTTTTCTCTAGGCCATTCTGGTTAAGCGTTTGGAGCAGCAGAAGTGCGAAAAACTAGTTGTCTTCTCAACCATTTCTTAACTTCAAACTCCCATATCTCGCGAACGGATTGACCTAACCCAAAAGTTCCTGTTGCATCTGAAAGTACAAACTCGCCCGATTACAACGGTATGTGTTTTTTTTCCCTAGGCCATTCTGGTTAAGCGTTTGGAGCAGCAGAATTGCGAAAAATTTTTTGCCTTCTCAACCATTCCTTGGCTTCAAACTCCCATATCTCGCGAACGAATTGACCTAACCCAAAAATTCCTATTGCATCTGAAAGTAGAAACTCGCCCGATTACAACGGCATGTGTATTTTTTCCCTAGGCAATTCTAGTTAAGCGTTTGGAGCAGCAGAATTGCGAAAAATTTCTTGCCTTCTCAACCATTTCTTGGCTTCAAACTCCCATATCTCGCGAACGAATTGACCTAACCCAAAAATTCCTGTTGCGTCTGAAAGTAGAAACTCGCCCGATTACAACGGTATGTGTATTTTTCCCTAGCCCATTCTGGTTAAGCGTTTGGAGCAGCAGAATTGCGAAAAATTTGTTGTCTTCTCAACCATTTCTTAGCTTCAAACTCCCATATCTCGCGAACGGATTGACCTAACCAAAAAATTCCTATTGCATCTGAAAGTAGAAACTCGCCCGATTACAACGGTATGTGTTTTTTTTCCCTAGGCCATTCTGGTTAAGCGTTTGGAGCAGCAGAAGTGCGAAAAATTTGTTGTCTTCTCAACCATTTCTTAGCTTCAAACTCCCATATCTCGCAAACGGATTGACCTAACCCGAATATTCCTGTTGCGTGTGAATCTAGAAACTCGGCCGATGACAACGGTATGTGTATTTTTTCCCTAGCCCATTCTGGTTAAGCGTTTGGAGCAGCAGAATTGCGAAAAATTTCTTGCCTTCTCAACCATTCCTTGGCTTCAAACTCCCATATCTCGCGAACGAATTGACCTAACCCAAAAATTCCTGTTGCGTCTGAAAGAAGAAACTCGCCCGATTACAACGGTATGTGTATTTTTTCCCTAGGCCATTCTGGTTAAGCGTTTGGAGCAGCAGAATTGCGAAAAATTTGTTGTCTTCTCAACCATTTCTTAGCTTCAAACTCCCATATCTCGCAAACGGATTGACCTAACCCGAATATTCCTGTTGCGTGTGAATCTAGAAACTCGGCCGATGACATCGGTATGTGTATTTTTTCCCTAGCCCATTCTGGTTAAGCGTTTGGAGCAGCAGAATTGCGAAAAATTTCTTGCCTTCTCAACCATTTCTTGGTTTCAAACTCCCATATCTCGCGAACGGATTGACCTAAGCCAAAAATTCCTATTGCATCTGAAAGTAGAAACTCGCCCGATTACAACGGTATGTGTATTTTTTCCCTAGGCCATTCTGGTTAAGCGTTTGGTGCAGCAGAATTGCGAAAAATTGTTTGCCTTCTCAACCATTTCTTGGCTTGAAACTCCCATATATCGCGAACGGATTGACCTAACCCAAGAATTCCTATTGCATCTGAAAGTAGAAACTCGCCCGATTACAACGGTATGTGTATTTTTTCTCTAGGCCATTCTGGTTAAGCGTTTGGAGCAGCAGAAGTGCGAAAAACTAGTTGTCTTCTCAACCATTTCTTAACTTCAAACTCCCATATCTCGCGAACGGATTGACCTAACCCAAAAATTCCTGTTGCATCTGAAAGTACAAACTCGCCCGATTACAACGGTATGTGTTTTTTTTCCCTAGGCCATTCTGGTTAAGCGTTTGGAGCAGCAGAATTGCGAAAAATTTTTTGCCTTCTCAACCATTCCTTGGCTTCAAACTCCCATATCTCGCGAACGAATTGACCTAACCCAAAAATTCCTGTTGCGTCTGAAAGTAGAAACTCGCCCGATTACAACGGTATGTGTATTTTTCCCTAGCCCATTCTGGTTAAGCGTTTGGAGCAGCAGAATTGCGAAAAATTTGTTGTCTTCTCAACCATTTCTTAGCTTCAAACTCCCATATCTCGCGAACGGATTGACCTAACCAAAAAATTCCTATTGCATCTGAAAGTAGAAACTCGCCCGATTACAACGGCATGTGTATTTTTTCCCTAGGCAATTCTAGTTAAGCGTTTGGAGCAGCAGAATTGCGAAAAATTTCTTGCCTTCTCAAACATTTCTTGGCTTCAAACTCCCATATCTCGCGAACGGATTGACCTAACCCAAAAATTCCTATTGCATCTGAAAGTAGAAACTCGCCCGATTACAACGGTATGTATATTTTTTCCCTAGGCCATTCTGGTTAAGCCTTTGGAGCAGCAGAATTGCGAAAAATTTTTTGCATTCTCAACCATTTCTTGGCTTCAAACTCCCATATCTCGCGAACGGATTGACCTAACCCAAAAATTCCTATTGCATCTGAAAGTAGAAACTCGCCCGATTACAACGGTATGTGTATTTTTTCCCTAGGCCATTCTGGTTAAGCGTTTGGAGCAGCAGAATTGCGAAAAATTTTTTGCCTTCTCAACCATTCCTTGGCTTCAAACTCCCATATCTCGCGAACGGATTGACCTAACCCAAAAATTCCTGTTGCGTCTGAAAGAAGAAACTCGCCCGATTACAACGGTATGTGTATTTTTTCCCTAGGCCATTCTGGTTAAGCGTTTGGAGCAGCAGAATTGCGAAAAATTTGTTGTCTTCTCAACCATTTCTTAGCTTCAAACTCCCATATCTCGCAAACGGATTGACCTAACCCGAATATACCTGTTGCGTGTGAATCTAGAAACTCGGCCGATGACAACGGTATGTGTTTTTTTTCCCTAGGCCATTCTGGTTAAGCGTTTGGAGCAGCAGAATTGCGAAAAATTTTTTGCCTTCTCAACCATTCCTTGGCTTCAAACTCCCATATCTCGCGAACGAATTGACCTAACCCAAAAATTCCTGTTGCGTCTGAAAGTAGAAACTCGCCCGATTACAACGGTATGTGTATTTTTCCCTAGCCCATTCTGGTTAAGCGTTTGGAGCAGCAGAATTGCGAAAAATTTGTTGTCTTCTCAACCATTTCTTAGCTTCAAACTCCCATATCTCGCGAACGGATTGACCTAACCAAAAAATTCCTATTGCATCTGAAAGTAGAAACTCGCCCGATTACAACGGCATGTGTATTTTTTCCCTAGGCAATTCTAGTTAAGCGTTTGGAGCAGCAGAATTGCGAAAAATTTCTTGCCTTCTCAACCATTTCTTGGCTTCAAACTCCCATATCTCGCGAACGGATTGACCTAACCCAAAAATTCCTATTGCATCTGAAAGTAGAAACTCGCCCGATTACAACGGTATGTATATTTTTTCCCTAGGCCATTCTGGTTAAGCCTTTGGAGCAGCAGAATTGCGAAAAATTTTTTGCCTTCTCAACCATTTCTTGGCTTCAAACTCCCATATCTCGCGAACGGATTGACCTAACCCAAAAATTCCTATTGCATCTGAAAGTAGAAACTCGCCCGATTACAACGGTATGTGTATTTTTTCCCTAGGCCATTCTGGTTAAGCGTTTGGAGCAGCAGAATTGCGAAAAATTTTTTGCCTTCTCAACCATTCCTTGCCTTCAAACTCCCATATCTCGCGAACGGATTGACCTAACCCAAAAATTCCTGTTGCGTCTGAAAGAAGAAACTCGCCCGATTACAACGGTATGTGTATTTTTTTCCTAGGCCATTCTGGTTAAGCGTTTGGAGCAGCAGAATTGCGAAAAATTTTGTGCCTTCTCAACCATTTCTTGGCTTCAAACTCCCATATCTCGGAACGGATTGACCTAACCCAAAAATTCCTATTGCATCTGAAAGTAGAAACTCGCCCGATTACAACGGTATGTGTATTTTTTCCCTAGGCCATTCTGGTTAAGCGTTTGGAGCTGCAGAATTGCGAAAAATTTTTTGCCTTCTCAACCATTTCTTGGCTTCAAACTCCCATATCTCGCGAACGGATTGACCTAACCCAAAAATTCCTATTGCATCTGAAAGTAGAAACTCGCCCGATTACAACGGTATGTGTATTTTTTCCCTAGGCCATTCTGGTTAAGCGTTTGGAGCAGCAGAATTGCGAAAAATTTGTTGTCTTCTCAACCATTTCTTAGCTTCAAACTCCCATATCTCGCAAACGGATTGACCTAACCCGAATATACCTGTTGCGTGTGAATCTAGAAACTCGGCCGATGACAACGGTATGTGTTTTTTTTCCCTAGGCCATTCTGGTTAAGCGTTTGGAGCAGCAGAATTGCGAAAAATTTTTTGCCTTCTCAACCATTCCTTGGCTTCAAACTCCCATATCTCGCGAACGAATTGACCTAACCCAAAAATTCCTGTTGCGTCTGAAAGTAGAAACTCGCCCGATTACAACGGTATGTGTATTTTTCCCTAGCCCATTCTGGTTAAGCGTTTGGAGCAGCAGAATTGCGAAAAATTTCTTGCCTTCTCAACCATTTCTTGGCTTCAAACTCCCATATCTCGCGAACGGATTGACCTAACCCAAAAATTCCTATTGCATCTGAAAGTAGAAACTCGCCCGATTACAACGGTATGTATATTTTTTCCCTAGGCCATTCTGGTTAAGCCTTTGGAGCAGCAGAATTGCGAAAAATTTTTTGCCTTCTCAACCATTTCTTGGCTTCAAACTCCCATATCTCGCGAACGGATTGACCTAACCCAAAAATTCCTATTGCATCTGAAAGTAGAAACTCGCCCGATTACAACGGTATGTGTATTTTTTCCCTAGGCCATTCTGGTTAAGCGTTTGGAGCTGCAGAATTGCGAAAAATTTTTAGCCTTCTCAACCATTTCTTGGCTTCAAACTCCCATATCTCGCGAACGGATTGACCTAACCCAAAAATTCCTATTGCATCTGAAAGTAGAAACTCGCCCGATTACAACGGTATGTGTATTTTTTCCCTAGGCCATTATGGTTAAGCGTTTGGAGCAGCAGAATTGCGAAACATTTTTTGCCTTCTCAACCATTTCTTGGCTTCAAACTCACATATCTCGCGAAATGATTGACCTAACCTAAAAATTCCTATTGCATCTGATAGTAGAATCTCGCCCGATTACAGCGGTATGTGTATTTTTTCCCTAGGCCATTCTGGTTAAGCGTTTGGAGCAGCAGAAGTGCGAAAAATTTGTTATCTTCTCCACAATTTCTTAGCTTCAAACTCCCATATCTCGCGAACGGATTGACCTAACCCAAAAATTCCTGTTGCGTCTGAAAGAAGAAACTCGCCCGATTACAACGGTATGTGTATTTTTTCCCTAGGCCATTCTGGTTAAGCGTTTGGAGCAGCAGAATTGCGAAAAATTTGTTGTCTTCTCAACCATTAATTAACTTCAAACTCCCATATCTCGCGAACGGATTGACCTAACCCAAAAATTCCTGTTGCACCTGAAAGTAGAAACTCGCCCGATTACAACGGTATGTGTATTTTTTACCTAGGCCATTCTGGTTAAGCGTTTGGAGCAGCAGAATTGCGAAAAATTTTTTGCCTTCTCAACCATTCCTTGGCTTCAAACTCCCATATCTCGCGAACGGATTGACCTAACCCAAAAATTCCTGTTGCGTCTGAAAGAAGAAACTCGCCCGATTACAACGGTATGTGTATTTTTTCCCTAGGCCATTCTGGTTAAGCGTTTGGAGCAGCAGAATTGCGACAAATTTCTTGCCTTCTCAACCATTCCTTGGCTTCAATCTCCCATATCTCGCGAACGGATTGACCTTACCCAAAAATTCCTGTTGCGTCTGAAAGTAGAAACTCGCCCGATTACAGCGGTATGGGTTTTTTTTTCCTAGGCCATTCTGGTTAAGCGTTTGGAGCAGCAGAATTGCGAAAAATTTTGTGCCTTCTCAACCATTTCTTGGCTTCAAACTCCCATATCTCGGAACGGATTGACATAACCCAAAAATTCCTATTGCATCTGAAAGTAGAATCTCGCCCGATTACAACGGTATGTGTATTTTTTCCCTAGGCCATTCTGGTTAAGCGTTTGGAGCTGCAGAATTGCGAAAAATTTTTAGCCTTCTCAACCATTCCTTGGCTTCAAACTCCCATATCTCGCGAACGGATTGACCTAACCCAAAAATTCCTATTGCATCTGAAAGTAGAAACTCGCCCGATTACAACGGTATGTGTATTTTTTCCCTAGGCCATTAGGGTTAAGCGTTTGGAGCAGCAGAATTGCGAAACATTTTTTGCCTTCTCAACCATTTCTTGGCTTCAAACTCACATATCTCGCGAAATGATTGACCTAACCTAAAAATTCCTATTGCATCTGATGGTAGAATCTCGCCCGATTACAGCGGTATGTGTATTTTTTCCCTAGGCCATTCTGGTTAAGCGTTTGGAGCAGCAGAATTGCGAAAAATTTGTTATCTTCTCAACCATTTCTTAGCTTCAAACTCCCATATCTCGCGAACGGATTGACCTAACCCAAAAATTCCTATTGCATCTGAAAGTAGAAGCTCGCCCGATTACAACGGTATGTGTATTTTTTCCCTAGGCCCTTCTGGTTAAGCGTTTGGAGCAGCAGAATTGCGAAAAATTTTTTGCCTTCTCAAACATTTCTTGGCTTCAAACTCCCATATCTCGCGAACGGATTGACCTAACCCAAAAATTCCTATTGTAACTGAAAGTAGAAACTCGTCCGATTACAACGGTATGGGTATTTTTTCCCTAGGCCATTCTGGTTAAGCGTTTGGGGCAGCAGAATTGCGAAAAATTTTTTGCCTTCTCAACCATTTCTTGGTTCAAACTCCCATACCTCGTGAACGGATTGACCTAACCCAAAAATTCCTGTTGCATCTGAAAGTAGAAACTCGCCTGATGGCAACGGTATGTGCATTTTTTCCCTAGCCCATTCTGGTTAAGCGTTTGGAGCAGCAGAATTGCGAAAAATTTCTTGCCTTCTCAACCATTTCTTGGCTTCAAACTCCCATATCTCGCGAACGGATTGACCTAACCCAAAAATTCCTATTGCATCTGAAAGTAGAATCTCGCCCGATTACAACGGTATGTGTATTTTTTCCCTAGGCGATTCTGTTTAAGCGTTTGCAGCAGCAGAATTGCGAAAAATTCTTTGCCTTCTCAACCATTTCTTGGCTTCAAACTCCCATATCTCGCGAACGGATTGACCTCACCCAAAAATTCCTATTGCATCTGAAAGTAGAAGCTTGCCCGATTACAACGGTATGTGTATTTTTTCCCTAGGCCATTCTGGTTAAGCGTTTGGAGCAGCAGAATTGCGAAAAATTTTTTGCCTTCTCAACCATTTCTTGGCTTCAAACTCCCATATCTCGCGAACGGATTGACCTAACCCAAAAATTCCTATTGTAACTGAAAGTAGAAACTCGTCCGATTACAACGGTATAGGTATTTTTTCCCTAGGCCATTCTGGTTAAGCGTTTGGGGCAGCAGAATTGCGAAAAATTTTTTGCCTTCTCAACCATTTCTTGGCTTCAAACTCCCATACCTCGTGAACGGATTGACCTAACCCAAAAATTCCTATTGCATCTGAAAGTAGAAGCTTGCCCGATTACAACGGTATGTGTATTTTTTCCCTAGGCCATTCTGGTTAAGCGTTTGGAGCAGCAGAATTGCGAAAAATTTTTTGCCTTCTCAACCATTTCTTGGCTTCAAACTCCCATATCTCGCGAACGGATTGACCTAACCTAAAAATTCCTATTGCATCTGATAGTAGAATCTCGCCCGATTACAGCGGTATGTGTATTTTTTCCCTAGGCCATTCTGGTTAAGCGTTTGGAGCAGCAGAAGTGCGAAAAATTTGTTATCTTCTCCACAATTTCTTAGCTTCAAACTCCCATATCTCGCGAACGGATTGACCTAACCCAAAAATTCCTGTTGCGTCTGAAAGAAGAAACTCGCCCGATTACAACGGTATGTGTATTTTTTCCCTAGGCCATTCTGGTTAAGCGTTTGGAGCAGCAGAATTGCGAAAAATTTGTTGTCTTCTCAACCATTAATTAACTTCAAACTCCCATATCTCGCGAACGGATTGACCTAACCCAAAAATTCCTGTTGCACCTGAAAGTAGAAACTCGCCCGATTACAACGGTATGTGTATTTTTTACCTAGGCCATTCTGGTTAAGCGTTTGGAGCAGCAGAATTGCGAAAAATTTTTTGCCTTCTCAACCATTCCTTGGCTTCAAACTCCCATATCTCGCGAACGGATTGACCTAACCCAAAAATTCCTGTTGCGTCTGAAAGAAGAAACTCGCCCGATTACAACGGTATGTGTATTTTTTCCCTAGGCCATTCTGGTTAAGCGTTTGGAGCAGCAGAATTGCGACAAATTTCTTGCCTTCTCAACCATTCCTTGGCTTCAATCTCCCATATCTCGCGAACGGATTGACCTTACCCAAAAATTCCTGTTGCGTCTGAAAGTAGAAACTCGCCCGATTACAGCGGTATGGGTTTTTTTTTCCTAGGCCATTCTGGTTAAGCGTTTGGAGCAGCAGAATTGCGAAAAATTTTGTGCCTTCTCAACCATTTCTTGGCTTCAAACTCCCATATCTCGGAACGGATTGACATAACCCAAAAATTCCTGTTGCACCTGAAAGTAGAAACTCGCCCGATTACAACGGTATGTGTATTTTTTACCTAGGCCATTCTGGTTAAGCGTTTGGAGCAGCAGAATTGCGAAAAATTTTTTGCCTTCTCAACCATTCCTTGGCTTCAAACTCCCATATCTCGCGAACGGATTGACCTAACCCAAAAATTCCTGTTGCGTCTGAAAGAAGAAACTCGCCCGATTACAACGGTATGTGTATTTTTTCCCTAGGCCATTCTGGTTAAGCGTTTGGAGCAGCAGAATTGCGACAAATTTCTTGCCTTCTCAACCATTCCTTGGCTTCAAACTCCCATATCTCGCGAACGGATTGACCTTACCCCAAAATTCATGTTGCGTCTGAAAGTAGAAACTCGCCCGATTACAGCGGTATGGGTTTTTTTTTCCTAGGCCATTCTGGTTAAGCGTTTGGAGCAGCAGAATTGCGAAAAATTTTGTGCCTTCTCAACCATTTCTTGGCTTCAAACTCCCATATCTCGGAACGGATTGACCTAACCCAAAAATTCCTATTGCATCTGAAAGTAGAATCTCGCCCGATTACAACGGTATGTGTATTTTTTCCCTAGGCCATTCTGGTTAAGCGTTTGGAGCTGCAGAATTGCGAAAAATTTTTAGCCTTCTCAACCATTCCTTGGCTTCAAACTCCCATATCTCGCGAACGGATTGACCTAACCCAAAAATTCCTATTGCATCTGAAAGTAGAAACTCGCCCGATTACAACGGTATGTGTATTTTTTCCCTAGGCCATTAGGGTTAAGCGTTTGGAGCAGCAGAATTGCGAAACATTTATTGCCTTCTCAACCATTTCTTGGCTTCAAACTCACATATCTCGCGAAATGATTGACCTAACCTAAAAATTCCTATTGCATCTGATGGTAGAATCTCGCCCGATTACAGCGGTATGTGTATTTTTTCCCTAGGCCATTCTGGTTAAGCGTTTGGAGCAGCAGAATTGCGAAAAATTTGTTATCTTCTCAACCATTTCTTAGCTTCAAACTCCCATATCTCGCGAACGGATTGACCTAACCCAAAAATTCCTATTGCATCTGAAAGTAGAAGCTCGCCCGATTACAACGGTATGTGTATTTTTTCCCTAGGCCCTTCTGGTTAAGCGTTTGGAGCAGCAGAATTGCGAAAAATTTTTTGCCTTCTCAAACATTTCTTGGCTTCAAACTCCCATATCTCGCGAACGGATTGACCTAACCCAAAAATTCCTATTGTAACTGAAAGTAGAAACTCGTCCGATTACAACGGTATGGGTATTTTTTCCCTAGGCCATTCTGGTTAAGCGTTTGGGGCAGCAGAATTGCGAAAAATTTTTTGCCTTCTCAACCATTTCTTGGTTCAAACTCCCATACCTCGTGAACGGATTGACCTAACCCAAAAATTCCTGTTGCATCTGAAAGTAGAAACTCGCCTGATGGCAACGGTATGTGCATTTTTTCCCTAGCCCATTCTGGTTAAGCGTTTGGAGCAGCAGAATTGCGAAAAATTTCTTGCCTTCTCAACCATTTCTTGGCTTCAAACTCCCATATCTCGCGAACGGATTGACCTAACCCAAAAATTCCTATTGCATCTGAAAGTAGAATCTCGCCCGATTACAACGGTATGTGTATTTTTTCCCTAGGCGATTCTGTTTAAGCGTTTGCAGCAGCAGAATTGCGAAAAATTCTTTGCCTTCTCAACCATTTCTTGGCTTCAAACTCCCATATCTCGCGAACGGATTGACCTAACCCAAAAATTCCTATTGCATCTGAAAGTAGAAGCTTGCCCGATTACAACGGTATGTGTATTTTTTCCCTAGGCCATTCTGGTTAAGCGTTTGGAGCAGCAGAATTGCGAAAAATTTTTTGCCTTCTCAACCATTTCTTGGCTTCAAACTCCCATATCTCGCGAACGGATTGACCTAACCCAAAAATTCCTATTGCATCTGAAAGTAGAAACTCGCCCGATTACAACGGTATGTGTATTTTTTCCCTAGGCCATTCTGTTTAAGCATTTGGAGCAGCAGAATTGCGAAAAATTCTTTGCCTTCTCAACCATTTCTTGCCTTCAAACTCCCATACCTCGTGAACGGATTGACCTAACCCAAAAATTCCTATTGCATCTGAAAGTAGAAACTCGCCTGATGGCAACGGTATGTGTATTTTTTCCCTAGCCCATTCTGGTTAAGCGTTTGGAGCGGCAGAATTGCGAAAAATTTATTGCCTTCTCAACCATTTCTTGGCTTCAAACTCCTATACCTCGCGAACGGATTGACCTAACCCAAAAATTCCTATTGCATCTGAAAGTAGAATCTCGCCCGATTACAACGGTATGTGTATTTTTTCCCTAGGCCATTCTGTTTAAGCGTTTGGAGCAGCAGAATTGCGAAAAATTCTTTGCCTTCTCAACCATTTCTTGGCTTCAAACTCCCATATCTCGCGAACGGATTGACCTAACCTAAGAATTCCTATTGCATCTAAAAGTAGAAACTCGCCCGATTACAACGGTATGTGTATTTTTTCCCTAGGCCATTCTGTTTAAGCGTTTGGAGCAGCAGAATTGCGAAAAATTCTTTGCCTTCTCAACCATTTCTTGGCTTCAAACTCCCATATCTCGCGAACGGATTGACCTAACCCAAAAATTCCTATTGCATCTGAAAATAGAAACTCGCCCGATTACAGCGGTATGTGTATTTTTTCCCTAGGCCATTCTGGTTAAGCGTTTGGAGCAGCAGAATTGCGAAAAATTTTTTGCCTTGTCAACCATTTCTTAGCTTCAAACTCCCATATCTCGCAAACGGATTGACCTAACCCAAATATTCCTGTTGCGTGTGAAAGTAGAAACTCGGCTGATGACAACGGTATGTGTATTTTTTCCCTAGCCCATTCTGGTTAAGCGTTTGGAGCAGCAGAATTGCGAAAAATTTCTTGCCTTCTCAACCATTTCTTGGTTTCAAACTCCCATATCTCGCGAACGGATTGACCTAACCCAAAAATTGCTATTGCATCTGAAAGTAGAAACTCGCCGGATTACAACGGTATGTGTATTTTTTCCCTAGGCCATTCTGGTTAAGCGTTTGGAGCAGCAGAATTGCGAAAAATTTTTTGCCTTCTCGACCATTTCTTGGCTTCAAACTCCCATATCTCGCGAACGGATTGATCTAACCCAAAAATTCCTATTGCATCTGAAAGTAGAAACTCGCCCGATTACAACGGTATTTGAATTTTTTCCCTAGGCCATTCTGGTTAAGCGTTTGGAGCAGCAGAATTGCGAAAAATTTTTTGCCTTCTCAACCATTTCTTGGCTTGAAACTCCCATATCTCGCGAACGGATTTACCTAACCCAAGAATTCCTATTGCATCTGAAAGTAGAAACTCGCCCGATTACAACGGTATGTGTATTTTTTCCCTAGGCCATTCTGGTTAAGCGTTTGGAGCAGCAGAGTTGCGAAAAATTTTTTGCCTTCTCAACCATTTCTTGGCTTGAAACTCCCATATCTCGCGAACGGATTGACCTAACCCAAGAATTCCTATTGCATCTGAAAGTAGAAACTCGCCCGATTACAACGGTATGTGTATTTTTTCTCTAGGCCATTCTGGTTAAGCGTTTGGAGCAGCAGAAGTGCGAAAAACTAGTTGTCTTCTCAACCATTTCTTAACTTCAAACTCCCATATCTCGCGAACGGATTGACCTAACCCAAAAATTCCTGTTGCATCTGAAAGTAGAAACTCGCCCCATTACAACGGTATGTGTATTTTTCCCTAGCCCATTCTGGTTAAGCGTTTGGAGCAGCAGAATTGCGAAATATTTGTTCTCTTCTCAACCATTTCTTAGCTTCAAACTCCCATATCTCGCGAACGGATAGACCTAACCCAAAAATTCCTGTTGCATCTGAAAGTAGAAACTCGCCCGATTACTGCGGAATGTGTACTTTTTCCCTAGGCCATTCTGGTTAAGCGTTTGGAGCAGCAGAATTGCGAAACATTTTTTGCCTTCTCAACCATTTCTTGGCTTCAAACTCCCATATCTCGCGAACGGATTGACCTAACCCAAGAATTCCTATTGCACCTGAAAGTAGAATCTAGCCCGATTACAGCGGTATGTGTATTTTTTCCCTAGGCCATTCTGGTTAAGCGTTTGGAGCAGCAGAATTGCGAAAAATTTTTTGCCTTGTCAACCATTTCTTAGCTTCAAACTCCCATATCTCGCAAACGGATTGACCTAACCCAAATATTCCTGTTGCGTGTGAAAGTAGAAACTCGGCCGATGACAACGGTATGTGTATTTTTTCCCTAGCCCATTCTGGTTAAGCGTTTGGAGCAGCAGAATTGCGAAAAATTTCTTGCCTTCTCAACCATTTCTTGGTTTCAAACTCCCATATCTCGCGAACGGATTGACCTAACCCAAAAATGGCTATTGCATCTGAAAGTAGAAACTCGCCCGATTACAACGGTATGTGTATTTTTTCCCTGGGCCATTCTGGTTAAGCGTTTGGAGCAGCAGAATTGCGAAAAATTTTTTGCCTTCTCGACCATTTCTTGGCTTCAAACTCCCATATCTCGCGAACGGATTGATCTAACCCAAAAATTCCTGTTGCATCTGAAAGTAGAAACTCGCCCCATTACAACGGTATGTGTATTTTTCCCTAGGCCATTCTGGTTAAGCGTTTGGAGCAGCAGAGTTGCGAAAAATTTTATGCCTTCTCAACCATTTCTTGGCTTGAAACTCCCATATCTCGCGAACGGATTTACCTAACCCAAGAATTCCTATTGCATCTGAAAGTAGAAACTCGCCCGATTACAACGGTATGTGTATTTTTTCCCTAGGCCATTCTGGTTAAGCGTTTGGAGCAGCAGAGTTGCGAAAAATTTTTTGCCTTCTCAACCATTTCTTGGCTTGAAACTCCCATATCTCGCGAACGGATTGACCTAACCCAAGAATTCCTATTGCATCTGAAAGTAGAAACTCGCCCGATTACAACGGTATGTGTATTTTTTCTCTAGGCCATTCTGGTTAAGCGTTTGGAGCAGCAGAAGTGCGAAAAACTAGTTGTCTTCTCAACCATTTCTTAACTTCAAACTCCCATATCTCGCGAACGGATTGACCTAACCCAAAAATTCCTGTTGCATCTGAAAGTAGAAACTCGCCCCATTACAACGGTATGTGTATTTTTCCCTAACCCATTCTGGTTAAGCGTTTGGAGCAGCAGAATTGCGAAAAATTTGTTCTCTTCTCAACCATTTCTTAGCTTCAAACTCCCATATCTCGCGAACGGATAGACCTAACCCAAAAATTCCTGTTGCATCTGAAAGTAGAAACTCGCCCGATTACTGCGGAATGTGTACTTTTTCCCTAGGCCATTCTGGTTAAGCGTTTGGAGCAGCAGGATTGCGAAACATTTTTTGCCTTCTCAACCATTTCTTGGCTTCAAACTCCCATATCTCGCGAACGGATTGACCTAACCCAAGAATTCCTATTGCACCTGAAAGTAGAATCTAGCCCGATTACAGCGGTATGTGTATTTTTTCCCTAGGCCATTCTGGTTAAGCGTTTGGAGCAGCAGAATTGCGAAAAATTTTTTGCCATCTCAACCATTTCTTGGCTTCAAACTCCCATATCTCGCGAACGGATTGACCTAACCCAAAAATTCCTATTGCATCTGAAAGTAGAAACTCGCCCGATTACAACGGTATGTATGTTTTTTCCCTAGGCCATTCTGGTTAAGCGTTTGGAGCAGCAGAATTGCGAAAAATTTTTTGCCTTGTCAACCATTTCTTAGCTTCAAACTCCCATATCTCGCAAACGGATTGACCTAACCCAAATATTCCTGTTGCGTGTGAAAGTAGAAACTCGGCCGATGACAACGGTATGTGTATTTTTTCCCTAGCCCATTCTGGTTAAGCGTTTGGAGCAGCAGAATTGCGAAAAATTTCTTGCCTTCTCAACCATTTCTTGGTTTCAAACTCCCATATCTCGCGAACGGATTGACCTAACCCAAAAATTGCTATTGCATCTGAAAGTAGAAACTCGCCCGATTACAACGGTATGTGTATTTTTTCCCTAGGCCATTCTGGTTAAGCGTTTGGAGCAGCAGAATTGCGAAAAATTTTTTGCCTTCTCGACCATTTCTTGGCTTCAAACTCCCATATCTCGCGAACGGATTTACCTAACCCAAGAATTCCTATTGCATCTGAAAGTAGAAACTCGCCCGATTACAACGGTATGTGTATTTTTTCCCTAGGCCATTCTGGTTAAGCGTTTGGAGCAGCAGAGTTGCGAAAAATTTTTTGCCTTCTCAACCATTTCTTGGCTTGAAACTCCCATATCTCGCGAACGGATTGACCTAACCCAAGAATTCCTATTGCATCTGAAAGTAGAAACTCGCCCGATTACAACGGTATGTGTATTTTTTCTCTAGGCCATTCTGGTTAAGCGTTTGGAGCAGCAGAAGTGCGAAAAACTAGTTGTCTTCTCAACCATTTCTTAACTTCAAACTCCCATATCTCGCGAACGGATTGTCCTAACCCAAAAATTCCTGTTGCATCTGAAAGTAGAAACTCGCCCCATTACAACGGTATGTGTATTTTTCCCTAGCCCATTCTGGTTAAGCGTTTGGAGCAGCAGAATTGCGAAAAATTTGTTCTCTTCTCAACCATTTCTTAGCTTCAAACTCCCATATCTCGCGAACGGATAGACCTAACCCAAAAATTCCTGTTGCATCTGAAAGTAGAAACTCGCCCGATTACTGCGGAATGTGTACTTTTTCCCTAGGCCATTCTGGTTAAGCGTTTGGAGCAGCAGAATTGCGAAACATTTTTTGCCTTCTCAACCATTTCTTGGCTTCAAACTCCCATACCTCGTGAACGGATTGACCTAACCCAAAAATTCCTATTGCATCTGAAAGTAGAAACTCGCCCGATTACAACGGTATGTATGTTTTTTCCCTAGGCCATTCTGGTTAAGCGTTTGGAGCAGCAGAATTGCGAAAAATTTTTTGCCTTCTCAACCATTTCTTGGCTTCAAACTCCCATATCTCGCGAACGGATTGACCTAACTCAAAAATTCCTATTGCATCTGAAAGTAGAAACTCGCCCGATTACAGCTGTATGTGTATTTTTTCCCTAGGCCATTCTGGTTAAGCGTTTGGAGCAGCAGAATTGCGAAAAATTTTTTGCCTTGTCAACCATTTCTTAGCTTCAAACTCCCATATCTCGCGAACGGATTGACCTAACCCAAAAATTCCTATTGCATTTGAAAGTAGAAACTCGCCCGATTACAACGGTACGTGTATTTTTCCCCTAGGCCATTCTGGTTAAGCGATTGGAGCAGCAGAAGTGCGTAAAATTTGTTGCCTTGTCAACCATTTCTTAGCTTCAAACTCCCATATCTTGCGAACGAGTTGACTTAACCCAAAAATTCCTATTGTAACTGAAAGTAGAAACTCGTCCGATTACAACTGTATGTGTATTTTTTCCCTAGGCCATTCTGGTTAAGCGTTTGGAGCAGCAGAATTGCGAAAAATTTTTTGCCTTCTCAACCATTTCTTGGCTTCAAACTCCCATACCTCGTGAACGGATTGACATAACCCAAAAATTCCTATTGCATCTGAAAGTAGAAACTCGCCTGATGGCAACGGTATGTGTATTTTTTCCCTAGCCCATTCTGGTTAAGCGTTTGGAGCAGCATAATTGCGAAAAATTTCTTGCCTTCTCAACCATTTCTTGGCTTCAAACTCCCATATCTCGCGAACGGATTGACCTAACCCAAAAATTCCTATTGCATCTGAAAGTAGAAACTCGCCCGATTACAACGGTATGTGTATTTTTTCCCTAGGCCATTCTGTTTAAGCGTTTGGAGCAGCAGAATTGCGAAAAATTCTTTGCCTTCTCAACCATTTCTTGCCTTCAAACTCCCATACCTCGTGAACGGATTGACCTAACCCAAAAATTCCTATTGCATCTGAAAGTAGAAACTCGCCTGATGGCAACGGTATGTGTATTTTTTCCCTAGCCCATTCTGGTTAAGCGTTTGGAGCGGCAGAATTGCGAAAAATTTCTTGCCTTCTCAACCATTTCTTGGCTTCAAACTCCTATACCTCGCGAACGGATAGACCTAACCCAAAAATTCCTATTGCATCTGAAAGTAGAATCTCGCCCGATTACAACGGTATGTGTATTTTTTCCCTAGGCCATTCTGTTTAAGCGTTTGGAGCAGCAGAATTGCGAAAAATTCTTTGCCTTCTCAACCATTTCTTGGCTTCAAACTCCCATATCTCGCGAACGGATTGACCTAACCTAAAAATTCCTATTGCATCTGAAAGTAGAAACTTGCCCGATTACAACGGTATGTGTATTTTTTCCCTAGGCCATTCTGTTTAAGCGTTTGGAGCAGCAGAATTGCGAAAAATTCTTTGCCTTCTCAACCATTTCTTGGCTTCAAACTCCCATATCTCGCGAACGGATTGACCTAACCCAAAAATTCCTATTGCATCTGAAAATAGAAACTCGCCCGATTACAGCGGTATGTGTATTTTTTCCCTAGGCCATTCTGGTTAAGCGTTTGGAGCAGCAGAATTGCGAAAAATTTTTTGCCTTGTCAACCATTTCTTAGCTTCAAACTCCCATATCTCGCAAACGGATTGACCTAACCCAAATATTCCTGTTGCGTGTGAAAGTAGAAACTCGGCCGATGACAACGGTATGTGTATTTTTTCCCTAGCCCATTCTGGTTAAGCGTTTGGAGCAGCAGAATTGCGAAAAATTTCTTGCCTTCTCAACCATTTCTTGGTTTCAAACTCCCATATCTCGCGAACGGATTGACCTAACCCAAAAATTGCTATTGCATCTGAAAGTAGAAACTCGCCCGATTACAACGGTATGTGTATTTTTTCCCTAGGCCATTCTGGTTAAGCGTTTGGAGCAGCAGAATTGCGAAAAATTTTTTGCCTTCTCGACCATTTCTTGGCTTCAAACTCCCATATCTCGCGAACGGATTGATCTAACCCAAAAATTCCTATTGCATCTGAAAGTAGAAACTCGCCCGATTACAACGGTATTTGAATTTTTTTCCTAGGCCATTCTGGTTAATCGTTTGGAGCAGCAGAATTGCGAAAAATTTTTTGCCTTCTCAACCATTTCTTGGCTTGAAACTCCCATATCTCGCGAACGGATTTACCTAACCCAAGAATTCCTATTGCATCTGAAAGTAGAAACTCGCCCGATTACAACGGTATGTGTATTTTTTCCCTAGGCCATTCTGGTTAAGCGTTTGGAGCAGCAGAGTTGCGAAAAATTTTTTGCCTTCTCAACCATTTCTTGGCTTGAAACTCCCATATCTCGCGAACGGATTGACCTAACCCAAGAATTCCTATTGCATCTGAAAGTAGAAACTCGCCCGATTACAACGGTATGTGTATTTTTTCTGTAGGCCATTCTGGTTAAGCGTTTGGAGCTGCAGAAGTGCGAAAAACTAGTTGTCTTCTCAACCATTTCTTAACTTCAAACTCCCATATCTCGCGAACGGATTGACCTAACCCAAAAATTCCTGTTGCATCTGAAAGTAGAAACTCGCCCCATTACAACGGTATGTGTATTTTTCCCTAGCCCATTCTGGTTAAGCGTTTGGAGCAGCAGAATTGCGAAAAATTTGTTCTCTTCTCAACCATTTCTTAGCTTCAAACTCCCATATCTCGCGAACGGATAGACCTAACCCAAAAATTCCTGTTGCATCTGAAAGTAGAAACTCGCCCGATTACTGCGGAATGTGTACTTTTTCCCTAGGCCATTCTGGTTAAGCGTTTGGAGCAGCAGAATTGCGAAACATTTTTTGCCTTCTCAACCATTTCTTGGCTTCAAACTCCCATATCTCGCGAACGGATTGACCTAACCCAAGAATCCCTATTGCACCTGAAAGTAGAATCTAGCCCGATTACAGCGGTATGTGTATTTTTTCCCTAGGCCATTCTGGTTAAGCGTTTGGAGCAGCAGAATTGCGAAAAATTTTTTGCCATCTCAACCATTTCTTGGCTTCAAACTCCCATATCTCGCGAACGGATTGACCTAACCCAAAAATTCCTATTGCATCTGAAAGTAGAAACTCGGCCGATGACAACGGTATGTGTATTTTTTCCCTAGCCCATTCTGGTTAAGCGTTTGGAGCAGCAGAATTGCGAAAAATTTCTTGCCTTCTCAACCATTTCTTGGTTTCAAACTCCTATATCTCGCGAACGGATTGACCTAACCCAAAAATTGCTATTGCATCTGAAAGTAGAAACTCCCCCGATTACAACGGTATGTGTATTTTTCCCTAGGCCATTCTGGTTAAGCGTTTGGAGCAGCAGAATTGCGAAAAATTTTATGCCTTCTCAACCATTTCTTGGCTTGAAACTCCCATATCTCGCGAACGGATTTACCTAACCCAAGAATTCCTATTGCATCTGAAAGTAGAAACTCGCCCGATTACAACGGTATGTGTATTTTTTCCCTAGGCCATTCTGGTTAAGCGTTTGGAGCAGCAGAGTTGCGAAAAATTTTTTGCCTTCTCAACCATTTCTTGGCTTGAAACTCCCATATCTCGCGAACGGATTGACCTAACCCAAGAATTCCTATTGCATCTGAAAGTAGAAACTCGCCCGATTACAACGGTATGTGTATTTTTTCTCCAGGCCATTCTGGTTAAGCGTTTGGAGCAGCAGAAGTGCGAAAAACTAGTTGTCTTCTCAACCATTTCTTAACTTCAAACTCCCATATCTCGCGAACGGATCGACCTAACCCAAAAATTCCTGTTGCATCTGAAAGTAGAAACTCGCCCCATTACAACGGTATGTGTATTTTTCCCTAGCCCATTCTGGTTAAGCGTTTGGAGCAGCAGAATTGCGAAAAATTTGTTCTCTTCTCAACCATTTCTTAGCTTCAAACTCCCATATCTCGCGAACGGATAGACCTAACCCAAAAATTCCTGTTGCATCTGAAAGTAGAAACTCGCCCGATTACTGCGGAATGTGTACTTTTTCCCTAGGCCATTCTGGTTAAGCGTTTGGAGCAGCAGAATTGCGACACATTTTTTGCCTTCTCAACCATTTCTTGGCTTCAAACTCCCATATCTCGCGAACGGATTGACCTAACCCAAGAATTCCTATTGCACCTGAAAGTAGAATCTAGCCCGATTACAGCGGTATGTGTATTTTTTCCCTAGGCCATTCTGGTTAAGCGTTTGGAGCAGCAGAATTGCGAAAAATTTTTTGCCATCTCAACCATTTCTTGGCTTCAAACTCCCATATCTCGCGAACGGATTGACCTAACCCAAAAATTCCTATTGCATCTGAAAGTAGAAACTCGCCCGATTACAACGGTATGTATGTTTTTTCCCTAGGCCATTCTGGTTAAGCGTTTGGAGCAGCAGAATTGCGAAAAATTTTTTGCCTTCTCAACCATTTCTTGGCTTCAAACTCCCATATCTCGCGAACGGATTGACCTAACTAAAAAATTCCTATTGCATCTGAAAGTAGAAACTCGCCCGATTACAGCTGTATGTGTATTTTTTCCCTAGGCCATTCTGGTTAAGCGTTTGGAGCAGCAGAATTGCGAAAAATTTTTTGCCTTGTCAACCATTTCTTAGCTTCAAACTCCCATATCTCGCGAACGGATTGACCTAACCCAAAAATTCCTATTGCATTTGAAAGTAGAAACTCGCCCGATTACAACGGTACGTGTATTTTTCCCCTAGGCCATTCTGGTTAAGCGATTGGAGCAGCAGAAGTGCGTAAAATTTGTTGCCTTGTCAACCATTTCTTAGCTTCAAACTCCCATATCTTGCGAACGAGTTGACTTAACCCAAAAATTCCTATTGTAACTGAAAGTAGAAACTCGCCCGATTACAACGGTATGTGTATTTTTTCCCTAGGTCCTTCTGGTTAAGCGTCTGGGTTAGGTCTGGGTTAGGTCTGGGTTAGGTCTGGGTTAGGTCTGGGTTAGGTCTGGGTTAGGTCTGGGTTAGGTCTGGGTTAGGTCTGGGTTAGGTCTGGGTTAGGTCTGGGTTAGGTCTGGGTTAGGTCTGGGTTAGGTCTGGGTTAGGTCTGGGTTAGGTCTGGGTTAGGTCTGGGTTAGGTCTGGGTTAGGTCTGGGTTAGGTCTGGGTTAGGTCTGGGTTAGGTCTGGGTTAGGTCTGGGTTAGGTCTGGGTTAGGTCTGGGTTAGGTCTGGGTTAGGTCTGGGTTAGGTCTGGGTTAGGTCTGGGTTAGGTCTGGGTTAGGTCTGGGTTAGGTCTGGGTTAGGTCTGGGTTAGGTCTGGGTTAGGTCTGGGTTAGGTCTGGGTTAGGTCTGGGTTAGGTCTGGGTTAGGTCTGGGTTAGGTCTGGGTTAGGTCTGGGTTAGGTCTGGGTTAGGTCTGGGTTAGGTCTGGGTTAGGTCTGGGTTAGGTCTGGGTTAGGTCTGGGTTAGGTCTGGGTTAGGTCTGGGTTAGGTCTGGGTTAGGTCTGGGTTAGGTCTGGGTTAGGTCTGGGTTAGGTCTGGGTTAGGTCTGGGTTAGGTCTGGGTTAGGTCTGGGTTAGGTCTGGGTTAGGTCTGGGTTAGGTCTGGGTTAGGTCTGGGTTAGGTCTGGGTTAGGTCTGGGTTAGGTCTGGGTTAGGTCTGGGTTAGGTCTGGGTTAGGTCTGGGTTAGGTCTGGGTTAGGTCTGGGTTAGGTCTGGGTTAGGTCTGGGTTAGGTCTGGGTTAGGTCTGGGTTAGGTCTGGGTTAGGTCTGGGTTAGGTCTGGGTTAGGTCTGGGTTAGGTCTGGGTTAGGTCTGGGTTAGGTCTGGGTTAGGTCTGGGTTAGGTCTGGGTTAGGTCTGGGTTAGGTCTGGGTTAGGTCTGGGTTAGGTCTGGGTTAGGTCTGGGTTAGGTCTGGGTTAGGTCTGGGTTAGGTCTGGGTTAGGTCTGGGTTAGGTCTGGGTTAGGTCTGGGTTAGGTCTGGGTTAGGTCTGGGTTAGGTCTGGGTTAGGTCTGGGTTAGGTCTGGGTTAGGTCTGGGTTAGGTCTGGGTTAGGTCTGGGTTAGGTCTGGGTTAGGTCTGGGTTAGGTCTGGGTTAGGTCTGGGTTAGGTCTGGGTTAGGTCTGGGTTAGGTCTGGGTTAGGTCTGGGTTAGGTCTGGGTTAGGTCTGGGTTAGGTCTGGGTTAGGTCTGGGTTAGGTCTGGGTTAGGTCTGGGTTAGGTCTGGGTTAGGTCTGGGTTAGGTCTGGGTTAGGTCTGGGTTAGGTCTGGGTTAGGTCTGGGTTAGGTCTGGGTTAGGTCTGGGTTAGGTCTGGGTTAGGTCTGGGTTAGGTCTGGGTTAGGTCTGGGTTAGGTCTGGGTTAGGTCTGGGTTAGGTCTGGGTTAGGTCTGGGTTAGGTCTGGGTTAGGTCTGGGTTAGGTCTGGGTTAGGTCTGGGTTAGGTCTGGGTTAGGTCTGGGTTAGGTCTGGGTTAGGTCTGGGTTAGGTCTGGGTTAGGTCTGGGTTAGGTCTGGGTTAGGTCTGGGTTAGGTCTGGGTTAGGTCTGGGTTAGGTCTGGGTTAGGTCTGGGTTAGGTCTGGGTTAGGTCTGGGTTAGGTCTGGGTTAGGTCTGGGTTAGGTCTGGGTTAGGTCTGGGTTAGGTCTGGGTTAGGTCTGGGTTAGGTCTGGGTTAGGTCTGGGTTAGGTCTGGGTTAGGTCTGGGTTAGGTCTGGGTTAGGTCTGGGTTAGGTCTGGGTTAGGTCTGGGTTAGGTCTGGGTTAGGTCTGGGTTAGGTCTGGGTTAGGTCTGGGTTAGGTCTGGGTTAGGTCTGGGTTAGGTCTGGGTTAGGTCTGGGTTAGGTCTGGGTTAGGTCTGGGTTAGGTCTGGGTTAGGTCTGGGTTAGGTCTGGGTTAGGTCTGGGTTAGGTCTGGGTTAGGTCTGGGTTAGGTCTGGGTTAGGTCTGGGTTAGGTCTGGGTTAGGTCTGGGTTAGGTCTGGGTTAGGTCTGGGTTAGGTCTGGGTTAGGTCTGGGTTAGGTCTGGGTTAGGTCTGGGTTAGGTCTGGGTTAGGTCTGGGTTAGGTCTGGGTTAGGTCTGGGTTAGGTCTGGGTTAGGTCTGGGTTAGGTCTGGGTTAGGTCTGGGTTAGGTCTGGGTTAGGTCTGGGTTAGGTCTGGGTTAGGTCTGGGTTAGGTCTGGGTTAGGTCTGGGTTAGGTCTGGGTTAGGTCTGGGTTAGGTCTGGGTTAGGTCTGGGTTAGGTCTGGGTTAGGTCTGGGTTAGGTCTGGGTTAGGTCTGGGTTAGGTCTGGGTTAGGTCTGGGTTAGGTCTGGGTTAGGTCTGGGTTAGGTCTGGGTTAGGTCTGGGTTAGGTCTGGGTTAGGTCTGGGTTAGGTCTGGGTTAGGTCTGGGTTAGGTCTGGGTTAGGTCTGGGTTAGGTCTGGGTTAGGTCTGGGTTAGGTCTGGGTTAGGTCTGGGTTAGGTCTGGGTTAGGTCTGGGTTAGGTCTGGGTTAGGTCTGGGTTAGGTCTGGGTTAGGTCTGGGTTAGGTCTGGGTTAGGTCTGGGTTAGGTCTGGGTTAGGTCTGGGTTAGGTCTGGGTTAGGTCTGGGTTAGGTCTGGGTTAGGTCTGGGTTAGGTCTGGGTTAGGTCTGGGTTAGGTCTGGGTTAGGTCTGGGTTAGGTCTGGGTTAGGTCTGGGTTAGGTCTGGGTTAGGTCTGGGTTAGGTCTGGGTTAGGTCTGGGTTAGGTCTGGGTTAGGTCTGGGTTAGGTCTGGGTTAGGTCTGGGTTAGGTCTGGGTTAGGTCTGGGTTAGGTCTGGGTTAGGTCTGGGTTAGGTCTGGGTTAGGTCTGGGTTAGGTCTGGGTTAGGTCTGGGTTAGGTCTGGGTTAGGTCTGGGTTAGGTCTGGGTTAGGTCTGGGTTAGGTCTGGGTTAGGTCTGGGTTAGGTCTGGGTTAGGTCTGGGTTAGGTCTGGGTTAGGTCTGGGTTAGGTCTGGGTTAGGTCTGGGTTAGGTCTGGGTTAGGTCTGGGTTAGGTCTGGGTTAGGTCTGGGTTAGGTCTGGGTTAGGTCTGGGTTAGGTCTGGGTTAGGTCTGGGTTAGGTCTGGGTTAGGTCTGGGTTAGGTCTGGGTTAGGTCTGGGTTAGGTCTGGGTTAGGTCTGGGTTAGGTCTGGGTTAGGTCTGGGTTAGGTCTGGGTTAGGTCTGGGTTAGGTCTGGGTTAGGTCTGGGTTAGGTCTGGGTTAGGTCTGGGTTAGGTCTGGGTTAGGTCTGGGTTAGGTCTGGGTTAGGTCTGGGTTAGGTCTGGGTTAGGTCTGGGTTAGGTCTGGGTTAGGTCTGGGTTAGGTCTGGGTTAGGTCTGGGTTAGGTCTGGGTTAGGTCTGGGTTAGGTCTGGGTTAGGTCTGGGTTAGGTCTGGGTTAGGTCTGGGTTAGGTCTGGGTTAGGTCTGGGTTAGGTCTGGGTTAGGTCTGGGTTAGGTCTGGGTTAGGTCTGGGTTAGGTCTGGGTTAGGTCTGGGTTAGGTCTGGGTTAGGTCTGGGTTAGGTCTGGGTTAGGTCTGGGTTAGGTCTGGGTTAGGTCTGGGTTAGGTCTGGGTTAGGTCTGGGTTAGGTCTGGGTTAGGTCTGGGTTAGGTCTGGGTTAGGTCTGGGTTAGGTCTGGGTTAGGTCTGGGTTAGGTCTGGGTTAGGTCTGGGTTAGGTCTGGGTTAGGTCTGGGTTAGGTCTGGGTTAGGTCTGGGTTAGGTCTGGGTTAGGTCTGGGTTAGGTCTGGGTTAGGTCTGGGTTAGGTCTGGGTTAGGTCTGGGTTAGGTCTGGGTTAGGTCTGGGTTAGGTCTGGGTTAGGTCTGGGTTAGGTCTGGGTTAGGTCTGGGTTAGGTCTGGGTTAGGTCTGGGTTAGGTCTGGGTTAGGTCTGGGTTAGGTCTGGGTTAGGTCTGGGTTAGGTCTGGGTTAGGTCTGGGTTAGGTCTGGGTTAGGTCTGGGTTAGGTCTGGGTTAGGTCTGGGTTAGGTCTGGGTTAGGTCTGGGTTAGGTCTGGGTTAGGTCTGGGTTAGGTCTGGGTTAGGTCTGGGTTAGGTCTGGGTTAGGTCTGGGTTAGGTCTGGGTTAGGTCTGGGTTAGGTCTGGGTTAGGTCTGGGTTAGGTCTGGGTTAGGTCTGGGTTAGGTCTGGGTTAGGTCTGGGTTAGGTCTGGGTTAGGTCTGGGTTAGGTCTGGGTTAGGTCTGGGTTAGGTCTGGGTTAGGTCTGGGTTAGGTCTGGGTTAGGTCTGGGTTAGGTCTGGGTTAGGTCTGGGTTAGGTCTGGGTTAGGTCTGGGTTAGGTCTGGGTTAGGTCTGGGTTAGGTCTGGGTTAGGTCTGGGTTAGGTCTGGGTTAGGTCTGGGTTAGGTCTGGGTTAGGTCTGGGTTAGGTCTGGGTTAGGTCTGGGTTAGGTCTGGGTTAGGTCTGGGTTAGGTCTGGGTTAGGTCTGGGTTAGGGTCTGGGTTAGGTCTGGGTTAGGTCTGGGTTAGGTCTGGGTTAGGTCTGGGTTAGGTCTGGGTTAGGTCTGGGTTAGGTCTGGGTTAGGTCTGGGTTAGGTCTGGGTTAGGTCTGGGTTAGGTCTGGGTTAGGTCTGGGTTAGGTCTGGGTTAGGTCTGGTTAGGTCTGGGTTAGGTCTGGGTTAGGTCTGGGTTAGGTCTGGGTTAGGTCTGGGTTAGGTCTGGGTTAGGTCTGGGTTAGGTCTGGGTTAGGTCTGG